>NC_133359.1:25872343-26205676 GCF_030506205.2 Paramisgurnus dabryanus | reverse complement strand
CCTTACGTTGTTACAAACCTGTATACATTTTGTTATTCTGATGAACACAAAGATATTTTGAGAAATGTTTGTAACCAAACCGTTCGTGGACCCCATTCTCTTCCATTGTAGGAAAAAGAATACTATGGAAGTAAATGGGGTTCACAAATGGTTCGGTTACAAACATTTCTCAAAATATCTTTGTGTTCATCAGAACAACTAAATGTATACAAATTTGTAACAACATTAGGGTGAGTAAAAGATGACAGAATTTTCATTAATGGGGAACTATCCCTTTAACAACATGTACTTCCTATAGGGTTTTTGGAATGCATTACTATTGTATTAAATGTATTAAATGTATTGTATTAAATTGCATTTGCTATTATTCTACGCAAGCCTGTATAACCTAAAACAATTGGGCTTTTCACACTTGAAATAGTTAACACTGGGTTATTCTAAACCTGGGTTAATGGAATCCTGGGTTACCAGTTTCACATTTCACACTGTTGTTCATACATAACCAGGGGTTAAGAGAAAAACCCTGGGTATTCATAATTTGACATCTTTCAAAACCCTAGGTTAATGATTTGCATATCTACAATGTCAACAGTCACAATTGGACTAAAGGCGACAATTAATTGTCTGAATTAAAACTGCGCACTGCTGCTTTAAAGGTGCTCTAAGCGAATTCCCGCGTTTTAGGCCATAAAACATTTTTTGTTTCATACAGTAAACATCTCCTCACTATTTGCTAGCTGCCTGTCCCCTGAACACACTGTAAAACGCGGTCTCTGTAGGCAGCGCAGGCTTCGCAAACTGAAACAAAACCAAAGTGGTCAAACCTACCACCACGAAACATAACAAAGTGTTCCAGCCAATAAACGACAAGAAGGATTTGGGAGTGGCAGTATCATTACTTTTTCAGAAAGCACGGAAGGGAGGGGGAGGGGAGGAGTTAGCTACGCTCCGCTTTGTTTGACAACACTTCGAACGTCAACAAGAAGTGATGTCACAGATTCGCTTAGAGTGCATTTAAATAACTGCTGCTTTCTGACTTCAGCGTCAGTGACCGAACAGATCGCAACGTAAATCTCTCTTGGCTGTTTTAAAGCGTAACTAAAACCATGGTCAAAGCCTGACTCCACCCACTGGCAATATTTGAAAAATGCAAGAAAAGTGGGCAGATCCCAACAGAGATGGAGGGGACAAACTAAGTGTGTGGTGAGATCGTAACAAGGGCGAGGTGAGCTTGAACCTGCTTACTTCACGAGGTATTTTTTGGACCCAACAACATCCAATAGAAAAATGTAACTGCAGTAGAAACAGTTCAACCTGAAGGGGGCAGCACTCAGACGTTTTAACACCATATATTTAATTCAATTCAATTCAATTTTATTTATATAGCGCTTTTCACAATTGGTAATTGTTTCAAAGCAGCTTTACATTAATAGAAGCAGTGAAAAGCACAGAAAATCGACAGATAGCATAACATAATTTGCTGCGGCTATGAATCAACATTGTAAGCGAGCATATTACTAATGTAACGTATAGAAGAGAGTGCTGAGTTAAGCCAAAGAAGACTGCCTCCCCGGGTTGAAAAATATATACAATATATATTTTGTAGTATTGGAACACTTTATATCCAAATGTCAAAAAACTTACTAAAATCAATGAACAGCACTGATAAAGCATCATTCTTACAGATCATTAACTAAAATAAGTTGGTTTAGGGTTTAGTTACTCTTTAAGTATCCTGGGATGTAATTTTTACTGCAATTCAGGTGTTTTCAGAAGCATGTGATACTCAGTTTCTGATTGGCTAACTGTTGCTAACATCGAGTCATAACATTCTAACTCTGCTTCACTTCACAATGCATGCGCTTGGTACCACAATCCCTGCAAAAGCAAGGATAACCCTGGTTAGGGGGCAGGGTTTCATAACCCTAGGTTAATTTTAGGGATAGCCCCACTTCTAAATTACAAGTGTGAAACCATCCTTAACCTAGGGTTAAAAGCGGGATTTAAAACGAAGATAACCCAAGGTTAAGCGCAGTATGAAAAGCATTAACATTGGGCTGGTGTTTAATATAATAAATAAAAGGTAAAAAAATGAATAAAACTTTTGTTTTCTAGTAAACTTCTAAAAAAAGTGATGGTAGTTCAATGTCAATAAAATCATCTCATCCTGTCATCAGGAACAACTAGTAAAGTCTAAAGCTAAACTGTATATCCTGTATTCTATAACATAACTAAAAACAGCCAAATGTTCCCATGTCCCACGAGGTTATTTATTTTGCATATGGACTTGACCATTATAAAGATGGTGATCATTCAGAAAAACGACTCAAGCCAGCATGCTGACAGCTGTCAAAAGTGCAACAGTAGCTGACCATAAATATCACACACTCGTATCCACGAGCTAGAGATGCTACCACAATGATAAGACTATCTGTACGCCATCATAACACTTCAGCTGTCAACATTTCATAGAAATGCATTTGACAGATGCATTCAAGCTTTACATTTGATCAGTGTTATTCGTGTTACCCCTTATTTCAAACATACAACCTTTGCGCTGCTAACTTAAGGTAGACATGTAGCCCAACAATAACAACTTTAAATGTGACTTCCTGAGTTTGTAACTAGCCAAACAACAATATACAAAATGTAAAAACCTAACAGGAACAGGACTGAATTGCAGTGTGTATTGTAGTTACAGTGTAACAACAACAAACGGCATGTATAGGAAGTACAGTGACAACTTTCCACTTAGACTAGAGTGTCAAAAAACACGCAAAATAACAAATAATATGAAAACAATAAAACAACGTGACTTTGTTTGTCTATTCTCCAAAAGATTTTACACAAAAAATAATAAATGCACAATAAAGATGTCATTTTAATAAAGTTGTTTCGCATGATTGAGGTTTGACCTTCCTTTCCTTTCACAACTACAACAAGTACTGAAACATTTGATGCTGGAACACAAGGAAGTAGTGTTTCATTTACATAATACAACACATCAAACACGAACAATTTATATATTCGACGCAACCCACTACCCACGCGCGTTTTAATCGCGTCGCGATTACTGTACTACTGTACAAACCCGTGTGGGCCAGCGAGGGCTGCTGATGAGCGCTCTCCCCGAAAATCAGCCTGAAGTCCAGTTCCTCACTGTAGTTTGCCATGGCATCAGAGAGGTCCGCTCCACTTCCTCCGGTTCGACTCCAAAACTACACTACATGTATGTTTACACAAACAAGCCCATGCGTGCGCACACGCGACTGCAACGCTCCAACTTTTTGAAAGCGACTCTCTTGGGCTGACAGAACAGAGAGACGGTGTCAGCTTAAAACCCGGAACACGCGCTCCAAAACCTCTCAAGTTGTTAAAAGTTGAGACTTTGATGTCGTTTCTTAGAGTTTGTCGATGTGTGACGCGTTATGCCATGTTTCGCGATCACATAGAGTCCCGCGCGCTCGTTGAAAGCTACTGTAAAGTTAAATTTACACCAGCCGTGACGTCACGCCATTTGACAGACTGCAAACACTCGGAAAGTGAACGCGGACGGCGTGCGCGCGCTCGCGACCTCGTTTGAAAACGGCGATAATGTAACTGGTGCGCGGGAACAAGGTTTTAACACAATACAGTTGAATTTAAAGAAACACAATCTTTCAGTTTAAATAATAACTAGCCATTTTCAAGGTCAGATACGGCGTAAAAATCCCCCTCACGTTACAAAGTTACTATGGTAACCAGTTTCCGCCAAAATACCACAATTCTTTTTGGAAATAATAGATAGCATCTCATTTACCACAATCTGTGTCGTGTCTTAATGCATATATTTGACGACAGTGGTGGTTAACTACGGTTAACAGTTCAAAGTAGCAATTACTGGTTAAATTAGCCATTTTGGTGCCATAATACCTCAACAAACAGTAATTTTGTATTATAGTACAGATAGTAACCATCTTCTTTGGCACACCATTTCATAAAACCATATTTAAACTATACCAGCAGATATATGACCAACGTTCTATATATATATATAGATATATATATAGATATATATATATAGATATATATATAGATATATATATAGATATATATATAGATATATATATATAGATATATATATAGATATATATATAGATATATATATAGATATATATATAGAGATATATAGAGATATATATAGAGATATATATAGAGATATATATAGAGATATATATAGAGATATATATAGAGATATATATAGAGATATATATAGAGATATATATAGAGATATATATAGAGATATATATAGAGATATATATAGATATATATATAGATATATATATAGATATATATATAGATATATATATAGATATATATATAGATATATATATAGATATAGATATATATATAGATATAGATATATATATATATATGGTTGAAATAGCGTCAGTTCTTGTTTTAACGTTAAAACAACGTTAATAAAACAGTTAAACGGTTGCAAAAGCAATAAAATGTCTAAAAATCAACATTGAAATTTGTCTGAAATAATGACAGCTTGTTTGTTAAATGTTGATACAATTTGCAAAACGTTGAAATGGCTGCTTTTTTGTAGTTTAACCATGGTTAATATTCTAGGTTTTGAGACCGCTTGTGTCATTTAAGGATTTCGTTATTAACTAATGACAAAGTTAAAACAATAATAATATTCAGCAATGCATAAATCAGCAATCATTAGCATACACAGTTTATTTCAAATAATGCTGGAAATAATAAAAAAATATTAAATAAATGGTTTTATAACATCATGGCATCTGTTTTGACTTTCTTAAACTCCCTGTATTTAATCTACACAGCCCCTTTTTGGTGCAAGGTTGAAAAGCATTAAATCATTTAAAAAGATAAGAAGCCATGATAGTTGTTTTGCCACATAAAACAGTGGCATACAACAAAAAACAAAAAAAATCTATTTTAAAAGACAACAGTTGTGTGTCAAGACAACAATGGCAAATGACAAAGAAACAGTCCAAGTGAACAACCCTAAAAACAAACTAAGTGTGCTGTCATGTCCAAAAATACTTTTTTAATGTATTGATGGCATGAGATGTCTTTGTAGTGAGTTCAGACAGTTCATGACTAACCAAGGTTAATGTGAGGTCTGACCACAAACACCATTTACAACTTTTGTCCTGCATATTATTTCCTTTTCCTCTTCTAGCGGCGCTACAGCGATGTGTCTCTTTCGTGCTGCTGATTCACTGTCATCCACTGTTGCACACGGTTTGTCATCCCTCTTGCGTTTGTTCACCAGTCCGCTGTTTTCCTCTCCTATTCGACCTTCTGGAAGGCCGAGTGTGCGCAAACATACTAAAGCTGCTGCCTGCTCTGCGAATTTCTTTGACTTCTCCCTGAGACACAAAAATAAAGTATGACTTCCAATGATTCTCGGCTTTGTGTAATCATACGGTTTGCATGTTTGTACGCAAAACCCACCATAGCGTAGAGCGGTACTTCTTATCAGCCAGAAGAACCGTGGACTGAAACGCTCGATCTTGGGTTCGCTGCTCCTATAAAGTTCAAATGGACACTGGTTAGAGTTTGTCTCCAACGAAATTTGTATCCGATCGAGATTTTTAATTCGATTAAACTATCAATATGATTACAAACAGATTATTTGGTTGCATAAGCATCCAACACTTTCCAGCACTGATCAGTAGTATACCTCCTGATATCGTTATCTCTAATGAAACTTACCGTCTCATACACCGGTTGATCAATTTTTTCCTTTCGACTCCACTCCAGGAGGTACATCTTCGGTGTGATCTGAGGTGGGTAATCTCGTCTGCACAAACACAGACACGAATGTGAACACAACATACTGTATACGCAGCATAGGTAATAAAGAAGTGAATCACAATAAATCCAAACCTCTCAAAGCGGATGGGCATTGTGATGACATCATCCTCCACTTTCGGATTCAAGGCTTGATCACTGTCGGCCTGGAGGGAAGATCTTCTAGCTTCCAGTTCAGCCGCGGTCTTATTGTAGAAGTCAGTCATGCCAAACACCTCACTGAACGCCACAAACAATACTAACATTAGTGAATAAGATACTAAATAATGAGACCGTTATATTTATTCATTACATTTAGTAGATATTGACTAGATATTTAGTAGATATAAAACTAGACTCTTTTTGCCTTGTATATCAAATGTGACCCATGACCACAAAACCAGTTGTAAGTCGCACGAGTATATTTGTAGAAAAAGCAAAAATACATGGCAAAATTATCGATTTTCCTTTTATGCACTAAAATAAACCTTTTCATAAATATGCGTTGATGTATACTGACTGCATTGGACTTTAAATGCGATTTTCTCAATATTTCGATTTTTTTTTGCACTCTCAAGTTCCAGATTTTCAAATCGTTCCATCTCGGCCAAATATTGTCCTATCTTAACAAACCATATATCAATGAAAAGCTTTTTTATGTATAAATCTCAACTTTAAAACATTTACCCTTAAGTTTTGTGGTCCAGGGTAATCCATAAAAAAGATTAAAATTGGCGAGACAATTACATATTATTGGTCACAAAAATATGATAAGGAAAATGAAATACAGTTAAATAATTACATCTGTATAGAGACAAATAAATATGTTAATTGAAAGTTATTATAAATGTGAATTACCAGATTTCTGCAATGGTCTGAGCTGCATGCAACTGTTTTCCCAATGGAGACTCGACTTTGTCTCGGAGCATCTGGCATAAGCAATATTTGGTGTTGAATGGGTTATTGTCATATCGAACGGCCTGTAAGCACAAAAGAATATAATAAACATCACATATAATGAAAGTCTCAGCTTAGTGTTTTTATTTGATACGGTTATTGCGATTATTATGGTTGATTATTACATTTTACATTAAAGTATGTTTTTAAATATTTTATAACTTTTTATAAAAGAATAACATCCAAAACAAAAGCATGTCCAAACATCAACTACACTATTGATTTAACAAATTGAAAATATGCACATATACACAGAACCATTCAACAGGTTAGGGACACTTTTGTATATTTTTTCCCTTTACTTGTATTTTGTTAAAATTTTCTCATGTCATTTAATAATCATTCAGCTTCTTTAGGTTTAAGTAAGGACATTTTGGCAGGTCTTCACTTTCTGCCACTCCTTTAAAGGGCTGTTTAAGGGTTAAAGGTTTGAATTGGGATAAGGTTGGAGTTAGGGTAACGGCGCATTCACACGGGGCGTAAGCGTTGACGCTTCCCATTCACTTTTAATGGGTGACGTCAAGCGTTGGCGAACTGAATTGTGGATCCATCGGCACCGCGTCAGTGCCGTTGCTCGCGGCAGAAGTTGAACATTTCTCAACTTTTCAAGCGGCAACGCATGCGTCAGCCAATTATATCGCTTTATGCAAATAACCTAGGCAGAGCCAGCCAATTACGTTTATGGAAGACCGGAGCTTGTGTTGCGGCCACAGTGATTGGCTGTTGGCCACGCTTCAGACAAGCCTTCCGTTAAGCGTTTACGCCCCGTGTGAATGTACCGTAAGGGGTTAGGCACTTAGTTGTGATGGTTGGGGTAAGGTGATGGAGGTTGCATTACATCTATGAGTCACAAAGTACAACTGTGCAAACGTGTGTATTTGTCACTAGCAGAGAGAAAGCATGTGACTGGTTGAAAAACTAGATTAATAGTAAAATCGATAGTAAGTCTTAAAGTGGTGTCCTTAATTACAAACATCACCATCTGCATTTAAACGTATAATAAAATAACACGTGATCCATTGTTAAAGCTGTGGTACACAGAAAGCCGTCGGTATGAGACAGACATCTGTAGTACACACAAACATATAGCCTACATTAATAAGGCTTCTAAATGCACCCTTCAAAAAATGCTCGGAAACAAGTGCAAGTGCACAGATACAATCGCAGCTTTTGGAGATTATGCAATCATTGCTCCTGTGATCGTAACTGAGATTAGTTTTGCAATTCTTAGTACAGCCCTAAGTTACAGCACACATTTGTCTTTATAATTTTTTTTATATTCAAAAATAAAATTCACTGCTACACAAACTAAACAAAAGTGGGCAAGGTTGGTAATGTTTCAGGTTTCTGACAACATAAACCCAATAATGAGTAGGCTATGTGGTTTGCGGTAAATTTATTACAACTCTATGGGGCGGTTTCCCGGACAGGGCTTATCTTCAGGGGGGCATTTGCGTACAGGTACATTCACATTACGTCCCCATTCAGACAGCCAGCGACCAGCAGTAGCAGAGGGACGCGATATCATTCATTACAATGGAAACCTGGCGACTTCCGACGGCACGAGCGAAAGTGACCATTGGCGACCGTATGGGCGTGTCCAGTGACGCAAGAAAGTTAAGAAAAGTTTTACTTTATTTAAATGTTGAGCGAATTTCGGGAGCAACTACCAATGAGAACGGAGCAGTGGAGTTCACGTCATCCTTCTCTGGATGGTACCTCATTTGTTTGTGACAAGATTTAAACACGCCTCATTGAAAGAGACGGGCGATACACAGCGATAAAATCGCTGGCTGTCTGAATGGGGCGTAACCCCCCAGTCACATTAGCTACAAGAGACAGAGCGACAGGCTACCATTCATTGTCAAGAGGAGTGGCCGTTTGCCAGCGACAAGCTCGCCGCTGCGAGAGCAAGGTGGGGCCAAAATAGACAAGAAGGCTATTTTATGCAAATGCTGAGCGATGCGACAAAGCGACTGCCAATCGGAGTGAAGGGGCAGCGTGACGTAGGTCTGTGGCCGAGTCGAAGAAAATAATTCAAGATTGCGGAAAATGTGTATCTCTGTATATCCATCTATCTGATAAGTTTTGCATTTTATCTCATATATTTTGTTACTTTTATTCTTGAAATAAATACTTTTAAATAGGGCTGGGTATCGATTAAGATGTTCCAGATCGATTCGATTCACAAGCTATCAAATCAATTCGATTTCAATTCTGGCTCTCCGTTCAGTTTTTATACTCGATTCTCAAATCAACTCAATGAATATAGATTTAAGAACCAGAATATAGCACTTTGAGAATCAATTTTGAATCGACAAGGTAAAAATGGTTTTTCATTCTCTGTCCCCTTTAAACGTGTGTTCGACTTCATACTATAACACAGGAACCGACAAGCGGATGACTTCAACGTGCCACGAGAGCGGTTTGAAAGCAGACTCTTCCGATGACCTCTCGCCTCACCCTCGCGGTACTTTGATGTCATCAGCCTGTCGTTCTTGCAGCACAGCTTGAAGTCCCTGCAGGAGGTCTCATGATGACCGCTGCTTTTATAATCTTTATTTTTGCAAGTAAATCCTTTTTGTTTTAACATTCAAACTGACTCGGTTCTCCCCCACACTCACGCTATGCATATTGCAATATGTAATAATATTCGTTCTCTGTGAATAAATAAATATGTTCTGTTCCACTGGGAAGTTGTAGCGCAGCCGAAATGAAATGTATTAATTATAATTATGCGCACATTTTTTAATATGGCCAATATAAACTACGCAATGACAAAATGTAAGACTTGTTTTGGCATTTAGCCCTGTTTTACTAAGTTTTATTTAGTGTTTTAGTCTTAGTTGGTTAACTACGTGTGCTCTGACACATAATTTAAAAGTCTTTATTGTGTGTTTGTAAGTGTTTATTGGTGGTTGTCATGACAAGATTTGTGAAGGGATGTCACAGTATGTTTTGTTTTGATATTATCTTCTTTTAGTTTATCTGTTGCTGAAGTTGCACTTAGTTAAGAATCACAACATTTGAAAAGCATTTTAAACAACCATGCTTTTCAATTTCTATTTTTGTTTTTCAGTATTGCGTCCATATTGTTTTTTGTAAGTGTACATCCATGCAATCTTAGTATGATTTTGTACAGGTTGGTGGAGTATGTACACATATAATGTGGTTTTCAGATTCGTTGAGAATGGCCTTCTTGAAAGATGAAATTTTGCCAAGTGCATGGCACATAGGCTTGAAGGCGCGTGCACTATAGCCAGCGGACCAAAATAAAATATCTGGGGCCGTATTCACAAAGCATTTTATCTTACCACTAAGAGTACTCCTAGATCGCACTAAAAGATTTTAGCTAGGAGTTTTCTCTTAAAAGTTATTCACAACGCCTTTCAGACCTAGTTTTAGTAAGGAAAAATGATAACTCCTAAACTAAGAGTGAGTCTTCGTTGCTACGGATGACGTCAGTTCTCATGCACGAGCTGCCTCGCAATGACCACGGTGATTGGTTGTTAGATGACAGGGCTGTCATGCGTAACATAACACAGACGCATCATATCATGGAATTACAACATCGAAATATGTCTGTGTCCTACACAAAATAATAATAGTAATGCCATCGAAATGCATATATTTAAGAAAAGTCGTGAATGAAATTAAATTAAATCAAGGTAGCCTAATACCCAAATGAAAACCGCCAATTGCCTAATAATAAAAAACGACATTACATTAACACTTGCTTGATTAATTGACATCCTATTAGCCTAAATAGACTACTTAAAGCAAGTAAATGTTGCCCATATTGAAGAATCCTAATGTAATAAATAAATGATGGTGGATTATGAACTCGCCAAAACGGAAAAGAAAGCCCAACTGGATGCAGGACCAGTTACTGCTGCTGTCCCAGTTGGTGCTGGAAAAAAGGAACGTAATAAAAGGGAAATTCGGCACGGAGATATCAAGCAAAACTAAGCGTGAGACATGCGAGACAATGATGCGCGGGTCAATGTACAAAACAACCGGCACCCGACCAACGTTTTCAACTAACCCGCCCGCAAGTCGGACCACAAAAAATCCGCTGGTGACCTCAGGCATCCGCTCATTTCGGATCAACCCGCGCATTACTGATGGGAGAGGATTTGTTGCAGATCAATGCAGCATTGCCGCTTGTGTCGCGGACCCCGGACGACTGCGAGAGGCGGTGGTATATGCATTACAATCGCAGTAGAGGGTTGAGATTGCAGCCTTTAAACAGACTAGCATGGCAACAGGTATGCCTATAATATTAAATATTTAATATCATTATTGTTTCATGTAATTCTAAAAAACTTCCTGCTTGTCATGAATGTAATGAATTATGAAACAAATGTTATAAACAATATGCTTACATTAAAGTGTGCTTTTAAGTGTTATGTGCAATGCTTTTGAGTTGGTGAAACTGTCCATGTTAAGGAGGACCAGCACCTAAGGCATTTTAAGATCCTTTGTGAATAGGTCTTAGTGAGTTAGGAGTCCTCTCGACTTCTTTTAAGCTGTCCCAGACTTAGGTGCTACTTTTAGGGCTAAAATGCTTTGTGAATTACTCTTAGTGAAAAAAATTAGGAGTCCTAAATTTAGGAGTGACACGCCCAGTATTTTTAGGAGTTGCTCTTAAATTCGCCAGTTAGGAGCTACTTTTAGCCTTAAAATTCTTTGTGAATACGGCCCCTGAAGATTATAAATGTGCACTCAGAAAGCAGCAGTAGCGACAGAAAAAGCATCATAAAAAAGGTAAATCTTACAGGCACGTGTGTCTTTCTTTCAGAATGTGTTTTTTTTTAGAATCAGTGCGACATGTTATCTCATCTATATTTCTGAACTTGGACGGTTCAGATTTGTAATATATCTCGTACCTTACTGCTTACTTAAATATCTCTGTTTTACACATTTAGTATCAGGGGGTCCCTGCTCCATGCCGCTCTCATCTAAGGGGTCCCTGGCCTAAAAAACTGGACTAAACCATGATTCAAACACAAGTTTTGTGCAGTGCAGAGTAGCGCTTGTTGTTTGTCGTTTCTACAATCACAAATGCAGACATGGTTTTAATGTTTTAGTATCCTTATCTTACCAATCTTTTACGTTCTGCTCAAGCCACGCTGGTAAAGTTAACCGATCAGCTTGGTAATTTTCTAGATCAGATTCGGCTCATATTGATAAGGAAGTAAAGACGATATTAATTAAATGCAGCGATTTTTGTGTGAGCATATCAGTGAACACCCCTGACCACTCGGTGAGTTTCACGTCTTTGTAAACAAAAGTTTAATCCATTTTATGAAGGATTGTCCCTGTGCACCTATACAGCCATTGTAGAGGTAGTGGCTGATACAACAAACACCCGAAAATTCTCGGGCCAGCATCATATGTCCAAATTTCAGTCAAAACCGTTCTATTTCATCATAAACAATCTGAAAACAGGGCTTTAAGTGTAAAATACCGAACTTGTCCTTTAAAAAACTTAATTTCTTCTCGACTGAACAAAAAAAAAGATATAAACATCTTGGATGACATGGAGGTGAGTAAACTATCAGAATTTTCCCATGAAAGTGGAGTAATCCTTTAAATAAGCACACTGCTGATTGGAAACATTTAGTTTCCTCAGTAAAGGGCGATTTATAGTCGTGCGTAGGTCCTACGCCGTAGCTACCCGTAGCCTGTGAGTAGCTCTGCGTAGCCTGACGCGCACCTCACAAAATTTCTAACAGCGCGTCGGCTCTACGCGGACCGCAAGCTCTGCGATTGGTCCACCAGAACCCCTCCCGTCTGAAAAAACTGCGTCATAGGTATTTCCGTTTGAGACGGAGAAAACAAAGATGAGCCAAGTTGAGGAGTGATTTAACTCAAACTGCAACATAAGTCGCTGTTTATTTACTTCCATCATTGCTGGTCTTCTCAAATTATACACAACAAGTTGCTATTTCTTCTTCGTTTGTGGGTTAACTTGCTTAGCTTCTTCTTCTGTGACGACTTCTGCTGCTACTGTGGTCACACGCTGATTACTGCCAACCAGCGGTTTCGCGTGTGTTTGCACGTCGACGCGGACGGCGACGCACAAGTATAAATGAAAACCGACGCGGAACCTACGCCGTCGCTGCTACGCCGTAGGACCTACGCACGACTATAAATCGCCCTTAAGTTAGTGTTCTACCACTCACATATTTGATATAATCCTCCATAACAGCCTCTAAAGACAGCGTCCCCTGCTGGCGGAAGATAGAAGGATTCCACATGGCCGCCCGGGCAAGCATGACAGACGACGCTCCTGTAGCCACCCGGAAATCCTCGATGTCATCAAACGTCTTCACTAAGTCCAAAGAGCCACCACTACAGAAAGATATATAAACAAGACTGAGACTAAAATAAACACTGCAGTTTTCATCTTTAATTTTGCTGTAAATATTTTATAAGGAACAGATTTACTGCAATGTAGTTTTCTAAAGATGCATTTAATGGTATTTTAAGGGGCTTGTTTTGTTTATGAATATAAAAATTGAATAAAAAAAAAAGAAATTCCTTTGGTATATTCCTTTTATATCATGTGTGCATAAGAGACGAGTGAAATAAATGTAACACTGACTTGGCAATGACAGGTATAGACACGCTTTCGGCTACAGCCTGAATATAATCACAGTGGAGCGGATGGCGTTGTCTCTCCTCTTTCATCCTGAAATCATGCATACAAAAACATACAAATGATTGAAGCTACTGAAATAAAAATGTTTCCACTAATGTTAAAAGAAAACATTTTACCTGCCGTGCACCGCTATAGCTGCCACTCCTGTTCTTTCAATTCTCTTCACTAAATTAACCGTTTCCTCAAGCTGACAAACCATATAATGACAAGAAAATTAATTATTAAAAAAAAAAAAACATTATTTTCTTATTCCACAGGCTACAGTACTTTCATATAATCACTTACTGTAGGGAGGATCCGGATTTTACACGTTACTGGTTTTGAAATTCCATTCACAAGAGTGCTCAGAATCTGGAAATGACAAGAGGCTAGAAACTCAATAAAATCAATAAAGCAAAACATAATTTTGTTTAATTTCAAGTTTTATGTAATAAATAAAAGAAATAGGGGCATGTTTCCCAGACAGGGTTTGGATTAAGCCAGGACTAGTTTAGTTTATAGTTATATTAGGACGTTTAAGTAGTTTTAATGATGTGCATCAATGGCACTGATAAACGTGTTAAGATATGTCAATAAGGTGTTTTTAACATGCATTTTAGTCTGAGACTGTTCAGGAAACCGCCCTATATTAGCACCAAAAAGCTAAGAAAACTTACAGCTTCTATTTTTTCTGGGTCAGAGAGAAGTGCCGAACCCATTCCTCCCTATTAAATATAAACATCACAATTGTAACTCATACATTAAATCATGTACAATAAATAACAAGTACAGGAGTTTTCCTTACCTTTGTAGAGTATTCCTTCGGACAGCCCATATTTACATCAACGGCCGCGACATCGTTTTCTCTGTTCGGGACGATAAACAAGCTTTAAATTGTGACCGTTCAGAGCAATCGCTTTGACAAACATAAGATATATCCTGCTGGATTATATGTAACTCACACAAGTTTGGCCACAGCCAGAGCTCGGTCTGGATCAGCCGTCCCCTGCAACACAAACATAAAAAAAATCTCATTAGGCTGAAAACATACATACATACGTATTAAAATAATAGCTGACGGTTTCCATTTACTTCCATAGTAGGAAAAACAAATACTATGTCAACTGTGCGCTTACCATCATTTATTCATTACCTGGGATTTTCAAAAAAGTTTTACAAAATGCTTTCCAGGAAATTATTCTTCTATAAATATATAAACATAAATATATCAAATGAAAGAACAGACCCTCTGCTTTCAAACAAACAATAAACTAATTTTGAGCAAAAAGTTGAGATAATTGCATTTTTGTAAAGGAATTTTGTTAGAGATCAGATTCAGAACGATGATCAAAACATACAGAGTTTAAAATGTTGTTAAGTTTTTGCTTCAGTTTTTATAAATTGGGTAAGAGCAGAATTACAGATTACTGCAAAAACTCGTCATTGGCAGGGAAATGTTTTCTCTTAACTGACAAGATGGTGGGGAAAGAGTTAAAATATCTTCTTTTGTGTTTAACAGGATAAGGAACTCATTCAGGTTTACAACAACATGAGGGTCGAATAAATGATGGCAGGATTTTCAATTTTGGGAGAACTATGTGTTTACTAACCATTTGAAAGACGACGCGGTCCTTCTCTTTACTGCAGGTACGAAACATCACACGCTCATCTGGAGCGATAAAGTCAACAGTCTCCAATACATCTACAGATACACAAGATGAAACCTTATAACATGGAAGTTGCTACATTATTATTACTAAGGATCCATAATAGGCACATAAACAATTTCTTAAATGTGGTGTAGGTAGTGATGGTCGTTTTCGAAGCACTGCTTCATGAGGCTTCGAAACATTTACGAATCTTTTGTTTCGAATCAGTGGTTCGGAACTTGTTTCAAACTGGCCAAAGTCACGTGATTTTAGCAAACGAGGCTTCATTACGTCACAACTGTTTCGAAACGTTTCGTAAATCCGATGGTTCACCACTAGGGGGAGTTGATCACATGACCCGTGTCTAATAAGTTTAGGTGAACTCGGGTCAGTTTTATTATGAAAGTTCATAAAACATTTATCCTTCTGACTAATAACACTGCCATTTTGTCTACTTTTTGTTTATAGACAGATTTAATGACAAAAATGTGCATAATTAAAAGGGTAGAGTTTTATTCATTTGTTTGCCCTAAATAAAACTAAAAACACATAATACACTTTTAACTTTGTCTTAATTAAGTTAAATATTTTTTTTAAACATATTTTAATAGAAATCTTGCTATCATTTTGTAAAAAAGTTTAAAATGTGTGGACAGATCTGCTTTTACACTGTTTTGACCAGCAGGGGTCGCCAGCGTGTGTGGGTTTCGAACTGCTTCGAAAAACGTAATCAATTTTCGAAGCAATTGGTTCAATTGATTCGAAGCTTCGAAAAGCTTCGTTTCTCCCATCACTAGGTGTAGGTATATGTGTTATATAGATACATACCATTCACCACTCTCTCACACTGAGCCATTTTGATATCAATCAGCTCCTGAAATGACAAATAGCTATGAATTAATGTCCTTAAACTCAATAATAAAATAAAAATCTTTCTGGAAGTATTATTTTCATCCAGCTTTCTTTGAATAAGTCAACATAGTTGTTGTTGACAGAATGCAAAAAAGGAATGTAAACACGTGAGAGTACATTTTGAATATGCAAATGGATGCATTAAATAGGTAAGTAAGTGAAATGTGACATTAATACAAGTAGATGATAAATATTCCCTCTCACCTCACAGTACACAATATCTGCTCCATAATCCAGCGCCAGCAGTCTCATGGGAAGAGTGCCCACCCGCACCATAGGGGCCAGAATACATTTATTACTAAAACACAACCTCCCAACAGTGCTGGCCATCATCATTATCACTGCAGAAACAACATTAACGTTATATAAATCACTATGAAACTAAACGAGCGTGACAGGACATTAAACTCTCATTAGTTGCTTTCACAGCATACAAACACACGTCATGCCGCATACTTTCGTCATTCTAAATAAATGTAAAAAAAAATCACAATGGCAATATTATTGTTACACTGATATAATCCTATTCGATAGATAAACAACACTGAACATGAAATATATGATGAACTTACAATCATCAAACTTCAGTGTACTACATTACAGCTGTGGTTGAAAAACGTGCGTGCGCGTGCAGCGTTCTTCCGGTCTGACGTCATAAATGTGCGCCCAGGAATAATCATGAAATTATTCTTATCATGGGTTATTTTGATATTTGAACTACTTTAACGGTCTGTATATATTACACAACAAATTAGTTAACGATTTGATCAAAACTATGTGTGGTAATGTGCGATTATTTACCGTTATAAACTTTATTTTCCTACTCGAGCGTACTGGCGCTGTGGCTTAGTTGGTTAAAGCGCCTGTCTAGTAAACAGGAGATCCTGGGTTCGAATCCCAGCAGTGCCTTTTACTTCATAAAGTTTATGTCAGAATTGCCATTAGATTTGTTAGAGCATTTAAAGGTTACATTTCTAAAAATGAATTCAATTTACATTTTATTAATTGTACTGTAACTGATATTACTGATGTGTTTACCACACTGTGTCACCCTTTAAGACAATTGTATTATGCTTATGTTACATTAATTAAATTACCAGATCAGAATATATAATCTATAATTTATTATGTATCATTTTAAACAGAGAGATTTTGCAACATTATATGTACATATTAATAAACGTTTATCTTATAAATGTAAAGAGAGTGACCTGACTGTATTCACACTTACAGTCTGAAATTGCTTGGGGGTTTTCAGGTTGGTGCACAAAGGTCTCTGAATGCCATTTAAACAGTTTACAGTAATGTACGTCATCAAATTGTGTGTTTTTGTTGGTTTAGTCAAGTGGTTAAGTATGACAGTCTATTATTTACCAATACATTATTAAATGCCACAAATCAATGATTGAATCTCTAAACATTCTGAACATTTTGTTATTATTAAAATAAGAGATGTTCTTTAATATAGAAAAAACAATATCTAAACAACATTAATACAAATTAAAACTTCCTGAGAAGCAAAAGTGTATAGTTAGTAATTGTTAAAAATAAATATTCTGCCATGATATATTCATTATATACTGACTTTCCTTCAGGATTCAAAACAAAAGGTTTTAATAATGCTTACGCTGCTCTTTTCCTTAAAGCAATGGAGACTACAGGCCGCCAAACTTTAAAAAGACAAAAAACACCAAAAATTGTTATAAATATGGTCCATACAATTCTTGTTCTTAAAAATGTGCCCTTGGAAACAAACAGCATGGACATTCAATAATTTTGGGGGGCAACTATTCAAATATTCCTGTAAAATTACACTGTAGTGCATGCTTAGAGAGCTGATGTATTTCATTTTTCTTGGTCTATAGCAAAACCTCACTAAATTAATTTTATTATATTTAATGCCCATTAGCATACAAATTAAATGGAAATAAATGATTTGTATCCTCAGAAGATCGTATCCTTTCAATTGATTTTGAAACCTCTTCTTCTGTAATAATTATAAAAGCAGTATAACCCCATCATGTAACAAGATGAAGACCAACACTGTATATATTGAAAATAACGGTTAGTAACTTTGAGAAAAATATATTTACATCAATGAGGCAAAGTATTTAAATGGTTATTTTGCTGGCAAGGCCTCACATGTAAATTATTATACAAAAGAGACACTGTAAGTGTCAAAACTCGTAAATGAACCCCAGTCCCAAGTTCTAGGGTTTTTAAAACACAGAATCCAATGTTCAGATCCTGAAAGATACCGGTCTATCCAAAAATCAAGCAATGTAAAGATACAATCCATCATTTCTGAAACTGCTCTACTTAAACCTCTAGAAACAGACACTCGTGCAAACACGATCCACACTTCATTTTTACTACCACTACAAGCCTGGCAATTGTGAAAAGCCATTGTGTATCGTTTAAAATAATACAAATTCAAAAAGGTCCAGAAGCCTTGCTTGCGAGGGAAGATTTGTCCGTCCATTCTGGTGTCACTTCAATAGGATCAAATTGTGGAAAGACAACGAAAAATACTCTTTGTCCCACGTATGTAGCCCACTCTGTAAAAAAGAATACACAGAGTAATTATATTTAAAAATATAATGCAACAGTAATGTATATGCATTTTATATAGTATTAATATAACATCACATTACTTACCAATGAAGTTATATATGCATTTTGGTTTGTTTTTCCAGTAAACTCCCAGGAAATATACAGGAACTCCAGTGAGCATAATGACCAACCCAACTCCACACACAAGAGGCTCTGAATGTAAACTGAAACCCAACAGCAAAGCCCAGAATAGCAGGTAACAGACTGGAACCAGCAAATTCACCTGTAGAGTCCAGAAAATAAAACCTTATTGATTTCCTGAATCAAGACAAATTTCCTCCTCATTACTAAGCTTTCAACAGGAATGAGGCTATGTTATACAACAAAGATGTAGTGAAAAACAAAACAAAAATGCCTTTACGCTTTTGAAAAATTTTACATACACATGACAGCACTGTCAAACAGCCGCAAAGACTTTCAGGCCAGCAGATGGCGAGGTAACATCGTAAAGAAACACGCCTGCGCACATACAAACTCTTCTACAGAGCGATAGATTACAAAAATATATACAAATTGGTTGGGGAAGTGTTCATAAACTGAGTAGCTAAGCATTCATTGTTGTTTTGTTTATACTCACACATGCCTATACACTGAATTATAACTAGCACATGAAGTTAACGTTAACACAGATTCACTTTTACATAGTTTACACAGAGACAGCAAGAAGTCAGTTTAAAAACTTGGGCTTTGAAACCCATCTTCAAATGTTTCGCATTTTCAGGACCCCAAAAACACTGTTGCGTGTAAACGAACATCCAAACTGTATTAAAACTTCACCGTGTATTAGTGTTGTAGTCAAGACCACCTAAACCAAGGCCAAGTCATGACCAAGACCAAGACAGGCTGAGACCGAGACAAGACCAAGACTTAAAAGGGTCGAGACCGAGACAAGACCAAGACCAAGACAGGCCGAGACCAAGTCAAGACCAGTGCAAGTCACTGCATTAAAACACTTAGGATAAAATGTGGAATATGCAAATGAGAAATGATTAGGCACTTCTTGTCTGTTTGTGTGCATGTGGTGTGTGTGTGTGTGTGTTTGCCATCAGAGAAGTTGATAAAATAATCAAAGGCAGATATGTGTGAATTTATCTTTGTCTATAAGCAAATAAAAGTGAACAAACACTAAAGAGCTGAAATCAACTTCTGAACTGTCTTTCCATGGCTTGCCATCCACTCAAAAATAACCAAAGTTATCGTGTACTAAGACTGATGAAAAAATTTAAAGTTTCAATTTTCTAGGCCAATATGTCTAGGAACTATACTCTCAAACTGGCGTTATGATCAAGGACTTTGCTGCTGTACCATGGCTGCAGCAGGTGCAATGAGATTACGCAGTGCTCGAAAATAGTCCCCTGCTATTGAAAGTTACCAAGGGGACTATTTTTGGGCACTGCATAATATCATTGCATCAAGTTTTAAATAGGAAAAAATATCGAAACTCTTTGGTTATAATGGTCTAATCAGATTCAATAGATTGTGCTAAGCTATGCTAAAAGTGGTACGGCAAGACCCGAAGATCGACTGAATAGATTCCAAAACGGTAAGAATCAAATGTTTAACTCTAGGGGAGCTGGAAATGAGCATATTTAAAAAAAAGTGGAGTGTCCCTTTAACTTTAAAACGTAATTATAGGTCATATTTATGGGAGCCCAAAGAAACATTTATTTATGTCGGACTTGAGCACAAAAGGTGAGATCAAGACAGGACAAAGCCCAAACCACAGGAAACCAAATAGAGTAAAGCGCACTGGCTGTCTGACACCTTCACAGACCACATAAGTATACATAGAGAAATAAAGACCGTAATGAGAAAAAACACTTCACTGCAAATAGGGGGCAGAGGCAAGGCATGAAACAGAATTAACAGCAAAGAACTTGGTTGTCAACAAACATAAATGACATCAGAAGGTTTAATCCGTTAATAACATAGCATAAGGTGAAGTTTATTGAAATAAGAGCAGGATCTTAGTCGTGGGGTCCGACTGAATTGATATATTTGCATGCATACAACCAACAAAACTAGAAAACAGCATCGTTATATAACAGATTTAAAAACAGCATGGAGATATTTACATGAACTGTCTAAATCCATTGATTCACTTGAATGATCTTGACTTCATAAAGCTTAAAGGTGCAGTGTGTAATTTTCAGAAGGATCTCTTGACAGAAATGCAAAATAATATACAAAACTATATTGTATGGGGTGTATAAAGACCTTTCATAGTGAACCGTTATGTGTTTATTACCTTAGAACGAGACCTTTTTATCTACTTACACTGAGGGTCCCCTTACATGGAAGTCGTCGTTTTGTGCCGCCATTTTTCTACAGAAGCCCTTAACGGACATGTTTTTTACTTAGTTGTCTCCGACGATGACATGTTTGTCTGATGACGGCTACCGTAGCTTCTCTATGTGTTTCAAAAGCGAGGGGTGAGCAGTGGAATAAGCCGTTGGTTGCAATTCACAACCTCAACACTAGATGCTGCTAAAATTTACACACTGCACCTTTAATATAATATATAAATGGACTGTTTAAAAGAAAGTTTCATAATTGTTAATGAAACTTAATGTTGGTATCAAAAGCCTAAAGCAAAAACATTACATTACTTAAATATAAATGAATAATACCTTTATAGGCCTGTATAAGTTTGGCTTCTTCCATCTGTAGTAGAGCAGACCAGCAATGGTGACTCCATAAGAGAGGTAGTTGATGAAAGACACATAGTTTATAAGATTGTGCGTTTCTCCAATGCACAATATTACAATTGTGGCGGTGCACTAAAAGAGAGAGAGAGAGAGAGAGAGAGAGAGAGAGAGAGAGAGAGAGAGAGAGAGAGAGAGAGAGAGAGAGAGAGAGAGAGATGTTTGTTACTAACAAAAACTGACTTGTCATATGAAAGGCACAATATGTCAGTTTCACAGCTAGAAGTCGCTAAACAACAACAACAACTGTGTAGCTTGATGACGCTGTTAAAGAGCATGGAATGATGGGAGTAGGGGTGGGCAATGAACGGGTAGGTACTATAAACTGTTAGAAATTTCTCAGCCGGTTGAGATTTTGGACTATCGTCTCTATCGAGGTTAGGCACTCACATTATGTTGTTGAGCATGTGGTCATCAAAACGTAACTTTTGTACATGATTTAAGCACCGCAGTTTTAAAACAAGTGATTCTAAGCCGCTTTATTGACCTATATGCGTCAAAATTCCCGATTATGCAAGTATCCTCATAAACACTACCATTTAGATCTTAAGAGAAAGTAAACAGCTGAAAAGGTAAATGTATGTGTAACAGTATATTAGATCCGAACTTTGGTCTGGAAGGGGAAGTGACCTAATTTTGCTCCTGTTTGTCACTCATGTAAATCAAACAGCATTGAGAGAAAATCTCTCACTCCTCTTGACTAAATCACTTTTCTACCTTTAATATAATAATTATTAAATTAATAATAATTATATTAAAGGTAGAAAATTGTAAAATAATTATTATATTATTTATAATTGTTATTATTAATAATTATATTAATAATTATGATATAATTGTTATTATTTATTATCTTAATTTCATCGCTAACAATTTATTTTAAGTGTGCTTGAGTCTTCTTTTTATGCTTTTAAAAAAAAATGTTGATATTTGTAACAAGAATTATGAACATTTTATGGTATTAAAGATTTTAATAACATAAAAACCTTATTAAAAGAAAAAGAAAACTCTACCGTGATGCATATCGTTATCATGATATAAACAGAATCCTATCGTGATATAAGATTTTGCTCATATTGCCCACCCCAGATGGGAGTTATAGGACACACAAATCATTTTAATGGATGACGTAATAAAATTAAGTTTTATAAACAATATAACACAGTGTTCTTGGATATTCTAGTGCAAAAATCTTAAATATTGTACTTTGAAATCCTATAAAGATAATGTGACATACACAGACAAGAAGAGCGGGGATTGGTGTGCATTTCTTAAAGTGGATCATAGCCAGAAGACTGGGTAAATGTCCTTCCCTCGCCCCGGAAAAACATAACCTGTATGTGACCACACAAAAAACACAATTTTTTATTACATTTATGTCAGTTTTTATACATTTCATCACAAGTGGCTGTCTTAAATTAACTTTTATAGGAAATTGTAAAATGCAAAAATTAAAATGATGTTATTGTTCACTATAGCTCACTTTGTTCCAAATCTTTCATGAGTAAAACACAAATCAAATTATTTTGCAGAATGTTCACTTTCTTTTCTATACAATTCTGCATTAAGTGTTTGATAACTATGTTTGTTGAGCTTAAAAAAATGACACGAAGCATCAAAAAAAGTATTATAAGAATAGTCCACAATAAAATATTCCTTATGCTAGTTTCCGGATTTTTGTCTGGATTCATGCATTTGAAGACTTTCATCCAGTTCAGGTCAAAGTCAAAGACATTAAACTTTACTGTTTCTTACATATCTATCACTGATCATAATGTGATTTTGAATTGAATACAGGCTTATTTATTTCACAACATAAAGTCAGAGTAAATGATCAGACACAGCAGGTAATGTGCTCACCTGGAGGAGGTGAAGAGGTAACCATTGATGCCCCCAAAGGTGGAGAGAGCCACAGAGATTGGCATGATAGTGGAAAACGCGCCGAGAAGTTTCTCACCGAAAGTCTAAAGCAAGCATCAGCAGATTTAAAACTTTAAAGTGATGTAAAGTCATGTCAAGAGCTGATGAGTCAAAGGCCAGGACTTACAACAGCCACTGCATTGGAGGACAGAAGCTCATCGGGAGACATAGAAGAGAAATATGCGATGTTTGTGAGAGTATACACCACGGTCACCAGTGGGATAGAGATGTATATGGCTCGAGGCAGATTCCTAAAAACAACAATAGCACAAAAATAACATAGGACACAATTAATAAACTATTTCTTCATTAATGTACGAGTATTTGCCAATATATGAAATTATTTTCCCATTTTTATACTGTATTTAAAGTGCATATTTTTATTACTATTATTTATTTCTTTTGTAAAACAGTACTGTAAAAAGTGAAAAATTGGATCAACTCAATTCAATTTAAAAAATCACTTTAGGTGAAAATGTTAAGATGAATAAACTTACATTTTTAAGGTGTTATCAACTGAAGTGATTTTTTAAGTTAAATCAACTTTTTACAGTTTATAAAATGTAAAGTTGTGCTGTTAGATTTTGTATCAGCATGACTGTCCAGTTTAACAGCACATGTTCTTATTTTTATGTTTAATTTGTTTACATAAATTTTTGATTACATGTAGGGCTGGGTATTGATGCAGATTTTCCAGATCGATTAGATTTCGATTCACACGCTATCAAATCGTTCCGATTCTCAATTCAATTTTCGATTCCGGTTCTTGGGCCGGTTTTTATACTCGATTCAACTCAATGAATATAGATTTAATACAAATACTATATTAATAGAATATATTAATAAAAGAACAGTGAACAGCAGGTTACAAGTGGGTAATTAATAAAATCGATGAAGCACCCGAAACCACCATTTTAAGCACTGAATGAATGAACGACAGGTTCCCCTCTCTCTCCTAGATAACATCGCTCAAGGCACAAAAGATGGTGACTATCTAGTGAAGAAGACTAGTAATTCGATTAACGTTAATCTTTCGTTCAATGTTTGCAGAAATAAATATGAAGAAAAAAAAATCGATTCTGCTCTTTGAGAATCGATTCTGAATCGACCAGGTTTTAAAAAACGATTAATCGAAAAATCTATTTTTTTGCCCAGCCCTAATTACATACATAAAATGATTTGTCCTGTGAAAAACACTTAAAAAAGCATATTTTAAATTATGCTACTGAGTAATAAACAAATAATGTGATTGAATAAAGTTGTTTTTTATGCCAGTAGTAATACATTTATAGTAGATAAAAATGACATTTCCTGAAAGTGACACAATAATATTTTTCCATCAAAATAACTTTTACCAAACCAAGTTTTAATGACAAAATGAAGCTAACCTCCTTGGATCCACCACTTCTTCTGTGACGTAGTTAAGAAAGTTCCAGCCGCTGAAGGCGAAGGAGGCATGTAAGAAAGCCAAAGCAATCTGTCCTATAGATGGAGGTTTAGTAAACGTGAATGCCACCTGTGGAGTCAGGCTCTCATAATTACCTAAACACAAAAAAAATGAATGAATAATAAATATTGTCAAAGCAGATGATGTTTGTTAAATATTATTTATTAATGATAGAAAAATATATACATTTTGATGATTACTCAATAAATATTTGCGCATTTTAAAATGATCAGTCAGTAACAGGCCATTTCCAAAAAACAGCCATTTAGCCAATTAGTAATAATAATTTCCTTATAATGCACTATTTTTTTTACATAATACTCCTATAAGGCAAATATTTATATAATAAATATTACAAATAATTGAGTGAAAACCTAAATTTAATATTTTAGAGGATGTTACACGACACCATTTTTAAAGTCCCCCATGGAAATTTGTATGCATTTTTGGCTGTTTATTTACACAAGAATTGTGTTTTGGGGCCTGAAAACGCAAACATTTGAAAAGGAGATAAAAACCATTAGCTCTGTGTAACCTACAAACACACAGGTTTGTGAATATAGTGAGGTCATGCACATTCAGTATGTAGTACGTTTTTAGACCTTATGTGAAATTACTAAATACTGACTAAATACTGCATGCTTAAACACATTTTTTATGGATAATTGTAAATAGAAATAGTTTTGACAACACTGTTATCTGTCCACGAAACTTTAAAAAAGCATAAAAAACCTTCTATAATTTCAGTACAACATTGCCATGTACTCATAACAGTGTTCGAATTGAGGGGGTCTGGGAGGGTCCCGGACCTGCTATAAGCCTTGAGGGACCCCCATAAAGCACAAAAATATAAATTAGTGGGGGTCCCCTGGTTTTTATTAAAATTAAAATACTACATGAATTTAAAATTCTCATGTTGCGCTGTCACAAAGCGATAGGCTACTGTCCGTTATTTGTCCCAATTTCGCAATAAACTAATTCAAATGATTTCTGTCTGAAATAAATATAAACTTGCAAGTGCGCCTCATGCTGTTTTCTGGAGGAATTGACAGACGAGTTAATGTCTCTGTCTGCGTGTTGATTATTTTCACCTCAGTGATGGTAAGAATGTTTAGTAATCTTTAGGGTTAGGGTTTTTATTCTTTATTCTATTATTTCATAACAGTGGCGAGGCTACACACTCAAATTGACAGCTGGTCCACCAAGTCAAAAGAAACACAACATATTTTATTGGGAAAGCAGAAGAAATCACACATAAATGATAATAAATTATCTTTAATACTAATCGCTCAAATATGCATCATTCAGAAATAACTATTTATAGAAAGCTTATCTTTTGCATGTGTGTTTTTTAAACCTTGCAAATGTTAACATGCAAGCGATTTTAAACAATTTGAGCGCAAGATGTTAAAGTGAGATGTTGTGTGTGCGCACAGACAATGACGCGCACACATACTCAAATGGACGCACACTCATAAGCGGACGCACGGAGACGTGCGTTTCTAAAGCATGCAAACACAAAATTATCTCGAAATACCACAGTCTTGGCACCTATTCTCATAAAAACATTCAGTTATATGTCTTAAAGTGAGAGCAAACAGTTCAGAAAGAAGTCAGATTGTGTTGGTCTGAAAGTAGCAGTTCTTATCTGCTTCTGTCATTTATATTAATTAAACAACAGAAAACAAAGGAAAATCTATAAAAATCTATCTATCTATAAAAAAATCTATCTATAAAAATTGTAATTATATTTAATTTATATAATAAAGACGACAGTGTTGATGTTTATTTGATTCTATTTATGTACCTAAATACTACTGTTAGATCTAACTTTATTTGTAACTTTGTTCTTTTCTATTTTTATATGCTCATAATTTCTTAATTTGTTCTTATTTTATTTTATTTGCTGATCCGAAAATTATTCGATCTATGATTTAAAAAACGCAATTTAATCCATTTAACCAATACTATATAGAAAAATTATGTAATTTGAGAGTAGGCATTGTGGTCCACCCTATTTCACCCCTATTCTGTTTAAAATTTCTGGCCTTGCCATGGTTTCACACTAATTTGAGGGGTAAAAATGTTTAGGGTTTGAGTTAAGGGTAATTTGGGGTTTATTTGATTAAAAAACTAGGATCAGATGATTGTTGATCTAGGATCACATCTTACTTCGTCAAATTACAGCGACCCTATAATGAGGGGGTGAGGCTTGGCAGAGGGGTGGGGCTTAGCTAGGGGACCCCCCATAAGCTTTGACATAATTCGAACACTGCCTGATAAGCATAAAGTAGTATATAAGTAACTTTCAATGTGACTGTCCATGGCAGACACTGCAGAAAATACACAAATAAATGCCAGGAATATACTGCTGTGCTGCATTTATTCATGTGTTACTATATATCTGAGACCCCAAACAGAAGTTAGATTTCATAAGACTGGAAAAAACAATATTACAATGGCCTTGATATCTCTCTGACCTTCCAAAAACATAACAGTTTAAATTAGGGATGCACCGATATATCGGCCTATAATCAGTATCGGCAGATAAAAGCATTTTTGCAGATTACTTAAAAAGAGCCGATGATCATGTCCGGATCAAAAGAGGATGGAAACGCATAAGAACATAGTGTGTCAAAAAGACAACAGATTTGCAGTTTGTACACTCTGTACTTTTAGGATTTCACAACATAACTGAAACAATGAATAAGAAATAAAACTATCGGTATCTATCGGTAGGCTATGGTTATATGTCATTCTAAATAATCGAATATTGTATCGGCACATACATTTTGTATCGGTGCATCTCTCCACTAACGACTGACAGAGAGTAAATGATCACAGCATCATATCTCAATATCTATCTGATGTTCTCACCTCCATAAATCTGCATCAGACCCACAGTAATGATGAGTCCAAGCGCCAGAAGCTTCCCCACTGTAAACACATCCTGGATCCGTGTGGCTAAACGCACACTGTGGCAGTTCACCCACGTCAAAAACACTACAAAAACATACAAATACATTTCTTATTGCCTGGTTTTAGGTATATTATTTTCAGAATGTAGCTAATGTAAACTCCGGTGAAACATGACTTGTTGCCATCGGAAATAAAGGATGTAGGATTAGCTTAACACAAATGTGGGAATGTTACAGGAAAAACAGGGTAGAATTGTAATTACACTGGCTCATCAATCAATGTCACAGGCACTTTCTCGCTTTCTTTAACACGAATATTCACTTTCCTTCTCTACCAAAGAAAAATGTTGCCGGTGTTTATGCTCAATTGAACAAATAGCTTTCAATGAGACCCAACAAAAACTGGGGGCAAAGTGCAGGTCTGTGAAAAGATGGAGCGCCTTGCGTTTTCCTAAGCTCTTTGTTGTTGCCGTTTTGGTTTGTGTGAATAACTCCACAGTACAGGATTGAATAATGAGAGCTAATGCAGTAATCACATGCTATCGCCTTTGCCACCTCCATCACTTCAAATGCAATCTCATCCGGCTACATGCATACTTATTTATTATTACTACACATTTATTTTATTTTTTATATAAGTTGAAGGTTCAGTGACTCATATTTGTGCCCCTAAATTTTAAGATTGATTGAGTCATTGTTGTTATACTCAAACAAAAGCAATGCTTTTACCAACAACCAGCAAGCAAAACTGCCATCATAATAAACTTTCACAACAAAAAGGATCGGAGATAAAGAGTACATTTATGACAAATATTTTTATTTTAATGATTTTAATTCACTTTAAAGTCAATTAATGCTTGGCCATTTTGGGCAGAGATAGTATAAATCATATAAATGTATTATAATATGTGAATAAATGAATCCGAGCACTCACATATGCAGATGGTGGACAGCATGCGTGTGGCCATGTATGGAGGAACGCAGTATGGAAAAACAGGCTGAAGCACATAGTTGGAAAAAGTAAGAGCAATGACTGCCAGTGTAGTGGGATACATGATCAATACAGCACTCCATAACAGCAGAAACCTAGAACGTAACATATAGATAGAGGATTGGACATAAAAGACATTTCTTCTTAAAATATTTATTTTAAAATCAAAACAAATGAGCACTACCCAAAAAGACCACCAAAAATCTCTGTGACATAGGAATAGTCACCACCAGATTTAGGGATGGTGACCCCTAGTTCAGCGTAGCAGAGAGAACCCAGAGCAGCTATGCCTCCTCCTAACATCCACACCACCAATGCCAATCCAACAGAACCTGAATGCTCTAGAACTCCCTTAGGAGAGATGAAGATTCCTGAGCCAATAATATTACCTGAAAGAAATGTATATTAAATATATATTAAAAGGTCACTTTAAATTAACATGATATAAAAAAATGTACAACTATTTGCTGTTTATAAATATTACTAAACACACATTTTTTTGCAAGTTGATAATTCTTTACAATAATTTGACTCATTTTTTGTGATTTTTTTCTCAAAAGTTTCACAAAATGCTTTCCAGGAAAATGTTCTTCTATAAATATATAAACTAGGGCTGGGCATAGATTAATCTAGATTAATCTCATACAAAATAAAAGTTATTTTTTGCATAATATATGAGTTTGTGCTGTGTGTAAATATATATATATATATATGTGTATGTATGTATGTATTACAGAAACATTTACATGTTTATATACATGTATTTATATTTTTATAAATTCTATATTATATATAAATAAAAAACTATATATAAATAAAACATTTATTTCTTAATTGTATATATATGTATGTGTGTGTGTTTAAATATACATAATATTTACACACAGCACAAACTCAAATATTATGCAAAAAAGTACTTTTATTTTGTATGAGATTAATCTAGATTTATTAGGGCTGGGTATCGATTCAGATGTTCCAGATCGATTCGATTTCGATTCACAAGCTATCAAATCGATTCGATTCCGATTCTCGATTACATTTTCGATTCAAGTTCTCAGGTAGGTTTTTATACTCGATTCTCGATTCAACTCAATGAATATAGATTTAATACAAATACTATATTAATACAAAATAACAGTGAACAGCAGTTTACAAGTGGGTAATTAATAAAAAGAAATTAAAAGCCACAAGTCTTGCTTGCGAAATCTAAAATGCTTCCATTCCTTCGTTCAATGTTTGCGGAAATAAATATGAAAAACAAATCGATTCTGCTCTTTGAGAATCGATTTTTAATCGACCACGTTTTAAAAAAACAATTAATTGAAAAATTAATTTTTTTGCCCAGCCCTAAGATTAATCTATGCCCCGCCCTAATATAAACATACAAATATATCAAATTAAAAAAAACAGACCCTCTGCTTTCAAACAAAGAAACAAAACAGGAAAACATTTTAACCTATCTTCATTTGTTCTCTTTTTATAACCTCTTAAATATGAATATTAAATATTAAAATTGGGCAAAAAGCTAAAATAATTTTTTTTTAAGAAAAGAGATCAGATTCAGAATATCAAAACATACAAGGAGTTTAAAATTCGTAAAATTAGTTTTAGATTCAGTTTTTTTATAAATTGGGTAAGAGAGCCATTGGATAATAGCAATTACAGATTACCGTAAGAACTCGTCAGGAAAGTGTCAGGGCAATGTTTTCTCTTAATTTACAAGATAACTCGTCAATGGCGGGGAAAGGGTTAATTGCTTACAGTTGCCATGAAACGAAAGTAGCGATTGTATTATTTCCAAGTGAAACGGCTTCTGAAATGAAATAAGGTAAGGAGGAACTTGAATTCATTCATCGAGAATTGATTGGATGGTTTGAAGTGCTGCGATCTTTTCCCAGGACCCACCCCTGCCATATCATATGACCGGAAGTAAAGAGAGATCGTTTCGAGAAGGGGAGGAAATTTGTATTTTTTTTTAATTAAAGGGTAACTAAACCCCTGGTCAGAGCCTGACTCCACCCACTGGCAATATTTGAAAAATGCAAGAAAAGTGGGCAGACCCCAATGGAGATAAAGGGGACGAACTAAAGTGTGCGGTGAGATCGTAACAAGGGCGTGGCAAACTTGAACCTGCTTACGTCACGAGGCATTTTTTTGGACCCAACATCCAATAGGAAAATTCAACTGCAGTAGCCACCGTTCAACCTGAAGAGGGCAGCACTCAGACGTTTTTACACCATATATTGTAGTATTGAAACACTTTATATCCAAATGTCAAAAAACTTACTAAAATCAATGAACAGCACTAATAAAGAATCATTCTTACAGATCATTAACTAAAAAAAGTTGGTTTAGGGTTTAGTTACTCTTTAAAGATTATGAGGCCACATGAATTTAAAATAATAATAATAATAATAATGAAGCTCAAGTCATTTGTAAAAAATACCAAAATATTCCAAAACAAATGACAGTTTTTTATTTCATATTTCATTGCGACTTTAATGATAGTCAACAATAAAGAAACTGGAACTAAATTACATACTTTCTTTACCATACTGTAAAAAAGTCAAAATTACATCTAGGTTTCAGAATTTTAAGAAATTTGGTAACGTAGTATAATATAACACATATTATTTTATGCAGGGCTGCACTTTAAATATAATAATAAAATCGACATGTACAAAATAAACAGTTTAATTATTTAAATTATTTATATTTTTTGAAAATACCAATATGGATGGGATATGTCTATACAGAAATTCACTTTATACTTTCTGGTTAACATCAGCACCGTGCTGTGTGAGTTTTCCTACACAACAGTAGAGTAATCGGCCCTTTCTCACTATAAACCCAATGCCTGGCAGCTTCTCTCAAGACCCAAAGTGTCTTACAACGACATTACGTAACAGCAGGCATAAATAATTTACTCCTGCCTGTTAATGGGAACAATCTTCAGCTTCATTCAGTCTCTTCCAAAAGCACAGACTCATCTCAAGAGGCCCAGCATGCATTAACTAAAGAAGTAAAGGATTATTAAAAAAAAAAAAAAACTTTTTTAAGACGTTTTAACCCTGATGAGAGTTGTAGTTCAACATACAGTAGTTGAGTCAAATCAGTTGAGTAACATTAAAACCTTATGGTAACTGTTAGAAGTATTTTAATAAGTTACATATAAGTTTTAAACGAAATAATGAAAGTCACATAATCTGCTCTTCTACATTTATATAAGTTTGATCATGTTTAGATTTAGCTATGATAAATAATCAGCAGGAAGAAGGCAAGAAGTTCTTGAAAAGTTTCCTCACCGATAATGATCGTGCACGCGCTCAGCAGCCCGATCTCTTTCTTGAGTGTCACGCGCTCAGGGATGCGCGACTTTCGCGTAATGTCGCTATCTGTCATAACGCTCTTCTGAGCCGCTGATCTTCTCCTCTCTACTCCATCCATGACAGTTATAGCACGAACAGAGAGCTCAACTGCCTCTCTTCAGAATCGAGGATTGAGACAGGGTGAAAAGAGCGCGCAGGCGCCGCGGCGCGCGCTGGCCGGGACAGAATGTTAACGAGCGCGCGGCTCACTCACTGCACAAACACTGCATATGAGTCTGGATATCACAGTGAAGCATATTTGAGTTTTTTTTTTTTGGTGTTTTAGTGAGTTAACGAACACTATTTTGATTTAATGCATAATGCTTTGGTAAGTTATGTTGGCAACAAGCACTAGTGAAATACTATATAGCTAATAATAATTAATTAATCCAATAATAAACAAAAAGTCTTGATCTCAATGCAATATCCATCAGAGCACTAAAGGTAGATTATGGCACGTCTACTGGCCATAAATCTACAGGACACCCACTGAAAAGATGAGTACAGGGTAATCCCACATCCACTGAGACCTGTGTTCACAATGAAGACGTTTCCTCACGCTCCCGTTCACACTGAAAGGATCCTCAGTGTGGAATTTCGGAAGTCAAGTCTTGAATTTGTGGCTGCTGCCTTTATCTGGCTAACAACAGCGCATGTGGAATAAAGGAGGCCGGGGTTCGGCTGATCCCCCTCAGGAAACCCGATGAGAGGGAGCTGCTTTGTAGTCTGGCAAGAAGTCTGAACCTCTGCCAGCAGTGTGTGACACTTAAAGGAGGAAGTCGAGCAGAAAACCAATAGATCACAAGAGCCACTGGGAGGAGATGAACGTGTGGGACCGAGAGAAAAAAAATGACAATGCATCACTGCAAATACAGTAATAACATCTTTAATGTTGCACTAATTCATAGCTTAATTTACAGGAAAATAAATAGGCTTCATTTCATGCAAAGTATAATGACATGTTTCTTTAATTCGACTTGAGGACACAAAGTTAAATCCAATGTTTCCAAATTAAAATACATTTTTATTTAACCTGTGCCACTACCATCCTGTACAAAGAAGACAACCAACAAGTAACATAAATACAATATATTTACATATGGAGACATACACATTCTCTATATGTCCCTGTGTATCAAGTCGTCAGTGCCGTCTTTTGTTGACTGTTGACCTCAGTGCTAAACACTACTGTCCATATGATGGTAAGGTTACATATCGACAAATGAGAAGATAAGATATATTCATTCAATATTAACAAAATAAAATTTGACAAGCTATGGGTAAAATAATGTGGCAGATTGGAGAATATCAGAGTTTATGTGAACTGGGTATGGAAGAATGCTGTAATGTTTTGGGCTGTACTCTGGCCCACTATAGGCTCAAGCTCATCCACTGAAGCACCGCTGAGCTCATAAATACTGGGGAACGTCTGAAGAAGTAACATAGCCTTCACCTTTCCAACCCCAGGAATCTGTTGGACTAGATTCAACACTACCGGTTCCAGCAGTCTAGACACACTTTTCCTGCGAAATGGGTTCTCCTTGTTCTCTCCAAGAACCTGTGGAGAAAGAATGTGACAGGATCACTTAAGCCCAGAGTATAGTGTTTTTTTTACGTGTACTCGCAGATTTTGTATGAAAAATATTCAAATTTCAAACTGTTAAAACTAGCTTTCGGTAACAACTTCATCTTGGACTCACGCGATTTATGAGAGAGTGAATCGAGTGAGTCCAAAGGCGCTTTTCCATTGCATAGTATCCCATGGTTTGATTTGGGTCAGGTCGGGTCAGCTCACCTCACTTTGGCTTGGTTAGCTTTTCCATCGAGTTTAATAACACTTCAGAGTAGGAGGGATTATAGGCGTGTCATTATATTTGCGCTGCCCACTGCTGTGACATCATACAAGTGAGAGCGTCGTTGTACATTCCCAAACATTTATTTATTTATTAGTGCGCCACAAAATTAAAATTGACCACCACAAATAGATGTTTCCACATCGCGTTTATTCACTACTGTACCCCTGTTTCACATGACAGTTTCTGTACAAACAACGGTGCCGTCAGTCGACGCGCTACGCTGAGTCTCATTTAAGTTGGATTTAAGCATATATGCGGATGTGCACGTTGCAAATGTGCCGCCACTAACTGCAAGTCTACATAAAAACGTTATGGTGTTTCTGGTTCTCTGTCTAAAAGGGAGTTTAGGAACTTACAGCAAAGCACAAATGACAACAGGTTTACTCGAGACAGTGCAAGCTAGCATGACGGTAGAGCTAATCTTCACATTATAGCGATGACACTGGTAGTGATGATTCTCTAAGACAGTGGTTTTCAATCTTGTCCTAGGGGACCCACTGTCCTGCACGTTTTGCATGTCTCCCTTATCTAACACACCTGATTCAGATCATGAGCTCATTAAGGGACAGATCCATGAACAGAACTGGGTGTGTCAGTTAAGGGAGACATACAAAATATGCAGAGCTGTGGGTCCCCTAGGACAAGATTGAAAACCACTGCTCTAAGACCAATCAGTGATCTACAGTGTTTTGGTATCAGCTCGTGTCGCTTGGAACCCCGACTGAGGTGGTACTAAACAAAAAGTATTGGGTACTACGTTCTGCATGCAGTGGAAAAGCCCCCAAAAGTAAGCTGACTCAACCCGTCCCAAACCAACCGTGGGGTACTATGCAATGGAAAAGCACCACAAGATGTTGTTACCAGAAATTAGTTTAAAAATAGTTTAAAATATGGATATTTTCCTTACAAAATCAAACCCATTACCTGTAGAGGATCTTTCTGTAGCCATGTGGATTACATCTGAAAAGGATGAATGCACCTTTTTGGGGTTTAAGTCAGAAGTTGTTCCCTGATCCCTGTTTTCTACCATTATAAAGCTTGGAAGAGCAAGAACATTTACTTAAATACTCCAAATGTGTTCGGTTGATTTGGCTGAAGCATCGTTTTAAGAAAGAAAAGTTATGGCACAGTTGATTTCAGGTTAAACTGTTGTTAAATATGTTTTAAAGTGTAATCTTAACACAAGATTTTAGAGATATCAGTCTTTCACCATTTAAAGGCGGGGTGCATGATCTCTGAATGCCAATGTTGACATTTTAAAGGGACACAAGGCAGCATTTTTATGTTAATAAATCATCTTCGTAAGTCGGTATATGGTTAAATGACTCATTACATGACGAATGAAGACTCTCTCGCCCGCCCCTACTGTCTGTAGGAAGAATACCCCACTTGCAAGTTCGCTGTATCCGACCCGGTGTCCTTCAGTCTCGTATAGTCTTAGATATAGAACGCATTTACTCCCAGACACTAGGGGGAGCTAGTAGAGAAATAATACTCAGACTTGCCTTGTGTGCCTTTAAATCACCTAAACAAACACACCCCTACCCCAATAGAATCTGGACCTTCTTTTGATAGACCCAGCCCACACATATGTAACCCAGGCAATGATGTCAGTTAGTAGACACGCCTATTACTGCTGATTGGCTACAAGTGTGTTTTGGTACTCAGCCCGACTCCCTTTTCTAAAGTGTTTTTCAAAAATCATGCACCCTGCATTGAGTAGATAGGATCTTAGTCTTGCATGACTAAAATAACTGCCTGGAGGCATAGCAAACATGGCCACCTAGTGGTGGTACTTTCCTAAAGGGACTGTGTATCCACTCACCAGTTGCCCTATGAGCTGAGCCGCTTCAACAGGACTGGACACAGGTAATAAAGTCAGACCCAACTCAAAAACAACAAACTTCTGCAGTCCGCTGAAATACTGCTCACTCAGATGAGTCTTTTCCACGATCACAATACCCTGCAGACCACTGTTTGCCTAAAATGATACAAAACAACATCATGTGAGTGAGGCTTTTTCACAAAGTTGTGTTGATGATGTGCATCGTTTTGGGTCTAAACAAGGTGCCAAATTCAAGGCAATATGAAAACAAATGCAAGGAAATTAACACCAAATCAGATCTTATGGGACACTTACATTTCTAAAGCGGGCAATCTTCCTCCTGTGGCCACTTCCGGCAACCAGATCGCTCTCTGTCACATACAGGACACATGTTTTATTACTGAGACAGAAGTCCACAACACCAAGCTCCTCTTCAAAGATTGTCTTCACACTCCCTTGCAAAAAAGTCAAAGAAACATTAGGATCCACATTAAATTAGTTCTGTGAGCCATACAGTTACAGAATAGTCTAGGATTTGATAGTGGGTATTAGTTTATTTTAATTTTACAATCGTGTGCTTTGTTTGTCGTTCATACTATCGTAACTTCCCACCAGTAAACTACTATAAAGGTTTAAACAATAAAAATATTAACCTTTTAAAGACTGCACGAGTGTTGAGCCCCTCCACTTCTCATTAACGATAACATGTCCGTACGGAGGCGCGGCATTGAGCAGTTTCGCGGGAACGGGTTTCGAGTCACAAACAGCCATAATAACATTCAAACAGTTAAACTACACCCTCGTCTTCCGAACAGCGTGTATGTTTGGAAGTCCAGTTGTTTGTACACCAGCGCGAAACTCCCGCTCCAGAAAGTGTGGCAGCTCCATTGAATCGTGCAGCTGTATCTTGAGGAAAACTGGTCAAATCCCGCGCGCGTGAAGTTTGACCAGCAAGTATCGCGATGTTTGTTCTGCACGCCGCTGACGCTGATTGGCTGCTGTGAGTCCATTTAAACAGTTGAATGGTAACAAAAACGTTTAGTTTGATAGATAGACGCTGAGATAGATAGCAGTGATCTTTCCTGGGGTTTTGTCATTTACTCCGGTCTCTGTGGTGCATATTAAGGTAAGTGTAAAAATATGCTCGTTTTATTTCATTCAAAAGGAATGTTGAATTAACTCTGTATTATATTATTTATCCATATTACATTTTAAAATATGACGGGAAATGTAAACAAGGTTTTTACAAGGTGCTTAAGTGATGCGGTGAGCATTGTGCAAAGGGCTAAAATCTGACAGTTTTGTGTTTTTTGGCTCACTGTCAAACAGCTGTGTGGGGATCTAAGTCCGGGCATGTTTTAGTCCTAGTAAAAAAAGCAGTGTGTATATATTGAGTGTGATGGGCAATGATGAGATAAGAGTTTCTGTTCATATTTTGTGTCTATGCATGTGTGTATGTTATCTTTTTGTATACATAGAAGAATACACAATATAAAAAGAATTGTTAGCCAGTTATAAGGAGACGTTTATGTAAATCTTTACCATAAATTGCATTGGAAGCAGTGATTGTTTCAAATGGTAATGCATAACAATTTTTATGCCATGCATATCAACTATTACCGTATTTATTAAGTGTTTGTGTGAACAACGCCATGTGTTAGTTTGTTTGTACATTATAGTTGTAGAAATGGTATAGACTCATATAGGATTTTTGCACAGTATAAGTTTACCATTAGTATATTTAAATATATCTGTGATAAATGAATGGTTGTTTACAACAAAAACACATTTGATAGACTCCTCTGTTTTTATGTCCTCTGTTTTCAGGGTCATAGCTGAGAATGGGGCTTTGGTTGCTCTTTATTTGGATGTCAAGTATGCAGTACAGTCAGGTTGATGCTTTCTTTGACTGGCTGAATAAGCCACAACCAGCTCCTGCCCCTCCAAAAGAACCGCTCGCCCCCATCTTGCCACATGGGGATGCTCCAGCCTTTGAAATGAATGTCGCTGATGAGAAGTTTTTGGCTGAAGCTAAGCAGATGGAGCTGAGTCCTTTAGACAGCTGCCACTTCCGGGTAAAAACAACAACTTTATGCATTACTGCTGTCACCTTACTAACATGTCTGTCTGTAGTTTATATTTAATGATTTCACAGCAAAAACACATTTAAACTGCATTTTTCACTCTTTGTGTACTCATGACCGCGTCATTGTTCGCATCATAATGTTAAGGACCATATATATGTATATAGTGATGCCTAATGTGTACTTTGTGTTGTAATAAAAAATAGGTTGTCGCTCAGCTAAAAGCTACCTGCAATGGCCTATCAGAAGAGCAGCTGGCCAAACTGGGTGTGGCTTTGTTTAACTGTCAATCAGAGGTGGAGGGTCGTATGACTTACCCATGCACTGAAGAAATGGTATGTGACCAAAACGGCAAGAACTTTTCAGCATGAGCATTGATAACATGTCAACAGAATGAAGAGTATATAAACATTGTCTCTTCTTCAGACTATTAAAGAGTGTACAGCAGAGATGGACTCGGACACGTGGAACGCATATCACATTGTCAGTAATCGAGCACGCTCCGTGTGTTACGCCACACGCCAGCAGCATTTCCGCAGACGGGCAGAGATTACAGTCAATGCGCTGATCTCTACTGCAACCAGTCAACTGGACGCCATGAAAGATCTAAAGGTGGGTTTATTCACGCCACGGCATACTCTGTTTAATCACATGTGAAAGCTAATGTAACCATGATGGCCAGTGAATGGTGCTGGTTCCTTGCATTGCCAGTTCTGGAGTACTTTGACGACATATGCGCCCCACTATGACACACCCTTTATGGCATTGTTCCTTTGTTTTTTTCATGCAGGACTTGTTATGGGACTGATCCCAGCAATGTCCGCAGCTTGCATTCACACAGACGGAACTTTGGCAATTGTATGGCAATATTCTGGGATCAGTGTGTTGTGTGAAAGAGGTTACTGTTGTTTGATTCTTATATCTGTGGGAAAGCAGGCCGGTACGGAGTAATGTTCTTTCGACTGTGCACACAAGAATCAGTTGTAAAACCTAAAAAAAAAAACATTTCAGTGATAAACTGTTAATGATTGGATTATGGTGGTTTTGACATAAATTAATCCCTGTGGGGGAAAAGCCAAAATTTTATCCTTTGTTAATCTTGCAAAATTATTGTTATAAAATATGTATCAGGGCTCTACACTAACTTTTTGCACTGGTTGCACTGGTGCACCTAATTTAGCCTTTTTTACTTGGGTGCACCAGCACAAAAGTAAGGTGCACCCATATTTTGGACCATCGCATTTATATTTCACCCAAAAATGAAAATTCTGTCATAATTTACTTATGTTGTTACAAACCTGTATACATGTCTTTGTTCTGGTGAACATAACTGAAGATATTTTAAGGGATGTTTGTAACCAAACCATTTAGGGATGCACCGATACCGACACTGGTATCGGGTATCGGCCTCGATACCACATTTTCTAAAGTACTCGTTAAAAGTCCCCCGATACCTGGAATCGATACCACGGTTTGAGAAATGTCTATGTTTGAGCGGCGTGTAAGGGGTTAATGCCTCGTGTTGTCCAAAGAGGCAGAGTTTACAACAAACTGGAAAACTAGTCCTTTGTTTTTTTGTTAAATTATATGACTAGAGCTGTTACCTGTTAATTCAAATCATGTTTTTTATAAAGTACTCTGTATCGGTATCTGCAGGTACTGAAATGCAAGTACTCGTACTCCAAAAAAGTGGTATCGGTGCATCCCTAATTAACCATTCATAAGCCCCATTAACTTCCATAGTATTATTTTACCTACTATGGAAGTGAATGGGGCTCCTGCTGGGTTTGGTTATAAACATTCCTCAAAATATCTTGCGTCTTGTTCATCAGAACAAAGAAATTTATATGGATTTGTAACAAAATGAGGAAAAGTTAATGATGACAGAATTTTCATTTTTGGGTCAACTATCCCCTTAACTCTGCAGTTTAGCACCTATGGTGGTTTAATATACAGAATATAAACATGTAGGCTATTTTATAATTTTTCTCTTTCTTGGCGCCTACGTAAATTCACACCGGTGATGCCATATGCGTGATGAGCTTGCATCTTGCATTACCTCAAATTACCCTAAATTATGATCATACAGATAAAAGTAAAACGACATTCAAATTTCACTAAAAGACGTAATCATCATGTTCTATTTATTTTAATGCTACTTGCGCATTAAAACTAAATTATTTATAAATGAGCCAACAAGGGAAATCAAGGAATTAACTTCTCTCTCTATTTAGAACCGCCAGTCTGGAAGGGCGGTAATGGCGATACAGCAAACGCCGAAAAGTTATAGGATTAGATTTGAAAGTAAGATTGTGATGAAAACAGCGGTCCTGGCTCTTTTTTTCTATAAATTGTGCGCACGCAACATCATTGCTGTTCGGGTTTACGTTCAAATGATTTTTCTTAAGAATTATGCTCTGGCTTTGACTCGGTTGTAAGAGGCTCATTACATAAAGCCGTCTTCGGACCAGGGCTGATGTGACGGGTGGTTGATGTCAGAATATTGGTTATGATCTTGGACGGATCAGGCCTTAACTTAAACATTCTTATCGAAAAATGTGTCAATCGTTCTTTTCCTCTTCACTTATCATCCGCGGCTACATATACCCTCTTTATCGGACGGACCAAGGCTACTCCTTTCTCTGTCTGACTGGAGCGCACACGCATTTTTAAATGTACACACGCGAACATCTGGACCATGGCTTTTTCCCTCGAATGCCTGGTCGCACCGGTGCAACCTGAGATTTTTTTAAGTCGCACCATTGAGAAAATAGTTCACAGGTTTAAGCCCTGTTTATACACATTAACATAAGAGCAAGGAAATGTTTACAAAAGCTTCCCTTCTGTTAACTTTTTCTGGCTTTATTTCATTTGCTGACATGAAGGAGGGACAGAAGGAACTGAGAGAGATGACGGCTGCATCGCTGGATAAACTTCTGGAGGGTCACAGCACCTTACAGCTCCAGCAGGGTTTGCTGAAGGAAGGTCAGGATCAGCTAGACTCTTCAATTTCTGATAATCTCCAGCGACTGTCACAGGAGAAAGCTCTCATCACCACCGGACAACAGCTGGTGGCACAGCTCATTCAGGGCATCGCACAGAGAATGGGTCAGTTCACAACGTTAACAAAATACTACAGTGATGGGGTATAACATGAGGGGTAAAACCATAGTATGCTTAAAAAATGTCATACTGCCCTGATGCATGGAAGTGACTGGCTTTTTTAAGGCTCTGAAAGCCAGTGTTGATATTTGAAATCACCTAAACAAATACACCCCTACCCCAATAGAATCTGGACCTTGTTTTGATAGACCCGCCTCACACACATGCAACCCAGGCAACGATGTCTGTTAGTAGACACGCATCTTACTGCTGATTGGCTACAAGTGTGTTTTGGTAGTCGGCCCGACTCAAAAATCATGCACCAAGCTTTTAAGAATAAGGCTACGTTCACACTGCATGTGAAAGTGGCCCAAATCCAACTTTTTTGTCCAAATGTGATGCATATCTGGTTTTTTTATACTGCTCAAATATTTTTTTTTTTAAATTAGACCCAGGCTACTTTCATATGCGGTCTTAAATCAGATGTATTGCAATGTGACTTCAGTCTGAAGGGCCATGCCGCATTTCATCCAACTTTTATGTCATTGAAATTTGATGGGCATCACAATTCTATGCTGGAGGAGGTGGGATGATGACTTCACAGCTTTTTCTGCGCATGCGGGTCACTTCAGGCCCGTATATGGTTCACACATGATACTGACGCATTTAAATGAAAAAGTAAAAAGAAACCTGCAGTGCGAACTAAGCTGTGTGTAGGAATTTATAAAACTGTGCGTAGGATCCTTACTAAAAGTCTACGTACGCACAAAAGCCAAAAATGGCATCTGCCAAAAAATATTACGACTTCGGGAACATTGTTTGTTTTATTTCTAAATCACAGATCCTCTGCAAGTGTGCGTACATGAATCATCCTCAGATACCACCCTGCAAGCAAATTTTCCAATTATGCCCAGCTGCACTACTTCCTGAACTTCAGCCTGCTCCTTGTTTCCTGTCTTCCATTATTGGACAAACTGATTAATCCAGGTGTGCCTGACCTCAGTAGTCACAACAACAATAATCAGACACACCTGGATTAATCAGTTTGTCCAATAATGGCAGACAGGAAACAAGGAGCTGGCTGAAGTTCAGGAAGTAGTGCAGCTGGGCATAAAGCCTATTAAAACCTTTGCGTGTGAATTGGTGTACGCATGTTTCTTTCCAGCCCCATTTTGTGCGTACCCACGGTCTATAAATGAGACCCCAGAGGGGTATTGCACAAAAGCAAGATAAGGGATTAAGCTGGGATTTTCCAGTTATCCCGGCTGAATTTAGACCTGACTCGGTTGCATGAAGGAAGGCTTAATTAATCTAGATGAAGTTACTATGGAGATTTACTCTTTGCAGCTAGCCTGCTCCAGAGCAGGCTAACAACCAGGCTAAAATTAATCCTAGTGATTAATTCAATTCAAAGAACTTTATTAATCCCAGGGGGACATTGCTTTCATGTTACAATTATAGAAATGAAAAAAAAAGAAAAGAAATAAAAACATAATTATATGCCCATCAATGATTAAAAAATTAATAGATAAGAAATAAAAAATAATAATAAACTATAACCATATAAAAAAGGGTAAATACTTCAATAGTGAATTGTCCCAGCACTTACAAAGAGGAATTATACAGCCTAATGGCCACAGGTATAAAGGACCTTCTAAAATGCTTAGTAAGCAGTGATCAGTCTCTGACTAAATGTACTTCACTGGTTGGCCAGCACCCTGTGTAGTGCGTGAAAGGGATTGTTTAGAATTGAATTAAGTTTTGACAGTATTACAGAGTCCAGCTCCATACCAAGTACATAGCCAGCCCCTCTAATTAATTTGTCCAGTTTATTTCTGTCTGCCACCTTCATACTAATTCCCCAACAGACCACTGCATAAAAAATGATGCTAAACACCACAGACTCATAAAACATCCACAGCATGGTATAGCAGACTATACCATTTCTGATTAATCAGCTAGTTCCTCTTTCAATCCTACTAGATATTAATGTGTTTTAGTCACTTCATGGTCCTGCATTAAAATACTAGATATACTGTAATTTATCTAAGTATGCGTACTGTTATTTTAGTTATTATGAAGACTGCTGTCAGGGGTTTGATGAATTCATTTATTAATGCAGATGTTGATATAAGAAATGGCGGATGAAGTTGAAAGGCGCTTTCAATTAAGGACATATGTAGACTAGTATTAAGGCATGAGAAATATCTGACTGAGAGGTACAGATTCTCAGGTGATCTAAGAAATGTCAGTCTAGCACTGAAATCACTTCTACAAGACTGCAAGTAACAGGAACAGATAGTGTTACATTAGGGCAGTAACCGTAAAACAGGCATTATTTTGTGTTACAGCTTTCCCTATTGTCAATGGATGCAGTGGATTGCACCCCTGTGCCAGATATATGACTTTTTTAATGTTAAAATTAGTAAAGACGATACAATATGTCAGCAGATACTACCTTATGTGTAGATTTATTTCTGCAATCAAGTCTCCAGCATGCAAAATGTTCTTAATCTTGATTTTCTGAAAGTGATGGATGGTCCAAATTATTATGCACATGCTATTTTTGTTTGTTTTTTAAAATAAAGTCCGTAAATTTACAAATTGTATTTTAATCTCAATAGTTATATGACAGTGTGCATGTTATTCTATTTAAATACATAATTTGACATATTTAAAATGTCAAAAGATACTTTAATACTTAAAAAATATGCAAATTATGCTTTTCCAAATTATTATGCAAAATGCACTTTATCAAAATGTAGTGTGTTAAAATAATCCACAAAACAGATATCTGTCAAATGTGCTGCATGGACACATAATGACAAAAAAAAACATTAAATAATTTATTTAACACAAGTTACATAATAATATATGAGCATATTTTTGACAAGACTTTAACTCTCCCATTTATTAAACTTGTAAGTCTATAGTTTCTGTCTTTATTTCGCTTGAAGATGCTAGTATTGCATCCCAGAGTTGATGTTTGAATATGAATTATAGTTCTGTCCACCTCACAGATCATTCATATAATGATGCTTCATAGACTCCTGAGACATAGGTCAGAGGATATTTATACTGTACCTTAATTTTTTTCTTATTTCATGCCCATATTTAAATAGTCAGTGTTGCTTTTTTTGCAGCATGCTATAGTGTATTGTCCTGCATGAAAGTAAATAAATTTCAGAAGACATGATTCCTTTTTCCCATCTTTTAGGTACCGTACAGTACATATCTTCCAGATGTCATTTTGGCCCCCTCAAGGGACTTACCATCTTACTTCCCAATATTCCAGTCCAAACCAGCCTTGTTTGAACATGATGGCTATTCACCAACAATCCAGAATATACTATTTAGTGTATTATGGCATGTCAATGAAAAAATTGTTTGAAAACTTCATGAAGATCACAGTAAATTTAGTAATTTTGGAAGCTTTAGTTTGGGGGTGGGGTTGAAATCCATTTTTATGCACTGAAGGATCCCATATTGAGGGCTTCTTGGTATTACAGAGGAACCAGCATGTTTGCTTCTTAGGAGGTGGCATTTTTATTGTTGCCTTTTCCTAATATTTTGCTTTAAAAAATTCTTCATTTGGTCAAATCCTGTACATAAATCTTAAAATAATTCAATGATTTTGGTTTAGTTCCACCAAATATAAATTGTTATAGGAAATAAATAGCTTTCTTAAGATAATGCACACTTTTTTTGCATCAAATACTGTAGATACACATATTAGTAGTTAAGTGTTTGCAGTTTCATGATGAATTTTTATGAGTTTTATCCATTTTTGCATCAGTGATTCTGTGATCGATCCTGTGGTCTGTTTAAGAATTCCGTGAACGTGCACTTATCCTAGCTAGCTAAACCTGGCTTGACATAGCTGCCCGTTCTCATCCTGGCTTACCAATCGTGCAACAGGCTAAGCCAGGATGGGCTGATTAAACTAGGTCAAGCTGGGCCTTTTCTGTTATCCTGGCTTACTTAATTCTACTTTTGTGCAATACCCCCCTGGTGTTTGTGTTTTTACTTTATCCGTTTCATCTGTTGAATGTTTAAAGAGAATGTAAGCAGTCAGCTGAAGGATCAGGCATCAGATGTGGATGAAGGACATCAGGCTATTCTGAACGATCTGGCTGTGGTACGAGGAAATGCTCAGGACATCTTTCAAAAAATGGGTGAATACTTCTCCATAATAAAATACTTATTGAAGAGCTTTGCTATTGCTGTTTCTTAGAAGTTATAAACTTTTTCTTTACTTGTTCCACGGCCATTATTATTATTATTATTATTATTATTATTATTATTATTATTATTATTATTATTATTATTATTATTCAGTATATCATACAAAGAATGATCTAAAATTATAAGCCGTTCTTGTTGCTTAATGGTTATGGTTTTATATTGTTTACAGTGGGTATTATTTGTGACTAGTATGTTTGGTTTAGAACACCGTCATTATGGTGTTATGGGGCTTAGGCTAGAAATTAGAGACTTGATTGACTTCTACTGCCACTAACAACAAATCTCTGCACCTGCCATAGGACAAACAGCATTAAAGGTGCCATAGAATAAAAAAATTGTCTTTGTAATGACAAAGCGTGAGCCTCAAACGTGTTTGTTTTGTCATTTTTTTTTTATGTAAACCTTGTGCATGCAAAAGACTGCTGGAAACAAAACAACTGTGACGTTACAGTCGAGATGTACGCCCCAACATTAAATTACACGTTAATGTGATGACTTCAGTTTTTTTTACGCTGCTAACAATATCTATATAGCCTACTGTCTACAAACATTAATAATATTGAAATTACTATACATCACTTAAAAGGTCTACAGGTTTAGCATCAGTGTATGGTCTCTGTTTTGAGATGCAGATGCTCTAGCATTGTAAATGTAGTATTTTGTGACAGAAGCCCAGATGACAACATGCAAAATATAAACAGGATTTCTTACCTTTGTGTTGATATAACGATCGCGAATCGAATCCAGTCTGTTTCAGATGTGTGAATAACTCATGCAAACCGTCTAATAGAATACATCAAATGACCTTTTTTGTTAACAAATGCGTATAATCCATGAAATATAGATATATAGTCTGTTGTTTACATCAGATTTTGCATGAACGTCTTGTAATAGAATATAATATACAATCTGAGGATCATTTATGTCGTAACACTGTATATGAGATTACACTTTAGGTTCTGGTAAACACATAAACCCACGTTCAAACTTTGTTTTTAAAAGTAGCCAGGAGTATAATACATAATATCCAAACAGCGCTGTCAAAAATCGTGACGTCATTTGAATCGCTCGTTCCTAAAATGAGTTCATGGAAAATATTGATAGACGGAACGTGTAGCCAATTCGATAATCTTTGTGTGGTGTTTTTTATTTCCTGGTGTGAAAACTGCATTTTATATGCTAACATAAGGATAAATAATAATTAGAATGAACCTGTATGCCTGTAAAAAAATAAATAAACACGATTGTTTCAGAGCTCAATCTGAACGGCTTGCTGCAGCATCAGAACGTCACGTCACGGTTTTACTCTGAGCTCTTACACAAACTGGAACGCATGAATGGAACTCTGGGATACATGCTGATGTATCTGGACAACATGCAGAACCGTCTGGAGGACCGACTGCACATCATACAAGGCTATCTTGGATGGGCAGGTACTTGTCGTATTCATCATAAGAACATTTGTGTTATATATTTTTTTATATATATAATATAATAATTCTGTCCTTCTAGGTCTGAGTCTGCGTGCTTTGTGGACGTGTGTGCTGCATGCTGGGTATTTCTTGCTGTCTGCGGTCCTGCTGTCATTCCTACAGTGTGCTACATTCTCCCGCATCTCTCTGCTCTTCACCGTGCCCATCAATGCAATCGCAGAGGTTAACCAGCAGTCGTCCCTGGATCTCATCTCACTCACTTTGCTGCTGTTCACACTTTCACTGGGTAATGGATCTCTCTGTGTATAAATGGTTGGTGTTTTATTTGTGTAAGTGCTCATGTTCTTCTGTGTTTCAGGCCGTTGGGTTTTGTTGCAGCTGATGTGGTCTCTGTCTAAAATGAAGGGTCATCGCAGCCCTCCTCCTCCTCTACCTATAGCACCCGCTACAGAGAAGACCCCTGACAGAGGTTACAAATCAAACACACCCTGCCCACGCCCATCTTCTACTCCTGTCCAGTAAGTAAATATTTCTGGGGGTTTGTTTCTGTAATTAATTCAGCTATATATTCAAGTTATTTAGCGTGCGTCTAGCTATGGGCCGCGGCCCGCGTCTAGTTAGAATTTTTTTAAGCAAACTGCTCCTTTAGTTTTATAACTGTCCTTTCAAGCCTATTTAATTTAATTGTTTGTTGTATCATATGTTTTGTTTCTTTGTTATAGAAATGATCTGGACTGTGATTTGGAGGTGGAGAGCTTCATGATGGGTATTTTTATTGGTTTTACTTTGACTCAGTTTAATGTATTCAAAAATTGTAACTCTGATTGGATAAATGTTGTAAATATTTGTTTCTTGTGTAGCTGATCCATGTATGTTGGGCCCACCCCAGCCTTGCGGCCCACCAAACTTTAGACATCACCCTCTTGGGACACCCAGCCATTCAACCCCCAGACTCAAGAATCGCCACAGTTTTGGAGGAGTAAGTAGAAAAACTGCTTATAATAATGATCAAACTTTGATTTTCTGCTTGTGCAACAGGTGGTTTTCTTAGTAGTCATTAATGCATTAAAAAAAAATCTCTTTTGGGCATAAAGATACAAAACTATTTAATGGTGATGCTTTTTTTGCACAATATGCATCAGGTTGTCCGTAGTTGTGCAATTTGAGATTGTGTATTATTGTATTTGCAGGTAGTGCTGGAGACTGTTCCTCAGAGGAATTTGGTAGGTGTGTTGGATATTATGAACCAATCCCAGCGCTCCAGCTCCAACCATTCACTTGCCAGCAACAGGTGAGTTTTATCAGTGTAACTCTACATTCTTGAAAATTGTGACTGATTAAAGTATTTAATATATTTTTTTTGTTCTTTCAAGTTCATTTTCCGGCCGTCCTCTGTGCAATGGTACCACTCGTCTAGGTCAGCCGTGTAAGAAGAAAGCTGCGGTTGGTCAGGACTTCTGTAGGATACATGAAGGTGGCCACACGTCCTACAGTCGACTCTGAATGAATTTGTCTTTTGTCAAGTGATTGGCTGTAACTGTAAATGCACTTTCGTTCTTTTTAACTATTTAATCGTGGTGATCTTGTTTATGAGGTTCATGTTTATTGCAGTGCTATTTATAAATGTTTTATAATTTATCATAAATAAAATGTAGACTAAGTGATTAAGACACTAATATAAATGTATGTCTCTCCAAATAATTTTTCCAACTTTAAGCATACTTTAATTTGCATTGTCTTGCATGCATGTGAGCTTTTTAGAGAAAATTATTTATCAAGCAGGCAAACACAAATTAATTCACGTCAAGCAGTTTTAATAGTCCAAATGGTTTATTTTTGTGAGCTTATATTATATATTAAGCTTGGTGTGTGTTTTTCACAATGTTTATTTTGTATACTGTGTATATATAACCATGTAGGGTTATACTTTCTGCTGCAAATAAAACCAAAGTTTTCAGAGTTGCAAACTTTTTTTTTGTGCATTTCAAGCAGATCTGGAAGCATGTAGACACACAACAAACAGTGTGCAGAATGCAAAACAAAAAATATGAACCTTAACTAATGCATTGTTACACTGCTGTTTGACCAGAATAATTATAGCTATTGTAAAATCAAATGTTGGATCAACAGGATCTATTCTGCTGTTTAAAAAAAATATCAAAGAATCACTCTCTGGCTCTCCGTGAGGAAATAATTGTATTATTATAATTAGATGGTCAACTCTGTTGTGGGTTAACTTTTCTAGTTAACCTTGAGGCAGATAGAGATCAAGAATAATGAAACTTTAATTATGAAATATTTAATTTAATAAAGTTTTTTTATTGTACTTTGAAATAAGACAGCAAGAGCAAGCAAGTTTTTCAGTGTACTGTTTGTACTTTTATTTTGCTGTATTATATACATAAGACTGAATGTAAAGGATTTAAATAAAAACAAAGCACACATTGTGTGACTGGCAATAAATGTGTATCATGAAGAATGCCCACGGTTCATGCAATCGATGTCATGAATTATTTAATCTTTTCTTTAAATGAGGCCCTTTAACCCAAAACGTATTCACTTATATCAAGCTTGATACAACATCTCTCTAAAAAGTCTCTGAACTAAATATGTGGCCATATTTGTTATACCAGACCAAATCCCATATCAAAACCAATTTCATTAATGTTGCAGTTACCATTTCACAACACTGTACAGAACCAATACAGTCTGTAATGATTGGCTCATTTTATTTAAAGGCGGGACTTCTACTCACAGGTCTCACAATCACAGAGAGGTGCCATTTAAACAAAAATGTATATGTTTATTCATAAATGTTTGGTCTTTCTACCTTCTTATCAAAATTAAGAGAAAATAAACAAGAGCAGCACAAGTTTATGTAAAATTTTTTACTTAGATGGCTTTAATAAAAACATTTCATAGAAAAATAATTACAAGTACAAATAGCTACCGTTCAGATACATATCCAGCCATTTTGTTTGTGTCAACTTAAAAAAAAAACAACAACATTGTACAATGGCTTTCATATAAGACAAAAACATCAGATGTAAGATCTAAAAACTAAAATTAAATCTAATTTATTAATAAAAAGAATGTAGGATGTCAAGGTTGTGCATGTTGTAAGCCTGCTGTAGGAATCTCTTCCATGTGAAGAACCTGTCTGAGTTTGCCGTTCTCCTAAAATCAGACACACAGTTTATAAAACAGCAACTTTCAGAGTTCAGCGTCATTGCTCACTTAAATAATATCACAAACAAAAGCCTGTATGTGTCTTATTTCTGTGATTCACAACAGTAAAGAGCATCTAAACAAGTTTCTTCTGTGCATCTCTTTGTATTTTGTATAGAGATCAGTTACGATATATTTATGTCAGTCTGACCTCCTGTAGTTTGGTGATCTCCTTCTTCAGTTTGACAAGGTACTCGATTTTCTGCTTGGGGTTTTGGTGACCCAACAGTTTCCCATTCTCCTCAGTCAGATGATCCACCTGCTTCCTCAGTACTTCAACTTCCTGTATGACATCACAGGAGCTCAAATGAACCATTTAAGTAAAATTTTTAATTTTGTAATTTACTCACCCCATAAAACAAAAAATATGTAAATTTGCTGAATTCCCTGTCCATCTTCCCATGCTACTGTATATAATCTCAAACATTGCACCAGGTCTGAATCAAGTCACTTTAAAAGCTATTAGCTGTCATACAAACATTACTAATATTAAGGATAGCACATACGATTTCACAGTACATGTGGTACTTTTAGGACACTCTTATATTGCATTTTTGTTATTTATTACATTAAACTCTAATATGGCTTTCAATGACATCAGAGTGAAAAATATCAGATTTTTAAGTCACTTCCTCTCTCTGACCTGCTGCAGTTTTTCCTGTTGTTGGTCTTTCTCTCGCAGATCTCTGAGCTCCAAACAGCGATTCCTGAGTTCAGTGGTGAGTTCCTGCACACATGTTTGAGACTGGGCAAGTGTGACCTCATTACGCTGTAACCTGTAACGCATACACAGAGTCGCAATGAATCTCAGTGACCTCTCCAAATACAACGCTACTATTACTCAGCCGGGGGATCTTTAAACTCTTATGGGGTGTGCACACCAAAGCAAAATATAGCTGCAAGCAGCAATTGCCGGGGTCAAGCCAAAAATGGCACAGAAAAAGTAAAGTTGAGTTCAGATTAACAGTTTAAAGAACCTAGGAAAATCTCTTGATTTCATGCAAAATATTATAACAGTTATCAGCAAAAAGCTGTGTTTTCATTCACTGAAATCTCTCCCACTTTTCTCGAAGAGCATTGACAACTAGAACACTGAAGAAAATGTGAGTGGTGCTTGCAGTGGCAATACTAAGCTCACAAAATGTTAAAGTGGTGTCATGAGTCAAGAGCCCACCCCTATGTCTCTACGATATTCTGATGCAGAGATATAGCTCTTGCAAAAATGGTTGATAAGGGATTCTCATTGGTTGCTAGGGAGTAAATTGGAATGCACCAATGATTATACTTCAAGCCATTAAAGGCTTAATCCATGATGACTCAAGGTTTTAGTTGTACTGTAGCAGCAGTTTTAGGTAAAAAATACCATATTTCTATCTCAAAACCACTAGGTGGCACCATGACAAAATTGTGCATGCACCCTCAGATCATAACTGTGTTGCATCTAGTTAGTTTTATGACTATACACTTTAGTTTAGTGAAGAAACAGTTGTTTGCCCATAAGGTTGCTTGATTTCAAAGGTTTTGTTCAATTATAAAGCCAACTAGTGGTGCAAGCATACAAATTTTTTTGTGTAGCCTCAGACTGTGGTCATACATCAGCGTATCAAATCTGGTGAAAAAATCTTTTTTTGTTGCGAAGTTATAACCATTTATGTGTAAAAACACAAAATGTAAAGGTAAAATTTCGGGCATTTCTGATGAAAATTTCAATAAAGCGCCAATTTTGTTCAGAAGGTAATGCATTGTTCTTCCTATGGCATTTTCGAGTCGATCAGAATAACACATGTTTTTAAGCGCTTTTTTGCTGCGCAGGGCTAAGCGTAAGGCAAAACCTGACATATTTAGTATCGCTGGACTCGGCAACAGTTCAGGACTACAAGGAAACAAGTCCCATAAAAATATGTTGACCGCAGCCAAAGTTTTAGGCATGTAAACATTTATCTGACCACTAGGTGGCGTTGTGACAAAAATGTGCATGCACCCTCAGGTCCTGACTGCCATCAAAAGTACCAAGTGTCATGTCAATAGGCTTAAGTTTGGCGAAGATACAGCCTCAAATTAGCCTAGAAATCTAGACGCACCCTAGCGGCCGCAAAATATATTTGCTGCCAGGGTTTAGTCTAGGCACTCACAATACACTTAACAGCTCCAAAAACCAAAATTTGGTCAGGCCAATCACATCGTGTGTAGCGTCTGTGGGGCGGGCTTAACATGATGACGACAGAGCTGCAACGGTTCCTACTTGAAAACAAAGAATGGCTGCTGGCGAACAGCTTTCTTTTGAAGCGGCTTTGGCCGCGACTCTGGAGGACTTAGACTTATGTTTTTCTTTGAGTGAAGAGCAAATAACCCTACTGAAGTCCTTTTTAAGCAAGAAAGATGTGTTTGGAGTTTTGCCGACTGGTTACGGTAACTACGTCACCTTCTTCGTTGCTCTGAGTGGTCATAGCGCTATCCTATTGCGTGCAGAGGCATTTTGAGGGACAACCTTATATCCAGCCCCTTGCATTGAGCCGTTTGTGTGAAGAGTTGCCAGACCTTACATCTTGATGTAGGTCTGGCTAACCAGGCTAGCCTCAAATCCATTTTTTAGCGCTCTTCGTAAAATTTGTTGACATGGTTTACGGAAACGGATTAACGAATCGGCATGAATTCCATAACTTTTTGCCCTGAGGGTGTGTAGATGCTACATACCGATTTTCTTGACAATCGGGCAAAAGCTTTAGGACGAGTTCGCAAAAGTAGGTTATACGAATAATTCAAAATGGCGGAAAAAATTTCATGACGGAAAATGACGTCATAGGATCCATTTGAATCGTCTTGAGCCAAGGAATCAAAGGAAACAAGATATGTTTCTAGGCCTTATGGATCAGAAGTAATAAGCAAAAACGTAAGTGCAATTTTGGACTGTTGGTGGTGCTAGCGGGTTTGATATAGAGACTCCAAATTTTCTGTGGAGACTTTTTGGATAGTCCTTTAAAAGTGTGCCAAATTTCATAACTTTCCTATGTATGCTGCTATGGGCTGCCATAGACGCAATGGCAGAAGAAGAAGAAAACTAACGAATACAATAGGGGTCTTCGCCCATTCTGGGCTTGACCCCTAATTAAACAATTTGCGGCAGTAGAATACTCACAAAGTCAATGCAAAGAAGTGAATTAGTGCTGCAACGACGCGTCGACGCGTCGCTGTTTACGTTCATTTCACCTAATGGCGGCTTCTGCTCCTGGCAGTGTTATCCATACATTGATTTGTTTGTGTGCGCCACAAAATCAACAATGGCCGCAACATTTACAATTTTCTTTTCATTTAAAACGGCTTCATTTATTGTTGTGAGCGCTCGGTGGTGCCTCTCGTGCACGCGCGCTCTCTCTCTTTCTCTGCGTGAAGCCCCTAGATAGCGCCTCTCATACATGACACTGAATGAAAGAATTAAAAGTTGGCTGTGTTTTCCATGCGGATTCCTCTGTGTACTTGCATTTTCACGTAAACGTTAGATGTTACTGGCAGAGAAGACGACTGATTCGAGTTTATCATGAAAGGTTAGCAGTGTTTTCCCACACACACAGGTTCTCTATGAGCTTGTGCGCGAGCTCTCTCTCTCCTATGCCCGCGCATGCCTTCTGTAGTAACTCTGTGTAATGGCATTTTTTTAATTTGCGCCGAATTGTCTGCGATGTCGCGTTTATAAATCAAGATTTTAGTAACTTAGTAGTTAAAATAACAGCTGGTTGGATTAAAAACAAGGTTATTGGGTCATGTTTAGTCACTATTTTAATAGTCTTTGGGGTGGTTTCCTGGACAGAGATTAGCTTATGCCAGGACTAGACCTTTGTTTAATTAAGAAATATAATTAGTTTAAACAAACATGCCTTACTAAAAACATTACTTGTGTGCATTTTGAGGCCAAACTAAGGGCACTGATGTATTTTAAGATATGTCAGTGCAAGATGTTTTCAGTTTGTTTAGCTCTTACATTTATTTTAGTCTAGGACTAGTCTAATCCCTGTCTGGGAAACCACCCCTATAGGTCTGACAACAGAACAGATAATATGTGAAAAAGCATTCAGTTGTGTTAAAATACAATAAAACAAACAATGACTGTCAGATCAGACAGAGTAGAAAAACAGATTATCCAACAGATTGAATAGCTAATAAAAAAAAGAACACTGTATTAATAATAAAAAATAGTCGTTAGAGTAGTCGACTAATCGTAAAAATAATCGCTAGATTAGTCGACAGAAGAAATAGTCGTTAGTTGCAGCTCTAAAGTGAATAGATGCAAACTTGATGCAAATAACGTGAATTGGGTGGCGCAATTGTTGCGAAAACACGCGCTATTCACCTCATATACTTGTCTTCGCGCAGGTTGAAAATAATCAACTTGATGCTCCTAATTCGCATCATTCACATCACCCCCTAGCAAATAAGGGTCTATTCACATCTTTGCATTGACTTTGTATGTAATCTACTCATGCAGATAGTTGAATCGAAGATGGGTTTTATGGAGAGTACACACCAAACGTCCTTCGCGCAATTTGAAAATTTTTAACTCAAGCAAAAAATTCACATGACACAAACTTAAATCCTGGGAGTAATTTTACTAGCAACAAGATTATTAAACTGGACACTCGCAAATTCAAGGATTTGCGCAAGTACTTGGAAGTTCAGGTATTACTAGTCATACATGGACATATTACCCTTTTTCCATAATAATTTTTACCTACAACTGTTTATAGCAGAGCAACAGTCATATTCAGCTCACTTTTAGATTTGACATTTTTAACATTAAAATTAAATTCAGATGCATTATGTCATCATAACCTGTCTAAAAAGGTGCTTAATAAGTAAAAATACTTTCTCTTGTTCAGCTAAAGCAGATGATAAATACCCAAAGGTTGATTTCCCCAAAAATAGTGTACACTAAACTTTACTAGCCCAACACAGCAACATTAATTTAAAAATACAAAAACTGTACTTACTCTGTTTGAGCATCAGTTAACTGCAACATCAGGGAGTTCTGAAAAGAGACAACAGAGAAATTCAATTTATACAAGCTAAACAGATTTCAGACAGATATACCAATAATTATTTGCCTTACAAACAGACAGACAGACAGATGTGCCAGCTGTGGATAAAATTAATCTCTGTACCTTAGCTGTCCACCCAACTGGAAACATTTTTGTACATAAATGTAATTAAATTAAATAACCAACAAATATGCATTTCATTTACTATCCAACTGCTGTTTAATTCATATGAAATCATTTCTCAGATACTTTGTTTTTCCGCTCTTCTTGTAGTTCTCGAAGCACAGATAGATGTATGGTCTCTTGTAGATCTCTATAAAGATAGAAGGATAAAGAGATTACACTGTAAACACATCATGAATGAATGAATAAGTAAATGAATGAATGACTCACTCTTGTTGACTCGTGCTGCTGTTCTTCTGAACTTGATTCTGTTTTGTGAGAAATGTGTCCAACAGTGTCTGGATCTCCATTCGCATGATCTCCTTTTCATTCAGCTGGGCCTACATGCACACAAACACCAACACAAAATATAAGTTGGTTGAATCTTACAGGACTTATAAGAAATGTTTTGCCAAAGATTTTTGACTATTATTGGCTTTATAAGACTTTATTCATATTTTATCAATAAATGTTCTGTTATTAACTCTTTCCCCGCCATTGACGAGATATCTCGTCAATCAACAGAAAACGCTTCCCTGCCAATGACGAGTTTTTCCGTCTTTCCGCAACTTTTTAAACCCGGAAGTATTGGCCTATGGCAAGCTGCTGCATGTCCGTGTCAGTTTTAAAGATCGCTCTGAATGGGATCTCTATGAAAAGTCCGTAACAAAAATGGAATTATCTCTGCTTTTTGCTCAAAATGTGGTGTTTTTGCAGAAACCTACCCATATTCAAAAGCTGATTACAAAAGAACTTCTGAAGGTAGGATGAAACGTTTTTTTTTTGTTTGAAAGCCGAGAGTCTGTTCTTTCATTTGATATATTGTATGTTTATATATTTAAAGAAGAACATTTTCTGGAAGGCATTAAACTTTGGTGAAAATCATGAAAAATGCTGGTGCTGGCTGGCAACTTTTTTTTTTAAACGCTGGCGGTGAAAGAGTTAAATACAAAACTTTTTTGCATATTCAGCAGTTTATAAATCATTTAAATATAATTTATCAGTACATTCATTTAAAATCCGTGATTATAAATGCGATATTTTCCCGCTTATATTGAGCTTTGTCTTTAAAGTTGTCCAAATTAAGTCCTTAACAAAACATATTACTAATGATAAATAAAGTTTTTTTTACCCAGACAATGTGTTGGCTATTGCTACAAATATACCTGTGCAACTTATGAGTGGTTTTGTGGTCCAGGGTATATATACAAATACACTCACCTAAAGGATTAATAGGGAACACCATACTAATACTGTGTTTGACCCCCTTTCGCCTTCAGAACTGCCTTAATAGCATTGATTCAACAAGGTGCTGAAAGCATTCTTTGTTGGCCCATATTGATAGGATAGCATCTTGCAGTTGATGGAGGTTTGTAGGATGCACATCCAGGGCACGAAGCTCCCGTTTCACCACATCCCAAAGATGCTCTATTGGGTTGAGATCTGGTGACTGTGGGGGCCATTTTAGTACAGTGAACTCATTGTCATGTTCAAGAAACTAATTTAAAATGATTCGAGCTTTGTAAAAATGGTGCATTATCTTACTGGAAGTAGCCATCAGAGGATGAGTACATTGTGGTCATAAAGGGATGGACATGGTCAGAAACAATGCTCAGGTAGGACGTGGCACTTAAATGATGCCCAATTGGCACTAAGGGGCCTAAAGTGTGCCAAGAAAACATCCCCCAAACCATTACACCACCAGCAGCCTGCACAGTGTGTAACAAGGCATGATGGATTCATGTTCTCATTCTGTTTACGCCAAATTCTGACTATAGCATCTGAATGTCTCAACAGAAATGGAGACTCATCCGACCAGGCAACATTTTTTCAGTCTTCAACTGTCCAATTTTGGTGAGCTTGTGCAAATTGTAGCCTCTTTTTCCTATTTGTAGTGGAGATTGGTGGTACCTGGTGGGGTCTTCTGCTGTTGTAGCCCATCCGCCTCAAGGTTGTGCATGTTTTTCGGTTTCACAAATGCTTTGCTGCATACCTCGGTTGTAACGAGTGGTTATTTCAGTCAAAGTTGCTCTTCTATCAGCTTGAATCAGTCGGCCCATTCTCCTCTGACCTCTAGCATCAACAAGGCATTTTCGTCCACAGGACTGCCGTATACTGAATGTTTTTCCCTTTTCACACCATTCTTTGTTAACCCTAGAAATGGTTGTGAGTGAAAATCCCAGTAACTGAGCAGATTGTTAAATACTCAGACCGGCCCGTCTGGCCCAACAACCATGCCACGCTCAAAATTGCTTAAATCACCTTTCTTTCCCATTCTGACATTCAGTTTGGAGTTCAGGAGATTGTCTTGACCAGGACCACACCCTTAAATGCATTGACGCAACTGCCATGTGATTGGTTGATTAGACAATTGCATGAATGAGAAATTGAACAGGTGTTCCCAATAATCCTTTAGGCGAGTGTATATCATAATGGGAATTGGTGGTTGTGATGATGTTTTATTAGAGCCATGAAAATATTGCAATGCAAAAAGTCTCAATTTGATTTTCTTCAGGGTTGTTTATGCATGTTTTCTGACATTAAACCATGTATCTTTGGTACATGACGTGGGATGTATGAGCGTAACCTTTAATCTGTCAATCTCTTGGTTCTTGGCGGTGCGTTCAGCATTGAGTTCCTCCAGTAAAACTTCCATTGTGATCATGGAGGAACGTCGGCTCTCCAGCTCTCTCTCCTGACACTCCAACACCTGAGACAGACTCGAACTAAACCCAACTGGGGTTTTGGGCGTCTGAAAACACACACACAGGTATCAGACAATGGATCGTACTTTAATTATCAAGTGCTATCAAACACACACCTGCATTTTTCCTTTAGGTGTGGCGGGGACATCTGAAGGTTGATTGACAGATTCTCTCATTTTCAACAAGTCAATCTGTTCATTCAGCTGTTTCACCTGTAAAGACATCAATCCATGCGTGTTACTGAATGTTTCACCCTGATTAATCTTTTGTTTTTTGTGACAATAACCTGATGACTACACATTAATTCTTTTGCAGTACCTGTTCCTTCAGCGTGTTGACATTGTTCTCTCTCTCTATGTTAAGGGCCTTTGAATCTTCCAGTAAAGCGGTCTGTTCATTCACTACTTTACTGAGTCTCTCCACCTCATCTGTAGCGTACGCCAGATCTTCCTGTATCAGCTCCAGCTGTGACACACACAAATACACACTTAGTCTGGGCTCTTAAAGAACCTTGAAGAACAAACAAACCCAGAAACACAAACCTCTACACGGTCAGAGGCGAGACGTCTCTCCGAAGCTTCTCGCAGCTCCTGTAGTTCATTCTGCATATTTGAGGTCTTCTCCTTCATCTGCTCTTTCTCAGAGCACACCGTGTTATATTTCACCTGCAGGTACACCACAACATCAACGCAATCTCTGCAAAGCATCATGGGTAAACTGTGTGTACCAAGAGTTGTTACTCACGCTGATGTCAGCAATCTCTCCTCGTAGCAAACACACAGTCTGGTCTTTCTCAGCGGCCTCGCTTCGAAGATCTCTGGTCTTCTGCATTAGCTCCAAAACCACATCCTATACACAAAGGCGCACACGCAATAAGTCTTCACACATCCTTAATCCTTAAGATGAGGTCGTTTCTGTAAACTTACTTTGTCCTGTTCGATCTTCTGTTTGAGATCACTGACGGCCATATTGGCTGAACACAAACTCTGCTTCAAAGCATCGATCTCCTCGCACTGCACAAAAACACATCAGAACCTAAAGACATCTACAGATATTGTCACATGTTCATACAGACACTATTAAGCTTTAGTTCAGAACATACACAAACACTAATATTTGTATTGCGTACACACCTGTTGTCGGTTTTTGTTTGTCAGGTCAATTATCTGTTTCTTTAAAGAATCATTCTCCTCTATGGACTGCACAAGCTCTCTAAAAAACACACACGCAAATTTAACACGTCTTCAACCCTTTCCAAAAGCAAGCTAAACAGCAATCCATAAACATTATTTGATTCTTGTAGTTTGTAGGGGTGTAACGGTACGCAAAAATCACGGTTCGGTGCGAACCCCGGTTTTGAAGCCACGGTTCGGTTCATTTTCGGTACAGTAAGGGAGAAATGCAAACATTAAACTGCAGGTTGTTTATTACTTTAAACTTTTTTTTACAATTTGTTTACACTTTTTTAAACACTTTATTAAAATATAACAGATAAAATATATATAAAATGAAAAAATTATAAATAAAATACTACTGCAAAGTTATTTTTTACATTATTTTATAACAGAAGGTAACCTTCTCTTAAACTTTTTCTACTAAAACCTTGAACTAACAAATTCAATTCCTGAATACATTTATGAACTATTAGCCTACATTTTTGCCACTAAAAATTTTCTGTTTTGATTTATTTTGGATTGTTTAACTCACAGAATTGAATTGGCTATGTACCATCTCTGTATAAAAATAATATTACTGCTCTATGTGTAACTGCATAGCAAGCAACATGATGATACACTCATTTTGAGATTAGTGAGCTGCATACATAGCCATCTTTGATCTTTTGCACGTTTCTCCTAATCTTTGCTTGTGTTGTCAATGTAAGCTGTGACTTTACTTACGAACCCCTCCGCAGCTGAGTAACAGCTGAGTAAGCCCGGGTTACAGCTCTTCTCTGTCCCGACCAGCTGATCGCATTGTGACAATGATATGATTGACGTGATATGCAGATGAAAAATCTGATCACGCATTCCTTATTCTTGCTGTCACAGAAAGTGCGTCTCATGAATGCGTAGCAACGAAAGACGTGCATCCTCTCACGCACTTTTGAAAGAACAAAGCAGCGCGTTGACACGCGTTTAACATGCGCTTTTAGATATGACACGTAAACGTTTACATCAATAATCAAACGGATATACAACTAAGTAAATAAAAATCTTTCTGAGGGCCGAATTATGTTATATGTTTGACAGAAGACTTGCGCTGAACGCGGAGACTTCCGCCACTTAATATGTTCGTGCGGAAACGCACGTATTATGTTCCGCACAGGCGCACACAAAATGCATTCGGCCTTTCGGTGCACGTGCGCACCGTGCCGAAAGCCCTGAACCGAAACGGTCCGGTTCGAATACACGTACCGTTACACCCCTAGTAGTTTGTGTGCGTCTCTCACTCACTTGGACACACTTTCTTTATGTGCAGTCAGCTGGGATCTCACGCTGTTGTTTTGGTCTTTCTCTGCTTGCAGACTCTGCTGCAACTCCTTTAAACACAATCCAAGCAAACAGTCAAAACATTTGATTCAGGACAACTTATTTCAAATCATTTAAGTATGCATGACCCTGGATAACTGGGGTTACAGTGAACACATCATGCGTACTGTGCACAACACAGTAAGTGTTAAAACCGAGACATATAAAGAAATTGGAGATGAATGAACGACAGCGAAGGATCTGAACTGACGTTAATTTGCGTTTGTTGTTCTGAACACTCTCGGTTCTTCAGTTCCATCTGTTGTGTGTGCTGATCCAGCTCGAACTGAAACTCGGCCTGCAGCGTGTCAAATGCATCCTGAAGGACACGCTGCTTTTCCAAAACCTGTTCCCACTCCAACCTGAAAGAGACAGACAGGTTACTTCCTTCTAATCTTAGACACAGACAGACAGGTTATTTCCTGCTAATCTAAGAGAGACCAACAGGCAATTTCCTTCTAATATGAGACAGATAGGTTACATCCTAATCTGATAAACAGACAGGTTACATCCTTCTAATCTGAGAGAGACAGACAGGTTATGTTCTTCTAATTTGAAAGACAGAGGCTATGTCCTAATTTGAGACACAGAAAAGATACATCATAATCTGAGAGAGACAGACAGGTTCCATCCTTCTAATCTAAGAGAGACAGACAGGTTATGTCCTTCTAATCTGAAAGACAGAGATTAAATCCTAATCTGAGAGACAGACAGGTTCCATCCTTCTAATATGAGAGAGACAGACAGGTTATGTCCTTCTAATCTGAGAGGCAGACAGGTTCCATTCTTCTAATCCGAGAGAGACAGACAAGTTACATCCTAATCTGAGAGAGACAGACAGGTTATGTCCTTCTAATCTGAGAGACAGACAGGTTCCATCCTTCTAATCTGAGAGAGACAGACAAGTTACATCCTAATTTGAGAGAGACAGACAGGCTATGTCCTTCTAATCTGAGAGACAGAGATTAAATCCTAATCTGAGAGACAGACAGGTTCCATCCTTCTAATCTGAGAGAGACAGACAGGTTATGTCCTTCTAATCTGAGAGACAGAGGATATGTCCTAATCTGAGAGAGACAGACAAGTTACATCATAATTGGAGAGAGACAGACAGGCCATGTCCTTCCGATCTGAAAGACAGAGATTAAATCCTAATCTGAGAGACAGACAGGTTCCATCCTTCTAATATGAGAGAGACAGACATGTTATGTCCTTCTAATCTGAGAGACAGACAGGTTCCATCCTTCTAATCTGAGAGAGACAGACAAGTTACATCCTAATTTGAGAGAGACAGACAGGCTATGTCCTTCTAATCTGAGAGACAAAGATTAAATTCTAATCTGAGAGACAGAGGCTAAATCTGAGTGACAGAGGCAATGTCCTTATCTGAGAGACACAGATAGGTTATATCCTAATTTGAGAGAGACAGACAGGCTATGTCCTTCTAATCTGAGAGACAGAGATTAAATCCTAATCTGAGAGACAGACAGGTTCCATCTTTCTAATCTGAGAGAGACAGACAGGTTCCATCCTTCTCATTTACAAAATATAAACAAGTTACATCCTTCTAATCTGAGTGAGAAAGAGGTTATGTCCTAATCTAAGAGACAGACAGGTTATATCATTTTAATCTGAGAGAGACAGACAGGTTACAGTTCAATGTACGCTGACGGTCAAAAGTATATGACTGAATGTATGTTTTTCTTAATCTTCAAAAGCATATTGCCTATCTCTAACTTTGACGATAATTATGTGTAAGTTTGTACTTGACGTTGTCCAGCTCCAGTTGTGTGCTGATCAGGCTCTTGGACAGCTGTGTGGTCTCTCTCTCGTGTTCTTCTTTCTGCCTCTGAAGTTCTGTCCGAGTGTCTTCCAGTTCTTTATCAGAGGACTGCAGGACCACCCGCAGATCTCGCACCTCCACCCGCACCACTGCCATCACAAACAGATACATAATGTCATACTGATGAATGATTTGTATTTAAAGAGCTGAACCTGACTCGAGATTTACCATCTATATCTCTGTTGTCATCATCAAGCTGCTGCTCCAGTGTCTTGATTCTTTCCTTCAGAAGTTCCTGTTCCTCCAAGAGCGAGCGCCGTTCAACACTAAACATCTGTGGACAGAGCGCATTATCAAACCACCAATTCAAAACAACAGCCAATCAGATAATCTGAACATGTTACAAACACCTACCTCTTCCTTGCGATTGGACTGCTCTGTTGCTGTGGTAACCTGTTCTTCCAGCTTGCTGATTTGCTGGAGCAGTTTCCGGTTCTTTGCTTCCTCTTCATCTAACTGGCCCTGAACACGAAGAGCTTGTTCCTAAAGCCAGACAAGATATATGCAGATTCAGAACATGAAACTAAAAACATCATGAAACTTCTATGTAACTTCCGAATTTTTATGTGAATCAGACTAAAACAATAATTAGTTACTTAGATACGAAAATACATACATTTCTTAAAGCCAATGATAGTATTTTGATTAAATATGATGAAAATACACTTTGGAATAAAACTTCTCTTTAGTCACCCAACCACCTCGACCCAATCTCCTACCATATCTTACAGGCCATATAAAAAAAACTAACGCCAGTATATCATCAACACCTCCCTGCTTACTGGCACTTTTCCATCCACATTTAAACTGGCCCATACTGAATCCATACAAATCCATACTGAACCTTTCTCTCAAAGACAGAAAAAGGGCTGTTTCAACCAGGTATCCAGGTACATTTGTATCCACCTCAGAACAACTTACTGGAAAACAAGCACTCAGGCCCCAAATCCTCAGCCCTGATATAGACGTATCTGCAGCCTTTGATACAGTTAGCCATAAAATCCTGCTAGCCACCCAAGCATCACTAGGTATCACAGGTATTCCTCTCCTCTGGTTCAAATCCTACCTTTTGGGTAGATCCTTAAAGTCGCCATGAAACAAAAGTAGCGATTGCCTTATTTTCCACGTGGTGACGTATATCCGAATGAAACGGCTTTTGAGATGAAATAAGGCAGGGCTAGATTTGAATTTGTCCATCGAGATCTGATTGGCTCGTTTGAAGTTGGGTCGTGTTGCTAATTGCTAATCGCTGCGATCTTCTCCCGGACCCCGCCCACCTGCCATACTTTTGACCGGAAGTGAAGAGAGATCATTTTTAGGAGGGGAGGAGATTTGCATTTTTTATTAAAAATTATGAGCACACACAAATTTAAAAAAAATAATGAAGCTCACAGATAAGTCATTTGTTAATAATACCACAATATTAAAAATATATATATAGTTTTTCATTTCAATTTCATCGCGACTTTAAGGGTGTTATGGAGGAGTGCATTGTCCACAACTCTCCAGATGGTCACTGGGGTCCCTCAAGGATCAGTGTTTGGCCCACTCCTTTTCTCCACCTACACAAAATCCTTAAGACCTATCATACAGGCGCATGGCTTCTCCTACCACTGTTATGATGATGACACACAGATTTACTTCTCAGTTCACCCAGATGATCCAACCATAGCAGCATGCATTACAGCCTGTTTAGAAGATAACTCAGTTTGGATAAAAAAGCAGCTTAACCTAGCAGCTCCTTGTATTTCCGGCACACCCCATGGTACAGCATGACCTCACTATTCAACTTGATTGCATGAAATAGCTTTATACCCCCCCCCCCCCGCACCCCTTTAATGTTGACTGCTCTGCTCTACTGCTCTAAAAACCTATCATGTCAACTTTAAACTTTGTCAAAGCTGTTAAAACGGATAAGTGATACAGAATATTTTGAGTACCTGCATTTGCGTGAGCTCTTCAGTAAGAGCCTCACAGGCTAGCTCATTCATCTCAGGAGGTGGCTGTTCATTCTGGATGTCATCAACATCATTCTCTCCCAACTGTCCGTTCAGATAGTCCGGGCTGGAGAGCAGCACCACTCGATTCCTCAGGTTATAGCCTTTAGTGGGTGTGGTTAAGATCTGAGGAACAGTCATTAACATGTAAATTATTACAAAGCAGATCTATTTAAAACAGTTCATTGAACATTTTTAAAGTATGCTGAGATGTAAATAACTAAGTTTTTAGTTTATCCATTCAATGATACCGAACATGGATAAAACTGACAGACACAAATCAAAAACTGACATAAAGGCATAAACAGTACATAGACAAATGCAAACTGGATGCAGACTGCAAACTGGATGTTCTCTCCTAAGACTGAAGGTGCAGTCGTCGCTGACACGCAAAGCGTATATCTTGCTAGCTTGCTTATGCTTATAATATACAGTATATGCACTCTAAAAACACAACTTCCTGACTGCTACCGTCTTTAATTTAGACCTTAAAACACACGCCGCTATCAATAAAAGCCAAATAACATTCAGGAACTATATATTATTAGTGTGAATGCCACATAAGTCATTATGTACCATTAAATCAAATCAATGATCAACTGATGTTGTCAGAAATATTAAATCTGTTAAGGTGACTAAATTCCCCAAGTTCCTCATTTATTTGTTATTTTTTTAGTTCAGAGTACAATTTTTGTCCATTTAAGCAAAATTATTTCAACTCTACCTTAATGGTATCAGCGTGAATCTTGTTGAGTTGAGACACTTCCTGTTTACTGTGGGCTTTAGTGGCCTCCAGGATCTTCTCCAGGTGCTTGTTGGATTTCTCAAGATACCGTTTCTCAGATTCCAACTCAGCCAGCTGTTTTCTGAGGACCATAACATATATATGTAGCCATTGAATAACCACTGAAGATCCAGAACGTTTGTAAAAGGATTTGTGTGGAGTCACACGACTGTAACATACTTGTTCATCTCTTTAAACTCTTCGAATGCCTGAATTGTTGCAGTGAGTTCAGACTGTTTCTGCAGCAGCTGAACCTTCATCCTCTCCCCAGAAATAGATGATAACGTCTCCATGGTGACAGGTGTGGAGTAAGTGGGTGGAGCTACACAAAAAGACAAATATTTAACAGCTTTGTTTGCACTTCACGTTTTAACGGATATGTAATGTGTTAATTTAAGTTTTGTTTTGAATCCATACAGTACTGTGCAAGGCAAGCGTTAGGTACATAAGATAATTAACCAAGAAAAATGCTTCTGGTTTAAGCTTTTGCTTTAGTGTGTTGTTGGAAAACCGTCCCTCACCTTTTTCGGTCTCATCTGTTTTCTGAGCCTCCAGCAGTTGTAAGAAGGTTTTCTCCAATGCGGTTAAAGACTGAAGCTCGAGGTCAGCAGCAGATCTGACTGAATCCAGAGAGCGCAGGGCTCTGATCTCCTCCCGCAGACCACAGTTCTCTGCTGCATAACGCATAATCCGTGGATGACGCTCAACCTAACCAAATGACAATGTATGCTTTCATTTAAAAACAATTATTTACCTCTGAGGTCCATAACTTAGATGAGCTTAGACAGCAGTAGAAATATAGTCTGATGAACAGATTCTGTCAAAGAGGATTATACAGGGTTACCACACCTCAGTTAACTTTAAATTCAAGGGACTTTCAAGGATTTCCCAGGTCCAATAATACCCTCAAATTCAAGGACTAAATGGGTGGACACATTTTAAGTGAGAGCAAGGTTACATTGTGTTACCTTTTAAGATACATTGTTATACATTGAACTCACACTGCGTCACTGCGGTGACACTTTGGGTGTCAAATTCAACCAATGGTGAGGCTTAACGACAAAGACAGCGTGACGCGGGAGCAAGGAAGTATATCGCTATCTGAAATATTTCCAAAAATGGCGTTACAGGGACTCAGGAACTATGGCAAGGAAGACGCAGCGTCTCGTTCCCTTCTCAGGGAACAACAGTTACATATGTAACCCTGAGATGTTTTCATGTGTCAAACACAACTATGCAAAAAAGCATTTTGGTTTGAATCAACATTCGCATACAGAAGATATAAGCATTTAAAGTCAACAGTTTAGCACGTGTGCTTAAAAAGTCTATGTGGGTTATTCTCACGAAACCATTGAAACACCACGGCACTAATGATTTTAGCTATAAAATGTGTAATATATTAATATTAAAAAGCATCAGAATTAACACAATACTGTGTTCTACCTTGCACAATGTGTGATTTCAACATAAGAATTTATAATTTGTCAATTTTTATCTCATTTTCTGCTGAAATCTCATTACCGCAATGTGTCCGGCTGTGTTTGAACATGCGTTATGTTGTAATTTAATCAAATTAACACAAAAATATTTAGAAAAAAAATAAATGGATGTTTTGCTAGACTACTTTAGATGACAGAAAAAATATTTACTGAATATTCATGTATAATAATAATGAAGAAAAATTAGGAAAATGATGTGTCCATGCCTGATGTTCTCATCCTCCGCAACACTTTTTGAGAACAGTTTAAGCACACATACAGAATTTTAATAAAGTTTGATTTTGAGTGACCAAGCACATGGACCAGTTACTTCAAGATGGCTACCAGGTAAGATCATTTTTTTACAGTTAATTTGAAATATTGTCTTGTCAGAATGCTTACACGACATTTTGATTATCATTACCGCAACAGATGCTTATTAAATGTTAATTTAATTAATAGAAGCATAATAGTTTGATTTTAAATGCATGTCAGCAAATATGTCAGTGTTGATGTTTTCTGACTGTTGCGGTAATGAGATTTTTTAGAACTAATTTTTTAAATTATGTTACAAAAAGTGTTAAATGATAAGTAAAAGTGTTTAAATTAATGTTCCCATTTACTCCAGACTTTGTTTTTCAATGTCTGGTGGGAAAAAAAGTAAATTTAAGCAATTTTTACATTTTCTTGCTTGACATTTTTAAAACCAAGTTTTCGTGAGAATCACCCATATATTTTTATGATATTATCCTACACTACACAGGGAATAATATGGATTTTTTCCAGAAAACTTCTCGCATAAAATAGATTCAAGAACTTTCAATGACTTGTATCTATGTATGTTTATTTTCAAAAACTTCCCAGGGCCTTGAATTTTTTCCCCCAGATTCACAAACTTTCAAGAACCCGTGGGAACCCTGATTATATTAACGTTGTAACATAACAAATAACGTTATAAGATACAACATGATCTTTACCTGATCTCGCAGCAGTCGTATCTCCTCCTGGAGCTGACGGTTTTGTTCCTCAGGTTCTGCTCTTTGGCCCGTCTGAAGCTCTTTCTTCAGCTGAGCAATGTGATCATCTCTGAACTTCAGTATCATACGGTTGGACTGGATGAACTTTTCTTTTTGAGCCCATGCAGTCTCCAGCTGAGAAATCTTCTCTTGAAACGCCTGTAAGCAAAAAACTAAACCTCATGAAAACTTTCTGTAACACAATTACAGCTAAACATGTTGAAAACACAATATTTTACATAAAAATATTACATTTCTTGTATTGACTGTAAAACGGGGGACTTAGGGGAAAACTGGGCCGTTTTACTTGTTCAGCAAAATTTAACAGATAATAAATCACTTTTTAAAACATTATAAAAAACATAGATTTCTGACTTTTGAAGGTACAGTAACAAAAGCTTGTCATGACCACTTAAAAAGAAAAAAACAACACAAGTCACATCAAAACAGCTCCACGTGCAACTTCAACAGAAAAAGTCACCTTCTTCTCCTCCTGTCCTTTCTTCCAGAAGTGCATGGCCTGAATGAACTGCGCTTTATAGGAAACCTCATCATCACACTGGCCTGCAACATAAAATTATTTTAAACAACATTGAAAAATCCTCAATGCAGTTAAAGTTTCTGATAATATGCAGGACATATAGATGATTAATGTGAGAGCTGTGTACCTGTTTGTTGGTTTGCAGGCTGGAGCTCAGTGACGAGTGTTTGTGAAAGAGCATTTGCGAGCTGCTCCTTCAGTTTTCGCACCTCTGCCTGTAGTTGTCTGACGTTACCCTGAGTGTCTTCATTCACCATAGCCTACAAAAACACACACACACACAGGTTACAACAAGTGTTATTTCACTTCTCATCACAAAACTCTGCTACTGAACCTTGTTTTTGATGAGCTTGGCTCTCTGAGCGAACTGCAGCGTGGACAGGGTCTCTCCAAAGCACTTGGAGCCAGGATGAACGTTAGCAATGATGAACGTCTTAGCATTTCCACCCAGAGAGTCCTGATGACATGAAGAACACCAGTCAGACATAATTCACTCATCTTCGTACATTTAAAGAAATGTTTTTAAAGCGGCTTTACCCTGAGCAAGAATGTCAATTTGGAATCTCTGTAGCAGATGTGGCGGTTCTTTCCATTGGACACATCCATAAGGGCCATGATGACCTGACCGAGACACATGAGTGATCGGTTTATGCTGCTTGCCTCCTAAAACACACAGGACAGGAGTTAAAAAATACAAAAGTGTCAGAGTTGATATATGGTTAACAGGTTAAATATTATTATTACAATGTTATGCTTACAATAATAATAATAATTATTATTATAAGTTATTAAGCACCTTAAGTCGTGAACCCTCTGCATGTGTGTCCCGCTGTCTCTCTGACCCAGCGAGATCGACCAGGTTGAGCTGGGAGGTACGGATGTTGACCACTTCCTGTCCTGTCTCCTTTGACTCAAGTGTCATGGTGAACACGGCATGTGAACGAGATGATTCTCGGTTCATTGAGGTGGACGCCACTCGCCGATTCCTCCACCCCATTGACAACACCTACAAAGAGATACACAAAAATTGTCTAACAATATGCACATGGTTTAAGGCCAATTCTGAGAGCCAGGGGTTTTCAAACTAGGTTCTAAGGATCCCAAAAGAAAAAAAACCCAGAAAAAACTGCTATAAAGCTGCTATAAAAGAAGATTTATTGTCAAAGTTGCTCTAAAACACATACATTTAAACTAAATAAATGTGTTGTCTTCAAGTTCAAGTACATCCACCTACAAGTGTACCTAATTATATATTCGTTATAAATAAAAAAATATATATGTATATATGAAGGTGGTCCCTCTCAAAAGGTTCATCATAGTTGGGGGTCCTTGGCATCATGAAGTTTAAAAAAAAACTTGGCTTACTACGTGATTTTAGTATTTGAATTAAGCTGCTAGGGCATTACTATGGAGTTGCAAAAGTGTTCTGGGAGCTTCAGATGATGAAGTTGGCAAGATGCTGTAGTAGTCGTGTAGTTGAACTGGCAAAGCAACGTGTTAGAAGCGCAAAGGTCATGGGTTCAACCCCAATTAGCACACATGCTGATACAAAAAATGTATAGATTGAATGCACTTTAAGTCATTTTGATAAAAGCGTCTCTCAAATGCATACATATATAAATGTGGTTACTAAAGAAGTTCCTAGACACTTTTTAGCATGTTAGACAGACAGATGCATTGAAATGACTAAAGGAGTTAAATGTGCAGGGTTTCAGACTAACTTTTCTCACTAGGAGCACAGTGACCCCCAACTGAAAATTTTAGGGGCGCAACCAGAAAATTTAGGGGCACATACCGTAAATCAACATGCTAACCAAATTTTCACATTTCTACTAAGTAATACACTGTATTACTAATAAATACTTTGATGATAGATGCAGAAAATACAATGTTCTGTTTTAAATAGGCTTTATGCCCAGCTGCACTACTTCCTGAACTTTAGCCAGCTCCTTGTTTCCTGTCTGCCATTATTGGACAAACTGATTAATCCAGGTGTGTCTGATTATTGTTGTTGTGACTACTGAGGTCAGGCACACCTGGATTAATCAGTTTGTCCAATAATGGCCGACAGAAAACAAGGAGCTGGCTGAAGTTCAGGAAGTAGTGCAGCTGGGCATAAAGCCTATTCAATGTCACATCACCAAAAAAGTCAAATTTACTGGTCGCACATGTGTGACTGGATGTAAAATTCAGTGGCACACTCTCAAATTTTGGTGGCAAAATGCCACCATTTGGTGGCAGTCTGGAGCCCTGATGTGGGAAATGTTTATACAAATTTTGCGATTTTGAACCCAACTACAGTTTGTACAGTTAATTATGCTGACTAGTGTTTTTTAGCTTATTTTGTTAGCCATTGTTCATTCAACTTATCAGACCTGATAAGCCTCTGCGGCAGACGCTGCATATTTTTCCACGGCTCCTTCCACAAAGACGCCTCTTTTGATGTCCTCTCGCAGAAACAGGCTGGTGGACACGCTGTCCAGCAGGTCATAAATCTGCTCATTGTAGATCTCTATAAATGAACACTTACAGAGGAAACTCTTCATACCACCAGACTGCAAAATAAACAGAAAACTGATCAATATTCTTATTGCATTTACTGAATGACGAAAATAATTTCAATTTTAAAATAAACAACAATACAACAAAGGAACTGGAGGCCTACAAGTTACAATTCAGTATTTTTTCATTCTGAATAAGTACCGGTTCTTAAACTAAACCATATGTGCACAAACACATCAAATATCCAATTTAAACAGTACGATAATGCAATGAATTAAAATCATTCATAGATTTCTTACCCTCTCCACCTCTCTGTTGATGAGAAAGAAAAGGTATTCAAAACTTCGAGGAATCACACCACGCATCTCATCTGAGAAATTATCCAGCTCTGAGGGACCTGCACACACAAACACAAGTATTTACAACATGCAGTGCTCTCCATAAGTACTGGGACAATAAAGGCCCAAAACTGCTTTGTTTGCTGTGGAGTAGGGCTGTCACAACGATTAAATAATCATCTCATCACGATTGTTTGTCATCATCGGGATGATTTCAGATCACCGCAATGATTGCACATTTCTCTAAAAACACAAGGGGGAGCTGCAGTGCCTGTATAAATGAGACAGTATCAGATGGTGCTCACTTTTTTGTGTTTATTTCTTGAAGAATTTTCAGTTTTTGAAAGATATATTCATTAAATAATTACTTTTTAAATATGTTGGTGGTAAACCTTGCAAAATATTTAATTTAAATAATCACAACAATGTGTGAAAATAATTTCATGAACAAACAAAAAATTTTTGAGAATTAAATGTCAAAGCAATAAAAAAGGCAATTAATCATCAAATTCCTAAAACAGGCAATTAATCGTCATAGTCGGCAAAATGTATTAGTCAATTACCCGTTATAACCGTGACAGCCCTACTGTGGAGTCAAGAAATGTTTAAACTAATGTTTAAAGATGAATATGAGAAAAGAGTATAGAATGTCTCTTCATATATATTTTATTATATATTATATTTTATTTTTAACATATACAATTTACAGCAAACATAGCAATGTTGTCTTTACTTTCCTAATACTTATTACTCATTACTTCAGCTTTAGCGCTGATTATATTCACAAGAAATAACATTCATGTTCCATTAAAAAAAAAAATTGATTTGTACTAATTCTTGTTATAACAAAAGAGAAGCAACAGACTTGTTTATTTTTCCTCATACACTGTAATTCAAGGAGTTTTGGACATTTTTAGTATAGAAAAGCAAGTACTTGTTTTTGTAAAATGTTTTACCTGTAATTATTTTTACATAATGCAGTTTGTGTGCAAACACACTCAGAGATACAAACTGGTATTTGGTAGTAATCTTAGTACTTACCTAACATAGTAAAGGTTTTTCCTGAGCCTGTTTGACCACTGAAACAAAACCATAAAAACGTTCATCTTGAGTTGAGTGTGGTACAGCTTTAAAAACTACGAAAGATAAGAGACTCAGCAACTCACTAGGCAAAAATCGTGCCATTGTATCCATTCATGCACGACTCCACAATGTTTTTAGCCACGCTGGAGAAAACCTCCTCCTGAGGTTAAAAAACAAAACATGAATGAGATGATTTCACAAGTCATCTTTACCTACTAGAGAAGATTTATTCAGACCAGACCTGGCTTGTGTTCATATCAGCAACATGGTCATAGGTGAAGTTTCGTGGCTCAGGTTTGCAGTGCAGTCTGACGTTTTGAGGAGACGTCACTGTCAGGCACAAATTGTGATCGCCATCTGTTGTTAACCCGGTGCCCTGAGTCAACGGTCGAACCCGCACAAACACCTTAATGGCATCTCCATCGCTAAAGGACATTGATGGAAAATGTTTAAGATTTCTCTGTGCAACCAATACAAAATCTAAATGATTGTCTTTGCCAAATAAAGAGACTCCTCTAGCACAGTGTAACATAAAAGTGATCAAATGTGTGCACAGGAACGTGTATATAATTTATACACATATATCTAACATCACCATCAGTGTTCTGTATAGTACACTCCACCTGTCAGTATAGGACGTTACTATGTCATCATTGACTAAGTTTTCTTGTTTTAACTAGCAAAATGTTACATTTCTGAGGGTCAGGGGGCAGAAAACATAATTTTATAATAGCACTTTGAATAAAACAGTGCAATTACAATCATACAGAGAAATTATTACTACAGTTAGCATTACTAATATAGATTACCTACATTTTTCATATCTTTTGAAAACAATTGCATATATCATGCATTGGTATACTGTTTTTTATCATTTATTTGTCTTATGTCTTTACTGTTTGCTTTTAAATGTATTTTCTCTAAAGCAGCTTTGATGCTAAAATTGAATTTAGCTGAATAATTAAACAATTCAGTCAACAACGGTGATGTATGTGGCATTATATAATTTAACGTTACCTGTTGGTGTTTGGCTCCCCGTTCGCTGCACATAAAAATAAAAGATAAATAATATATTTAAAGAAAAAACTGAAGTGAACAAGCGCAAAGAATTTAGCGTAAACACGACGTAAACAACAACAGATACATAACATTATAAAGTGTGCTCGACTCTTAACAGTAACCGATATCTGAAATATAAACTGCTGCTTCACGGCTGTATATCGTCCATAAACAATGACCATTATCGGTAATAATGGAAATGCTCACCTTTTCCTTTAAGATTCATGATTCATTCCGTCTTTCTTTCAATTTGACCGTGAACGGTAAATACAAAATTTGGCGCCTCAATCTTCTTCCGGGCTCGAGCAGTGACGTCAGCATTCTGCACAACAGCGACGCCCGCTGGAGGAAGACACGCGGCGGCACTCGCGTGATGTATGTTTGATTGGTTTGGAGGTATCTCTAGCTCGACCAGTTTACTAAAAATAGTTCATACTAATTTTTTGCGTGCGTCAATGACAATAATAACAGCAGTGTTTGCATTGAAGTTAAGAAGGACACGCAGCAGCAGAAACCTCTCAGAGAGTGAGGTAAATATTCATAGTCATTTGTCGTAAACATTAATTCCCATATAGCAGTACGCTCATTAAAACTGTGGTATACACCACAAATGTATTTGTAATCCAAAAGTAAAATGTAACTTTAGTGTTCTTTAGTTTGTCCTACAGGACTAGTGCTGAATTGCAAAATACAGTCAGGATTGCTAAATGTAGGCTATATCATAAATTCTGCAGAAATCTTATATTTTTACATTATATATTTATTATATGCATGCATGTACGTGTGACATGTTTTATATCTGTGAATTTCATACAAAATATTCCCTGCAGTAACTAATCACATGACCCTCCCCTATTTGACCATCCATAGTATTTGTTTTTCCTACTATGGGAAGTCAATGTCAACAAATCTTCTTAGAATAGACATACAGGTCTAGAACAACACATTGGGTGTTATCCAGTTCTGTGTCTGTCTTGAGTATTTCAGGGACTAGCCTGTATAATAATAAGTATGGTTTGCTGTATTATATGGGTGATTCTCACGAAACCATTGAAACACCACGGCACTAATGATTTTAGCTATAAAATGTGTAATATAGTAATATTAAAAAGCATCAGAATTAACACAATACTGTGTTCTACGTTGCACAATGTGTGATTTCAACATAAGAATTTCTAATTTGTCAATTTTATCTCATTTTCTGCTGAAATTCTCATTACCGCAATGTGTCCGGCTGTGTTTGAACATGCGTTATGTTGTAATTTAATCAAATTAACACAAAAATATTTAGAAAAAAAAATAAATGAATGTTTTGTTAGACTACTTTAGATGACAGAAAAAATATTTACTGAACATTCATGTATAATAATAATAATGAAGAAAAATTAGGAAAATGATGTGTCCATGCCTGATGTTCTCATCCTCCGCAACACTTTTTGAGAACAGTTTAAGCACACATACAGAATTTTAATTAAGTTTGATTTTGAGTGACCAAGCACATGGACCAGTTACTTCAAGATGGCTACCAGGTAAGATCATTTTTTTTACAGTTAATTTGAAATATTGTCTTGTCAGAATGCTTACACGACATTTTGATTATCATTACCGCAACAGATGCTTATTAAATGTTAATTTAATTAATAGAAGCATAATACTTTGATTTTAAATGCATGTGCAGAATCTCCAAATTATGTTCTTTCAGGTTTGTCATGTCATTTTGAAAATATGTCAGTGTTGATGTTTTCTGACTGTTGCGGTAATGAGATTTTTTAGGACTAATTTTTTAAATTATGTTACAAAAAGTGTTAAATGATAAGTAAGTGTTTAAATTAATGTTCCCATTTACTCCAGACTTTGTTTTTCAATGTCTGGTGGGAAAGAAAGTAAATTTAAGCAATTTTTACATTTTCATGCTTGACATTTTTAAAACCAAGTTTTCGTGAGAATCACCCATATATTCAGTTTATATGTTTTTTTTGTTTTTTTTTTGTAGATAAAATAAATCAAGTGGGAAAACATAATAGCATTCTACTTCAACATTTACAGACAAAAAATACACACTTAATTAAGTTTAGTCTTTATTTAAGTTTTTCAACACATATCAAACTGTTGGTTAAGATAACAAAATGACATTCTATAAAGCATATAAAAGCGTTGGATACATCTATACACTGTTGTCACTAACAAAAGTGCCTTTAAGAAAGTAACATTCCCCTTTCTATATAACCATCATCTGTAACTATCCCTTCTGTTGATTATACAAAACAAGCCCATTTCATTTATTTAAGGTAAGTGGTGGCATCCAAACAAACAAACAAAAAAAAAACATTAAAAATGCATTTGCACCAAACAGGTTAGCATTAATTATAGAACCGCAACTTCAAAGAAGTGTATTGTCAAATTGTCAAAAATAAGATTTTCTCAGAGAGTGAGAAGATAATATAAATGTTTTGGTTAAAGTCTATATTCTCTTGCATAGTGCTGTTTTAATCTTTATTAGAGGAAATCTGCAGGTTTGGTTTTGGGTTATTAAGGAACCGTGATGTTGAAGGGAGTACCTGGTACAATTTCATCCCCCCATTTAACAATAACTACATAATTTCCTTTTTCCTTTACTGCATAGGTTACGTTGTAAATCTTGTTTCCCATATGCTTAACAGACACATCTTCACATGGAGTTTTGGGACCATGAACACCAACCATCAACGTGTTTGTACCTGAAAAGAATAATGAAAATACTTTACTTTTTCTCTAAACACAACATATTTTCCATATAACGCATTATTGATTTTATTTTACCTGCTTTACTACAGTCAACGGAAAAGTTGTTCTTCTGACCCACATAGGCTTTGGAGAGGCCAGGGCCATGACACACGACCTTACTGGCATCTGATGCTGACTTGGATCCGGCCAAAGAGCTGTACGCTCCGGACATCTTAGAAGTTTTGGTTACAGTCTCTACAATGACTGATGAAGTTTCGTGTAGACTGTGACCCCCAGACAGACGCATTCCTAAAGCAAAATATGCAAGCCATAGTTGCAAATTTAACAGTTAAACACTCTTATCAGTTACTGTTTTTTTATTTAATTTAATCTTTTCTTTCCTTCAGGAGCCCTCTAAAAAATAAAAAAGATTATGTCTTACCTGTAACCTTTGCTTTGAAGGGACTGCCAACAATATGCTGTGGCCCACCATACTTTATGGATATAAGATAGTTGCCTGGTGCCATAGGCGTATAAGAGATCCTGTAACCCTCTGGGCATTCAGTACAGTCCATTTTGACCTTTGAAGGGCCATCAATAGTAACAGATAAAGCCCCTGATCCAGCATTGCATGTGTTGACGACAAACTCAGAGGCAACCCCTAAAGAACAACAAGAACAAGGGGTTTACACTTGGACATATAGGTGATGTATTGCTGACTATTTTGTCTGAAAGCGGCGTAAAACAACTTCAGCATAACACTAATCATTACATCACCAATTTTTACCAAGCAGAATAAGAGTGGACCCATACCTGTGCGGCCACCCTCGAGTCCTGGACCAAAGGCAGATACCATGCCTGGATCTCCAACATGTTCTGCCTCACCAACCCGAACTCGGAATGGGCTACCTGGTATGTGGCTTCCATTAAATTTCACATCAATTGAATGAACACCATTCTCACGTGGAATGAAGCGAATTGCATTCTTGTCTACAAAAGGAGGAAATTGTAATTCAGAGTAAGTGAAGTGTAGTCTATTTGAAATAACAGTTTAGCCATATATCATTATTATTGTAATGTAGCATTAACGGTAACTCACCACTATCCAGTTCAGTGACATAACACTCTTCGACCACACCAGAGGGAGCGTGAACTTTAGCATCTATTACACCTCTCGCCCCGTTCCTCTGAACGGCAAATTGGGCTTCATGATTCACCTTTAGATCCTTCTCCTGAAAGATTATATAGAGTTTATATAGTACACAACAATTAATAATAAGATTACCAGCAGCCATATCACCCTATAGCCCAAGACAGCTTGCCCACTGAAGCTAAGCAGGGTTGAGCCTGGTCAGTACTTGGATGGGAGACCACCTGGGAAAACCAGGTTGCTGATGGTAGAGGTGTTAGTGAGACCAGCAGGGGGTGCTCACCCTGTGGTCTGTGTGGGTCCTAACACCCCAGTATAGTGACAGGGACACTATACTGTCAAAAAGCACCGTCTTTCGGACGAGACGTTAAACCGAGGCCCTGACTCCCTGTGGTCATTAAAACTTCCAGGATGTCCTTCAAAAAGAGTAGGGGTGTGCCCCGGCATCCTGGCCGAACTTGCCCATTGGCCTACTAATCACCCTATATCTACTAATTGGCTATATCACTTTATCTCCTCTCCACTAATAAGCTGGTGTGTGGTGGGCGTTCTGGCGCAGTATGGCTGCCGTCGCATCATCCAGGTGGATGCTGCACATTGGTGGTGGTTGAGGAGATTCCCCCATTCATATGTAAAGCGCTTTGAGGTCTGCAGAAAAGCGCTATATAAATGTAACGAATTATTAAAATGTATTAATTATAATTAAAGTAATAAACTGCTCCAAATGCTTTTTTTTAAGCCATGTTGGGTAAATATTGGACAGAACACACCTTTGGGTTAAAATTGACCCAATGCTGGGTTGTTTTAACCCAACTGCTGAGTTATTATAACCCATGGTTGCATAACAACAACTCGAGATCGGGTTATTTTTAACCTAACATGTGTTGTGTCTAATATTTACCCAATTATGGGTCAAAAATAACTCAGACATTTTTAAAGTAAGTGAGCTGTCTAAATGAATCCGATTCGGATGGATCAATTCAGACCAATTTGCTTACCCATTTGACCAGCTTATTGAGAACAACTAACTTAAATAATTTACTAAAAAGTAAATATTTTATAGTAGTAGTTCTGATTCCCTGATTAAACAAGGATTTGTCAGTAAAATTTAACTGGGGCAAATGAGGATTTTACTGGCGCTTGTGCCCCAGATAAAAGAATGGTATGATGTCCTTGGCCCTTGAGAACACTTAATCCCTGTTCAGCAATATAATATGACCCCTGGACAGAAGTACAGCGATGGAGTCCAGTTACAGTTCAGACATAACACAGTGAGCCACAGGCCGAATGAGAGATGTTTTGCCAAGTCTTCATTTCACTGTTGCTCCATCTACCAAACTGTGCTCAATGGGATCTACTGTATATCATCTAAACTGTCAAGTTGTTTCACTGAGACAGCATTATCCACATTGCATATTGTTACAAAGCAGCTTCATGGCATGATGTCAAGCCAAAGCCGACTGCAAGAGTTGTTCTTGTCCCTACGTTTATTTTTTTAAGACATAGATTGGGGCTTACCTGAAGACTTGTAACAGTAAGTCGACGTGCATCATCGGACAGTTTTGCCACCGGAACGATAAAGGGGCTATCTGGTATATGCTCATTATTGAACTTTATGGAAGCTTCATAGTCGCCTGAGAAGTGAAATAGAGAATAGATATACAGTGATTTAAAGATGGATTTGTCATTTGAGATTATTTTTCAATGTAGGCACACTCCTCATAAACATTACCTGGCTCCTGCACTATGTAAATAACCCCACAGGATCCATCTTTTCTATCCTCAAATGAGATTTCAGCTTTGCTCGGACCCTCCACAGCAATGGACAGACCACCAGCCCCAGCCTCTCTTGTCCAAATACTGAATTCAGCTGTCATTTATCAACAATAAAGTTCAAAACATTAGGAAAGAACTGCTGACACTGGAAAGCCATTGTGTGGCAAATTGCTTACAGTGTTCCTTCATAAGTAGATTAAGAAGAAAGTATCCACTAAAAGACTAAATGTAATTTTAAGTGTAATTGAAACATACCTGGAACTCCAGCGACTGCTCTCTCGAGTCCTGTACCTCCAGCACGGACCTTGTGGGCACCTCCTTCTCCAAGGGGCCCAACGGTAAACTGGAAGGGGCTTCCAGGAACATGCTCGCCTCTGTATTTAACATTGACTGTATGAGGGCCCATTTCAGTAGGAATGAAGCAGACTCTGTATGTGCTGTCCCCACTCTCAACAATCTCTGCATCTGTCACCTTCCCATTAGGGCTGGTCACCTGGGCTATCATACCCTGAATCCCTGTGTCACCTAGAAAGAGGTCACAGGTAATGATGAAATGAATGATGGTGATGAGAGCGAAATAAAGTATTAATAATTCTTAATTCTTACCTTCCTGGGGCATTGCACCAAAAATACCCAGTCGCTCTCTTCCTAGTAAGGACTCAAAAACATCTTTAAAGGGGTCGCCGCCAACTTGTGTGCTCTCCTCCATGTGTACTTCTCGCTTCGTCTCACCACCGTGAGTCTTGCTGATTTCTGTGCGTTCTGTACGTGTGTAGGTGTGGCTGCTACGGGTGAAGGTACGAGTCAAGCGCTCCTGTGCAGACATCATCTGGAACCAATTTCCTATGTAAAAATTAAATTAAAGCGATTAAACTAGTGTTGTGAATTTTGTATTCTAACCCTTTTAAAGATTTTCTTTAAATTCACCTGGAATTTTAAGGTTGAGGTCGCATGTGCTTCCTACTGAAGCAATAGAAGCAGCATGTCTTTTTCTTGTTATACTCTCTTTCATGCGTCCTTCTCCTGCTACCTTCACTGTGAAAGGACTTCCTATGGAATTTACAAGCAAATAAAAAATTCAACATTTTTATTTATTTCTAATATGAGGAGTAAAAATGATTGTGCCCTGTAAGTGTTTATGTAGCTCAATTGGTAGGGCATTGCATTAGCAGTGCAAATGTCATGGGTTTGATCCACAGGCAGCACACATACTGATCAAATGTATACCAAGTCACTTTGTATAAAAGTGCCTGACAAATGCGTAAATATAAGGTAACACCAAAGGAAGTAACCTGGTATGTGTTTGTCTGCAAACTTGATGTTGATGATGTAGTTTCCTGGTTCTGTAGGACAGTACTTCACTTTACAGGTTCCGTCTTCCACATCCTCACAATTGATATCAACTTTACTCGGTCCCTCGATCGACAATCCAAGACCTCCATATCCTTTAAGAAATAATTTCAGTTAGGAAAATCACAAGTTTGGATTTTAAATTGTTAATGCATGGTTGAGAATTGTTAAGAACGTACCGGCATTTCTAGTGTCCACAAAGAACTCTGCCAATTCAAATGTATGAGCCTCAACAAGACCTTTACCAAACGCCTTTACCCTGCTGGCCTCGCCAATTTCAGAAGCCCCTACCATAATCTTGAAGGGACTGTTGTTTACATGTTTTCCACTTTTTCTCACGCTAACCTCATGCTCCCCCACTTCCTTCGGAGTAAAGGAAAGACCTGTCAAGGTGGGGACAAAAAAGATGCAGAGGTTAATCAATGACAACATCTACAATATGAAGAAAGTAACATAAGGCTTCTTGTGCCTACCAATGTGTCGATTGGGCAGTCTTTTCAGTAGGCATGGTTCCTCTTTTCCTGAAGGAGCTTTGATGCTGGCCGTTAAAAAGCTGAGGTCTGTTTCTGTGATCTTCAGTGAGACATCTGCCGCAGAGCCAACATTCAGCTGAGATCTTCTGAGTGAATCGTCACCTACATAAAGAAAAACAATGACATATGGCGACTACACAAAGACAAAGTGAACACTAGTTTACTTTATTGATGATGTTGCCATACCCAGGATTTTAGCAGTGAATGGGCTGCCAGGAATGTGCCTGTTGTCAAACTTGACAATGACTTTGTAATCACCAGGTGTGGTAGGCAAATAGGACACAGTACAGGTACCATCTTTATTGTCTTTGCAGCTGATTTCAGCTTTAGATGGACCCTCTACAGCCAGGGACAAGCCACCTATGGAATAGCAACAACAAACAACTGTTTAAGAATTATACAAACATGTTTTAGAAAGAATACAATAGAAAAATATCTGCATTTGTGTCATATTAAAACCCATAAGTACCTTGTCCAGCATTTTTGGTGATGACAGTAAAACTGGCTAGTTTATTCACGATGCCATGACATAGACCAGGTCCATAAGCTGTTACCATTCCACTGTTCATTGCATCCACATAGAACTGCAAAGGACTTCCTGTGAATTGAATTGCATTGAAACTATGATTGTGAAATGCTTTTTGGGGCCTGCATTAGGGTTGTTGCGGTGACAGATTTTTCCCACCGATTAATCAGCGTGTGACAAACCCGGTTTCACCGGGTGGGAGGGGCTTATAAATGCACAGAAGTTCGCATTTTACTTTCACTTTTGAATTAGATGCAACTGTTGTTTAAATCCAGCGCTTGCGTACGCTGTGTTAAATCGCATATGAATTTGCGTGCAAATGCGAGTGCAACAGCTGGTTTAAGTGCTTGAGTCAATGTGCGCAGGTACTTCTGACAGAAACCCGACAGTCCCAAGCAGAGCAACCGGCTATTCCTCCATAAAGCGCTGCTTGAATGATGGGTTTATTATTATTCTTAATGAAAAACACAACAACAAAACGATCTCGCCTATATTAAACATCATATATGTATCTGCCTCGCAAACTCTGACTGAAATAAATGAAATCTGACACCTGCTGCTCTGTGACGTGATGCCCGTTCAGCTTCGCTGAATTCAGGGAGCAGACACATTCAGTTGTAAGTGTTTGCTCTCTCTAACGAAACTAAATTCGAAAAGAAAATATCAAAACGACGGTGAAAGACAGTGTCGCGGTGGGCAAGTGATCTAACCGGTGAGAGGCTGAAGCACCGGTAATCACCGTTTCACCGACTATCGCAACAAGCCTAGCCTGCATTATTGTCAGTCTTTAAGATTCAGTACAATGTGTAGGCCATGTGAAAAGCCAGTCTAACCTGGGATGTGGTTGCCATCATATTTTATATCCATTTCATGCAATCCCTTCTCGGTTGGCTGATACTGCACTGTGACTGTTCCGTCTTTATTATCCCTGATTAAAGGACGGGCTGTTTTACCAGAGGGCATACGAACTTCTCCTGCAAATAAATAACCAAATGTTATTGTCTTAATAAACAGAATTAGAGAAATAATGCAATTATTAATGAAATAATGCAATGTGTTACCACTGAGTTCTCCCTGCTGAACAGTAAATGGAATAACTAAGTTTAATGGTTGGAACATAGGCTTTTTGTCCTCCCTTGGTTTAACAGGCTGATCTGTAGCCTGAAATGAAAAATAAAATGAAGAAACAATTCAGATTGAGTTAACGTTTAAAACAGTTATACTATAATTCTGTCAATTAGATAAATTGAATCCTCTTATTCAAATCCCTGCATTGCAATGTCCAGGCTAAGGTCAATATTAATTGGACTATCATGGCCGTCATACACAGTTCAGCGCACCTGTTCAGTAATATCACTTACCATGACATGAAAGGGGCTGTTGGGAATGTGTTGTCCTCCAAAGCGGATCGTGATGACATATTTGCCTGGCTCAGGTGCAGTGTAGTAGATATCGAAGGTGCCGTCAGGATTCTCTACAACGTCCATGTCCAGCTCCACGCCATCAGGGGTCAGCACTGTACATGTCACCTTTCCTTTACCAGCTGGTTTAGCATCCACAGTGATGACCGTCTCCTCTGCCCTCGTAATGTTGGGCCCAAGGCTTTCTGCTCATGACAAATAACAATATCGTTTTAAATCGAAGAACTGAAGAACATAGTGGACTTAGTGTTTGAGGTATTACGCTAAAAAGTTTCTCAAGGACTTACCAACTCTATGCCCTCCAATAGACACTGGAAATAAAAAAACAAAACAAAAATCAGTTTTCGGATTGTGCAGGGTGGGGACAAAACTTAAAGTGGAGTCCAAAAACAATAATTTGATAATTGAGGCAATACCTGTGAGTAGACATTTGCTGGCATCACCGGTGGGAACAGCATGGACATTGTAGGGTGAGTATGGGATGTTTTCTCCACCATATTTGATAGTGATGGTGTAGCGGCCAGTCATGTCTGGCACGTAAGATACTGTGTAGGTCCCATCTCTGTTGTCATGGATGCTGGCTTTCTTTGGTTTTCCCTCTGGATCCTAAATTAAAGACAGATTTTAAATGTATAGCAAACATTTTGATCAAAAGATATCTGTATGCAGAAATTGTTATGTGAAAGCTCACCAGTATTTGGACCGTCAGAAGGCCTTTTCCTGCATCTCGAGCATCAATGGTGAACTCGACTGGCATACTGGCTGCCACTCCTTTAGTGTCCAGACCAGGACCGCTGGCACGCACCTTACTGGCATCATGCGTGGGGGCTGAGTTGACTTTGAATGGACTGTGTACATCCAAAAAATTAAAGAGAACTTAAATATCATATAGCGCATGGATTTTGAAATATACAGCTTTGTGAAATAAAAACTAATGTTGACACATCATAAACCATCATAAGCTTGTGAATATAACTAGATACAGCCAGAAAGTCTTATATTGTAGTCTATTCTATTTCCCAAAATGTCTTGGTAGGTCAAACTTGGAAATTGATATGCCTCTGTCTATGATCTCACCTTCCAGGTACTTCTTGGTTGGCATATTTGACACACACAGTGTACGGTCCCTCCTGTGCAGGGGTGTAGTTAACAGTATGTGTTCCATCACGATTGTTTTTAACAACGACAGGCTCTAGAGCCCCTGTAAGACAGAAAAACAACATTACCACCAGCCAGAAAAGTGTATCCACTATTGTTCACTGGGTGATTTAGTGTTTTAGGCTGACTGAGGACATTTTCGTAGAGAACTGGGTGTGTCAATTACCTGTTGGACCATACAGCTGCACCTCTAAAGGAGCCAGTCCGGCCTTGCTGCTGTCTACAGTAAAAGTCTGTGCAACATGTGCTGCCACCCTGTTAGCAAGTCCAGGACCTGAGCACTTGACCTTACTGACATCTACCACATCCTTCACCGGCACGCGGAATGGGCTGCCTGGGAACAGCAGTGAAAAAGTTATAAACTAACAGCTATAGAAGAACAGAATTGAAGATAGGTAGTGCAATAAAATATGTATGCCTTTACCTGGAATTGGCAGACCTCCATAAGTGATGTTGACATCATAGTCTCCTGAAGTGAAAGGCACATATTCAACGCTGCAACTACCGTCTTTGTTGTCTTTACAGAACATTTTCGATTCTGAGGCTCCTTCAATGGTCAGACCTAAACCACCTGTTCCGGCACCCCTAAACATAATGATGAAGGGATGTACAGTGACTTACAGATGATCCTAAACTGATCCTTTCTCAAAACAGATATGGCAGTGTCTTTTTCTTTTCCACATAGACATTATATATCAATTTACAGCATTTACCTTGTCTCCACTGTAAAGCAGTTAGGTTTGTTGACCAGCCCACTTTCCAGTCCTGGACCATAAGCACGAACACGAGTCGGGTCACAACCTTCTACAACCGACACCCTAAAGGGGCTCTTGGGAACAGCAACATCGTCATAAAATACCTCGATCAGATGCAGACCTACAAAGGCAAAGAATGTTTGTTTGTAATTAAATATATAGATCAAGTAAGAACCTTTTAAAGTTTGAAAGCTTTTAGATTGTGCACTCTGACCTTAAATGTTTATATATAGGAACAGTTTATTAGGGAAACTGCAGCTGTTAATATTATTAATATAAGCTGTACTTCTTGCCAACCTTGCAGAAGGTTCTAGTCAGAGACCCAACTATTTCATGACCTTTTTTATAACGCATGTGCTATTTATAAACTCCCTGCATCTGTGACATTCCACTGCATACAGTACCACTTCATAATGGCCTCTTCTTGTATAATGTTATCTACCTAGTACAAACATGCGTCTTTCTATTAATGTTCAGGCTTCTACACAAATGATAATGGATAATATTCTTAGGAACACTTTAAGGGCCATTCAATTTAATTTCTTTGGTAAACCCATTCATTCAACACTGGCTGTGGCATACCATCCTCAAAAGCAGTGTATTCCACTCTATAGGTGCCATCTCCCTTATCTGTGATATGTGCATCTGTGTTTGCGCCAGATGGATTGATGATGCGGATCTTGACATGATTTCCTTTGGTCTTTGTTTGTGCCCTGGCATCCACAATAAAGTGTGTAGTCACCTCCTTAAGGACTCCTTTACAAAAAAGAAAGTCAATTAGGTGGGTTTGATTCCCAAGGAACACACATACTGTTAAAATGTTTAGCTTTGGGTAAAAGCGTCTACAATATTACCTCTTGGTTCAACTCCCGGTCCATACACTTTAATTCCACTTGTGTCCACAGAGGGTTCCACTTGAACATGTATGGGACTCTTGGGTACCTGTTGACCTCCATATTTAATGGTGATGGTGTGCATCCCATGAAAAAGAGGAGTGTAGGTGACTGAAAAGGTCCCATCATTGTTCTTCTGGATCCGAACTTCAGCTTGAGCCCCTGAATCTGACACAATCTCAATGGTGAGTTCAGCCTCTCCAGCCCTACTGCAGTCCACAGTGAAACTGGCCACCTCTCCAGCTTTAGCTTTCTCCAGTCCTGGGCCACTCACTTTTACTTTACCAGCATCTAGAGGTGACTTGACAACAGCTTTGAAAGGAGAGCCAGTGATATGTGCTTCCCCGAACAGGATATTGATATTGTAGTCCCCGGGTTCTGTAGGCAGGTAGGCAACAGAGCAGGTGCCATCACCGTTGTCTTGGCACTCGATCTTAGCCTCACAAGGGCCTTCCAATGTCAGACCCAGACCGCCAGCACCTGCACCTTTAGTGTCTATAGTGAACAGTGCAGGCTGACCCACAATACCACCTTTAAGTCCTGGCCCATATGCACGCACCTAGTGTGAAGTACAGTAGCATTAATTTACATAGCTCATGCAATCATTTCACAGACTCAAGTGGACCAAAATGCTGTAATTGTACCTTTGAGGGGTCGGCAGGCATGACCCCCTCCACAGAAAAGGGACTTCCTGGAACAGGGTTCCCATCATAGCTGATGTCCACCTTGTAAAGACCCTCCTCAGGTGGGATGTATTTCACACCGGTGGACTCCTTGGTCTTGTCTGATTCTAATTTGCAAGGTATTTGTCGACCAGATGGTGAGGTTATGCTCACATTTAACTTGCCCTGTCCACCAGCCCCTTTCGTGTTGACAGTAAACTCCTGATCCTTTCCAACTTCCACTTCTGCGAAACAAATTTATTTCAGTACAAGGCCTAGATTTTTAGTAAGCAGAAGCAACTTATGAGGTAAAATGCTTACTTTCATTAAGTCCTTGAACTTTGACTTTGCCGAGATCTAATGATGGGGCTACCGTGATGTTAAAAGGGCTTTTGGGAATGGGGTCTCCTCCATATGTTACCATGATGGCCATCTCACCCTAAATATTTCAAAGTGAACATTGTTTCATTGCTTATGCCTATTCAAGGCAATTTAAAAATAGGAGACAGTAGTGATCCTGACCTGGTGAAGAGCAGTATACTTCACAGTGTAGGAGTAGTCATGGTTATCAATGATTTCAAAGTCTTTTACAGCATCTCCTTTGACAGCAGTTTTAAACTGAACTTCTGGTTTAGCCTTTCCAGCTCCCTTAGTGTAGATGGTGAAATGGGTTGGAGTGCCCACTTGAACACCTGAAAGTCAGTTGTATAACTGAGTCAGTCATAATCGGTGTAGGTAAATTGTTTAATTTTAAGTACATGGCTGAGACTTACCTGTCTTGTTCAGCCCAGGTCCCTCAGCTCTGACTTTACCAGCATCATGGGAAGGTTCCACCTTAACTTTGAATGGGTTGCCCGGGATTTCCTGTGAAACACCCAAATGTGATTGCTTGATATAATCATTCAGCATAAGTGTTGTACTTAAGTCTTAAAATAATCGAATGTGTCCTTAAAAACAGGATATCTAGGAATGTTTGCATAGAAATTGTTGTACCTTATCTGCAAAGAGCACCATAATGGTGTACCGGCCAGGGCCAGGCGGGGTATACTTGACTGTAAAGGTGTCATTGTCATTTTTAATTATGTCAAAATCTATATCTGCCTCTGCTGGACCCACCACACCTGGGGCACACTTGATCCCAATGCTGACATCACCTGTGACAAAATCACAATGATTAAAAGACCATCATATTGTGTCTTACAAAGGGAATAGAAAACTCCAACTTGTAAACAAACCTTGGCCAGCTTCGCTGCAGTCCACAGTGAAGTAAGTGGGCTCATTAGCCTTTAGGCCAGTTTTCTCGATTCCTGGCCCAAAGACCTTAACTTTGTCAGGGTGACAACCTTCACCAACAAGAACCTACAGAGTTTTAAAGTGATGAATTATCAACAGTAAACAAAGACATGCAAATGACAAGACAGATGTTAAGGACATACAATGACAAAATCTTTAAAACAACAATGACTGATGGTATTAAACACACAATTCTATAATAAACCTGCATTAAATACTTACTCTGAAGGGACTCTTGGGTATGTTGACCTCACCCCAAGTAATTATGATGGTGTGTTTTATTGGCTTGGTTGGAACATATATGCAAAGAAAGGTTCCATCCCCTTTATCAGTAATCTTAATGTCAATGACACAGCCTTCAGCATCCTGGAAAAAACACAATCAGTAACCAAGTTGCACTACCAAGTTGAGTTTACCTGACTCTGACATATATACACACCTGAGCATAGATCTTCAGGCTCCCTCTACCGGCTCCTCGGGCATCAACAGTGAATTGAGTTGGTTTGTTGACAATAACTCCAGAAGGCTCCAGGCCCGGTCCAAAGGCTTTAACCTAAATATAAGATCCCACCCAAATTAACAATACTGCCACTGACACCAAACCTGTATAGAACATGACAGGTTTTCCCTTAATATTCTTTTGTATATATCCATCACCTTTTCAGGAAAGACATCATTGGCTGCTGGGAGTATGTGTGCCATGAATGGGCTGTCTTTGATATCTTTATCATCACAGATGACGTGCACTGCATAATCGCCGGGTTCAGTGGGCCAGTATCGCACATCACAGGAGCCGTCACCCTTATCATCACACTCGATCTTAGCCTGTGATGGGCCCTCAATGGAAAACCCTTTATAGAACAGATATATCACACACGCATTAGCCATCCTTCAAACCTACCTTCTCCATAAAGAAATCCTATCTAGAATGACCTACCTAAAGTTCCCACTTCTGTACCAATGGCCTCAACGACAAAATCAGCTGACTTGCCAACCATTCCAGTCTTCAAGCCAGGACCCCAAGCTCGGACTTTCTGCAGTCCGGCCTCTGCACCAACTTCCACTTCAAACGGGCTGCAGCAAACATATTTTGAAACATTGTTGCGACCGAAGGGAATCATGTGTGACAAAAAGTCTGTATAATTATATTACATTAGGATGTTCTGTTAGTTTTTACCTGCGTGGGATTGGTTGTCCTCCCCATGTTATGTTTACATGATATTTTCCAGGGTGAACAGGACAGTAGTCACACTTGTATACTCCATCACCGACGTCCCGTACTTTCACAGGTACCTCTGCTCCACCTGAAAACATAATGTTGGATGAATTTCTTTAACAGAATTGTAATGAGAAGTGGAAGGAGCAAAGACAGACAGTTCAGAAATTACTCACCTGGGCCTTTTACAGAGACCTTCAGCTCTCCAGTTCCTGCCCCTTTGGTAAAAACATTAAAGTCGGCCACCTCCTTAACACGAACACCTTTAGGCTGCAGTCCTCGGCCAGTGGCCCGACAGGCATTTGCATTGCTAGCTGAAGGATAAACCAAATAAATAGATTATAAATTCCATCAAGCACAAACAGAAGCAACGTTAGTAAGATATATTGTATGCCGCAATCCTTGTGAGCAAAATGCCATTTGAAATAAACAACTCTTTGCTACAATCACATGAAAATTCCCAGAGGACACCTGTGCAAATATAATATTCTATTTCAAACAACAGAAACAACAATCACCAAATTTCAGTTACACTTTACATGTCAGTCTCCACCATGTCTGTGGCCCTCTAATATAATAAGCACACATTACACATTCTGTAAATTTGCTTTTGCTTATGCAATAAGCTTCCACAAGCAAGCCCATTTGTTGCTAAAAGCAATAAGCCAAAACACTGTACTCCTCAGTGTAGTACAGACACATAGGTATTGACCCGAGGCGTGTGCAAAGCCTAACGTGAACGACGGCACACCTTTCTTTTTAACAGGATGTATCTGGACCGGAGCCACGGTAGAGGGTTTTGGGGGTGCTACAAAAATAAACAAGTGTGTTTTGGTTGGGCAGAGTTTCTTTGACCGATTTTTTGTTTGACTGTTTTGTATGTATTTTAAAGATGTTTAAAGAATTCAGAGTGGATGCAGTAGGAGAGATGAGTAGACAAAACATAGTTAAACAGATACTCACCCTCGGAGATCTGCACTTTGAAGGGGCTGTTGGGTATCGGCTGTCCGGCAAAGCTCACATGGATAATGTGGGGTCCCTCCTGCACAGGTTTGTATGTGCAACGAAAGACGTTATCACCTTTGTTTTCCAGAATAACTTCCACGGTGTTGTTTTTATTCTGAGGATCAACAATGACCACCTTAACATCACCAGCCCCAGCACCTGGAATTTGGCAGAATTATGAGCAGACAGTCTTAAAGAAAAATGTAGCCCAAAATACAGCTTTTATGTAACACTCACCTGCTGTATAGATGTCAAAATAGGTGGGCTTATGAGCGACATTGCCCACTGGCTCCAGACCAGGACCTCTTGCTTGGACTTTGTTTGGATCACCCAGAGCTTTTGCCACATTTACCATGAATGGACTCTTATCAATGTCCTGTCCAGCGAAGAGTACCTTAACCTGGGGTAGAGCAATAAACCATTTCAACCATGCCACTGGAGGGAAATTGGTTAAATACTCAATATATTTCTAACATCAGTCCTCCATAAAAGTTGTGCAGCTTTTCAAGTACCTTGTGGAGACCCTCAACTTTGGGCACATAGCTGACAGAGAATGTCCTTTTCTTGTCGTTGTTGGCAACAACTTTAGCCTAACAAAATAAAATGTAATTTTGGATATATTTTTAAAAATGCAGTTTGTGGTTTTCTAGAAAATGTTACAGAAGACTCCTGCCTCTCACCTCCTCTGTATGGCCTTCTGGGTCTTCTACATACACAATTACTTCACCAAGTCCCGCTTCCAGCGTTTCCACAGTAAACAATGCCGGCTTTAAAACCATGTTGCCCTGAGGCGCAATACCTGTTTATAAGAAAACAAATAAAGTAAATATTTTATCAACACTTTGTATATGTGTTGTTTCTTGAAGATAAATGTATCCAAACAAAGCAGAAATACTACTTCTTTAGTCTTGAAAATGACTACACATCACAAACGTTGAGCTATGTTTAGTGCAGAAACTCTTTTTTTCTGGAGAGTCCAGATTTAATGTTGTCTTAAGAGACCTGTGTCTTGACTCTAGCTTTCTCACCAGGTCCATAGGCCTTTGCCTTTTTGGGGTACAGCTGCTTGGGCTTCAATGGGGCTCCAGGCTTTAGTTTGGCTTTGGGAAACTGAGAGAGGTATGTCATCACCGAATGTTCATCTACGTCTGGATCCACAATTTCCTCTGGAGCTATCACCTACAGATCAAAAATTCATTTGATGTCAGATGGTAAGAAAAGTCATTGTCTTCGCAACTTCAAAATAATAAGCCCAATTGTTCCTGCAAAAAACAAAAACATTGTTTGTTTTGTTTTTCAAAAATAATTCACCATATTAAAATGGTGACATTTTAAAACGTCCCTCCCTTATCAAGTTATCCAGCAGGGGGAGCAAAGAGTGCAAAACTGAAACAATGCTGAAACATTTGGAGAATCGTTTATTTTTAATCTGTTTTCGAAATGGATATGGGAATAACGCAAGAACTATGAATCAGTTACACCATTTTCTTTATACCATCACATCTGCTCAACCATCACACGGTGGTGGCGATTTCTTCATATACTATATTTATACGCAGAGCGCTAAGGTTTCAGAGTGGCTTTCAACAATCCAGAGACAGGATTTACCCGGAGCCCGACCCCTCCCACATACCTCTCAATAGTCAGCAGGGCATTCAGCCCCAAGTATTTATGACACACACGTTACACCATCCATGGAATCTCACACTTTACCAATAGGAATAATAGAGCGGACAAACACTCTGCCGAAGTGCTGAAACCACTGTAATGTTTAACACAAATCCACACCCGGATATAACCTTCCAAAACTGAGGCTGAAGTAGGGGATAAAACTCTCATTACCTAGTGTAGTGTAACTGTAATAATGAGTGGATGTTTACCTGTGGAACACCGAGCCAGTCATCGGCCTGCTGCATGGCTTCACGCGCATTTTCGACAGGCTGTTTGGGGTCCCATGCTTGCCAGTCAGGGCACAGACCTGGAAAAAGATAATATCATAGTATTATATGTGTGAATCTTTATCTCCCTGAGAAATCTTCTTACATTGCAAAAAAGTAAAAGTTGGTTTAACTAAAACATTAAGTTACCAGGTTGCCTTAAAATTTTGAGTTAATTCAACAAAAATTTTGAGTTAATTCAACTAATTACTTAGGCAGGTAACTTACTTCTTACTTCTTGAGGTAGCTTAAGCCAGGACTAGGCCTTAGTTAAATTAGGAAGTATAGCTAGTTTTAACAAACATGCCTTGCTAAAAACATTACTTGTGTGCATTTTGAAGCGAAACAAAGGACAGTGGTGTATTTTAAGATATATCAGTACAAGTTATTTTCAGTTTGGACAGCTTTTATTTTAGTCTAGGACTAGTTTAATCCCTGTCTGGGAAACCGCCCTTTTACGTTGAACCAACTTTTAACTTTTTTCCAGTGTAGGGCATGTACACAATCCTACACAATATCATGGTTATCTTAAACTATTTTATGATTTAGCGAATTTTTGGCTACTTATGTCATTCATAATATTTTGTGCGTTCTACAATTTAAAAAGTGAAAAGTTAGACTTTTTAGGTACGATTAACATCCTACAAATTCATACAAAGTCACCCCCGCATAGAAAGTTGTCTTTCTGTGAGGTCAGGTTGCACTATAAGTAAATCTTCAATCTTCGAAACTAAATAAAAGTGTGTTTTATTGAAACAATGATACTTTTTAAAATCACCTATGATTTTAGTCCTTTTATAAACCAGCTCTGCTGTCTAAACACTGTAAACAAAAGTGTCCGAACAGATGTACAATGTAACCTAAATATAAAATAACAAGCACAGTGTATGCACTTATAATTGCTGTGGTTTGTCAAAAGACAGTAGCACCCTGTATGGTCATGACTGTCTCACGAGGACTGCTTCATATCAGCTACACTAAGTAAACACTTTAGTTCACTACTGCTGTCCTCAGTATATATCCATGTGAGCAAAAAGTAGGCCAGCATGTCCATAAATTAAATAAACTTGGATGTCAAAGTATTAGTAGGCAGAATTTACCTGACAATTGATAATACAAAGTCTCAAGGTAGCTGGGTTTATCAAGCGTCCGTATACCCAACCAGCACTGTCCAAAGTCGAACTAAGCTAACAGCTACACCACACATACAGTATCATGTCGTCATGTTTACTTACCAGGGGCACAGTTGTCCACCAGTGCACCGAGGGCCTTGCCATCCCTCCAGTCTTTATTAAAGTTGTTAATAGGAAGCTGTGGAACCTTGTTCTGAATCCAGCCCAACAGTCTTTGTTTAGGTGTGAGTTTCTTAACCTCTTCATCTTCCTCATCATCCCACATTGGCATGGAGATGGAATAATGTAGAATGAGTGTCCAGATGAGACCCAGGATTAGCTTCAGATTCCCATCTACAATAGCTTTACTGTCTGTACAGGACAGAAGACGTTGAGTTAACTAATGTACATGAGATTACAATTCATTGAGTCAATGCTTGGATAAGCTAAGCCATAATTGGCTAATAACTAAAAAGTGGGACATCAGCGGACTACATTTACAAAACAAATGTGGCAAAACAGTGGCAGTATCGTAGTGTACTTGAATACTATTGCATGAATGACAAAAAATATGAGCTGTTTGGAAGACAATTCTTCCGATTACAGTACAATTTTACATACTGTAGTGCTATTATATATCATATCTAAAAATAGATCAGTAAACCTTAAAGCTTCACAGAGGTTAACATTTCTATACACAAAGGGAGGCCAGATGTCTGATATGTCTCGTCTAATACCCAAGCTATTTATAATATGGCTGGGCAGACCTAAAATAAACTTTCATGTTTGTCTTTCAGCACACAAGATTTATGACTTATTTTCCATTTCGGTGAGATTGTCTGAAGTGAACTCACAGACGGTGTTGAAATAGACCTCCTAAACTTTAACCCGACACCTCAACTTTAAGAGAGTTAGGTAATGAGCAGATAAAGTTTATGAATGTGTTTGATAGAGGTCTGTCAATCATACGTACTCACATGCAACAAATGCAAACCACCAAGTTTGTGTTTGTGTTTGTTAATGCCATTATAAAGAGTTACTAAAGCGCAAATAACTCACTATTCATAGTAATAGAAATGTTATTACCACGTATAATAATGTAATAATAGAAACATTTCATAAAATTTTTACTTAAAACTTCAAACTATTCAGTTAAATCAGATCTTACCTATAGACACTAATTTGATGTGCTCTCTTTCCAAAAACTCCAGCGCCACTGAGACGTTCTCCAGCTTCATTTGTCTGAAGTTTGGTCTGACGTTATGTTTTCTGCACATTTTCTTCTGACTGAGGACCTCCAAGAGAGCGATAAGTTTGAGGCCATCGTTCAGGTCTTTCTGGAGGTCCGTGACGGTCTTATTGATGCACTTGAGATGTTCATTGCACCATCTGGTGAAGGTGTTCTGCTGGATCTTCTTCCAAGGCGCGTCCTCGGCCAGATCCTTCTCTGTGGCTGGCATCTCCTCCTCTTCTTCTCCGAGCTCTGTGCCCTGGTTGTACTGGGGCGGCTGGTCGTCGAAATGTGAGTAATTGCTCATTATGGACCTTTGCTTTTATACGTCTAATGCGAGGGTGTCGCCTCAAACGGATCGAAACTCGGACGAAGTTTGGAGAAAACACACGGGCTTTCACGGATGCCTGCGAAAGAGGTTCTTCTGTCAAGACGGTGATAGATTATCCGATTTACGATTTACAAGGCAACGGTCCCTTTTTTAATTCTCAGTGTAGTGACAAATGTAGTCGCTCCTTCTTAATGGACGCTTGGAGGCTGAAGAATATCACTTTATGAAAGATGAAGTTGAAAGCAGACAGCTGTCGTCTGAAATGCATGGGGAGAGCGTGAATGAAGGGGTTTTTAAAGGGCTCAGGACCCCTGGGATTACATCACACTGATGTCATGCCGTATACAGGAGTCTGACCAAGAGTTTTTTTGTGTGAGACACTCTGGTGATTGGTCTGTGGAGATACACACACTTATTTTGGGACTGTTGGAGTAACAGGGAGGCTGTCCTGTGCGCTCATCGGCCCTGCGTGACAAAGTCATAAAAATAGAGCGTGACACCGGCCACACTTTGTGTTATAGGGTCTGTGCCACATAGGATATATGACAAGCTATTATAAATTATTATTTAAAGAGAACATCTCTGAATACAAGCAGCGCCACAGAACATGTGCCCTTTGATGCTCATTCATTTATTTATACATGTACTTGTTGACTGAAATGTTTCCAGAAAAATTATTTATTTAGTTTTTGTTAATTTTGTTATTGTTGTGTGTTGTGGACTGTTTACATCTGTTACATGAAATAGTTATTTAGTGCAGTACTAAATTACAAAAAAACAGCAATTTGTATAATGCCTCCAACCTGATCTCACAGGAATTCGTACGTATTTACGAGTTTTTCTATTTGTATAAGCGTCGTGCACACCAAGGTAAGGTGTCTAAACTGATGGCCGGCGTATGTTTTCAATTGTTTCCGATGGAAGTGCCGCGCTTTTCAAAAATGCCAGCAGCTGGAGGGTTTTCTGAAAAAATGTCAACTTTTGGTAAAATGTTCGGTTCATTAAAGGGATAGTTCACCCAAAAATCACCCTCATGTCGTTCCAAACTCGTAAGACCTCCATTCATCTTCGAAACACAATTTAAGATGTTTTAGATTTAGTCCTTGTTGACCCTTCATTGAAAAGTTACGTACGGAATACTGTCCGTGTCCAGAAAGGTAATAAAAACATCATCAAAGTAGTTCATGTGACATCAGTGGGTCAGTTAGAATGTGTTGAAGCATCGAAAATACATTTTGGTCCAAAAATATCGAAAATTACGACTTTATTCAGCATTGTCTTCTCTTCCGCGTCTGTTGTGAAGCGCATGCGCAAGACTAAAGTCACGTGACTGCAGTGGCGCAGATGACATGTTATTCTCAGATATGTTTGCAAAGTTTTTTTTTTTTACTTACAGCGTGCATCTCCCTCAGACTGTAAATGAAGCCCAAGCGCACAAAAAAAACTGCTGGGGCGCACCAGATAACACGTCAGCTGCGTCATACGTCATCCGCATCTCTGCGGTCACGTGACTTTTGTCTCGCCCATGCGCTTTACAACAGACGCGGAAGAGAAGACAATGCTGAATAAAGACGTCATTTTTGATATTTTTGAACCAAAATGTATTTTCGATACTTCAACACATTCAAGCTGACCCACTGATGTCACATGGACTATTTTGATGATGTTTTTATTACCTTTCTGGACATGGACAGCATACCGTACGTATATTTTCAATGAAGGGTTAACAAGCTCTCGTACTAATTATAAAACATCTTAAACTGTGTTCCGAAGATGAACGGAGATCTTATGAGTTTGGAAAACATGAGGGGGAGTCATTAATAACAATATTTTCATTTTTGGGTGAACTATCCCTTTAATGTCACTTCTCACTCAGCCGTCCAATCACAGTGTAGAAGGGGAGGGACAAATATCACAAGAACCAACCTGCGCATCGTTCAACGACTGATAAACAAAGCAGAAGTATCATAGCAACCAAAGCCTACCGTCTGCATCCGCCTGGCATTTTCAGCCGCGTTTAAAGGCCTTGGTGTGCACGACTCCTACATTCGTACAAAGTGAATTGTACAAAAATGTATGATTATTTAAAAACAAAAAAATAATGACACTTTACCGATAACCCCGTGAATCATACAAAAATGGTCACGTTGTAAAATTCACTTGAATTGCCATGAGATGAGAGCAAATGACCTCAACTGTGTATATAAATAAAAATAAATGTGCCGTTCTCAAATTTGCAGAAAATGTCAAGATCGTGGAATCTGTGACACAAAGAAATGAGATCAAAATGAGCTAACACAGTATAGTGTCCTTAATAAAGTGCTTAATAAAGAGTTTATGCTGTACATACACAACAGATGAACAATAAGTAAAAAATAGATATAATGACAAATTGCAATATTTGTCTGTGACTGTTGGTCTGCTGTGATCTAGAATGTTCTGACTCTTTCAGTCTGGGTTGAGTCACTGTCACCCCCTGTTTGTGTAAATGTCTTGAGTTGCAGGACTAAATGGCACAGTTTATGTTGTGTATTTTGAGCTGTCCTCTCTGTTCAGAGCAATAAGCAGACAAAGTGAGTCAGCACAACAGATTTAGACTTGGTTTAATGTCATTATTGGCACACCAGTGAGTGACACACTAAATGCTAGACCAGAGTTTATTATTAAATTTAAATCTAGCACAGAATTGTAGTGACAATCATTCTGTTTATAATAATTCAGACAATATTTTAGATGATGGTAGTGTGCAGTGCCATGACATGTGGTGCAGACGCACTTTTGGCGACCCGAGTTCGAATCCCGGCTCGAGGCCTTTGCTGATCTCGTAACCCTCTCTCCACTCTTTCCTAAAGGCAAAATCACCCAGAAAATAACTTGAGATGACTTCTGAGAAACCAGTAATGAATATTCGGCAAACAAAGCTCATTAATGATAGGAGCTTTGTTTGTTAAGGGCTAAAATGTACAGCTTGATGTCTAAATAATTAGTCTAATGCCTGACCTCTAGTCAGGCAACTAGTCAGAACACTAAACAAACATAGGCCTGAAGTAAAGTTCTGACCAGACGGGTAATCGCGTCATCGCACGTGCGTCCGATGAAACGGTCTATACCAGCAGAAGTGTAAAAGATAAAGCTGATTCAAGCTGGCAACTGCACAAATGTTGAGTTTATTTACATATGATGATTTATGGCACTGACTTCCAGATATATAAATAGAATCACAGAGTAAAGTGTGCAATGTCATCCAGGAACTCCAACTCATGTTTTAAAACCTTTAATAATCTCTCATACAATGACAAAATGAACATTTTGGTGTAGAAAAATATCTAACGTTAACCCTCATAATTTCTACATAGGAAAATCTAGTTCTTTATAAATGTTAATATTACTAGTAAAATTATAAATAAATACACAATTAATTATTGTACAAAATGAACTGTGTGGGAATAGTAAGTCGTAATATATATTTTCTTGTATTATTTAACTTTTTTATACTCACTGCACATAAGTACATTTTAACAAAAAAATTTAGCATGTTCAAGTCTGCTTAAAAAAATCTCAGTTCATTTAACTTAACTGTATAAAATCCAACTAAAACATTCAACTGAAATGTACTTACAATTATCAGTACATGTAGTAAGGAATACCCATTATTTAAGCTTTAAAAATTTAAATATTTGTTAATAAAATGTCAGAGGTTTAAGCTCTTTATTATTGATGTTGTTTTGTTGTAAATTATAATTTTGTGAAGTCATCATTCAGGTGAGTGTTTACTTGCATAACCCTGTTTAGCACATTTTATTGTATTTCTCTCCAATGTATACTGACAGCTACTTTAAGGATTTTTTTGTGTACGTTTTAACAATCCTAGGAAAAACAAGATTTTTAATAGAGTAAAAATACTTCAATAATAAAAGTAACATTTACAATTTGAATTGAATAACAAAACATACCAGAAACACATTTACAAAAGCCCACAAGAGGGAAAACGATTTGTTAAAAACTTTCTATGGTGTTATAATTTATGGTGATTAATTTAAAACACATACTGTACTTAATGAAAAAAATTAAAAGCTGTCTTGAAAAGCTTAAAACACAAACCAAATCCACTAAACACAAACCTGTATTCTTTAAAGTGTAACTAAACCCCTGATCAAAGCTGACTCCACCCACTGCAATATTTGAAAAATGCAAAAAAAGTGGGCAGATCCCAACGGAGATAGAGGGGACGAACTAAGTGTGTGGTGAGATCGTAACAAGGGCGTGGTGATCTTGAACCTGCTTACATCACGAGTCATTTTTTGGACCCATCATCCAATAGGAAAATTCAACTGCAGTAGCCACCGTTCAACCTGAAGAGGGCAGCACTCAGACGTTTTTACACCATATATTGTATTGAAACACTTTATATCCAAATGTCAAAAAACTTACTAAAATCAATGAACAGCCCTAATAAAGCATCATTCTTACAGATCATTAACTAAAAAAAGTTGGTTTAGGGTTTAGTTACACTTTAAAATGACACCAAGACCACGTCTATGTGTTTAAAAATATCAAAATACTTGCCATTTGAAACTCGAAAGTCATCCCTTTATTTTGTCCTATTGATTTCCATTTTGCGGGTGGTAAAACACCGGTGGCGTCTTTCACATTCATTGAAATTTCGTTCACTTGTAGTTTAGCAATTAAACTAGATGTATATTACAATTTAAAGAATGTTTTTACTCTGCACGTCGCCTGAGGTAATCCCAAATTGCGTTGAGCGGAACCAAACTGACAGCGCGATAGCGGAGATAGTCGCGTATACTACATTCAAGGCTACATCTAAACTTCAGTTCATCTTCATTTAGCCTAGCTCCTGATAAAACGAAGAAATTTAATTCAAATCAGCAGTAAATATCACTTTAATTGCTAACCTTATATCTGTATTTTTATAAATAAAACAGTATGGAGGAATATTGGTTAACCCGCTACATCAGCTATTGATTGATTCTCGCAAGAACATAACATGATCTTACGTGAGTGATCTTACTGACTTTACCTTGTAACAGCAAAATTAGGCGTTATAACAGGAAGCACTGGGGGTTTTACAGCTTTACGTTGACTTTGATTCCCTCTATTTGAAAGGAAGGCTCGCTCAACTTTATGCAGCGCCAACGCTGCGCAGCCCGTTTGGTAGCGATGGTTACAAATGGCTCACGCGGTACTTTGATGTCAATGGCCGCTCGGTCTGCGCAGCCCTGCGTGCAGATGAAGATAACGGTTTCTAAACGAAGTGAGAGCAAAGATTTATTGGAAAACACGCACATTTACAAACACATCCTCAGTCTACCTAGTTATGAGGAAACAATGATCATAATGCTCTCATAATATAGTTTACAAGTGGCAAGAAAATGTTAAAGTGTAACTAAACCCCTGGTCAGAGCCTGACTCCGCCCACTGGCAATATTTGAAAAATGCAAGAAAAGTGGGCAGACCCCAACGGAGATAGAGGGGACGAACTAAGTGTGTTGTGAGATCGTAACAAGGGCGTGGTGAGCTTGAACCTGCTTACGTCACGAGTCATTTTTTGGACCCATCATCCAATAGGAAAATTAAACTGCAATAGCCACCGTTCAACCTGAAGAGGGCAGCACTCAGACGTTTTTACACCATATATTGTAGTATTGAAACACTTTATATCCAAATGTCAAAAAACTTACTGAAATCAATGAAATATAAAGCATCATTCTTACAGATCATTAACTAAAAAAAGTTGGTTTAGGGTTTAGTTACTCTTTAAAGTTTGGTAAATAGCTTTTATTCTATTGGATGAGGTATATTAAACTAAACTAATCATACACTTTTAAAAGTGCTTATAGGGTTCTTCACAGCTATGCCATAGCAGAACCATTTTTGGTTCCTCAAAGAAACTTTCAGTCAAAGGTTTCTTAGTAGAACCATTTTTATAATCTGAAGAATCCTTTTCTTTAGGAATTTATGCGGAACATTTATGAAAACCATTCAGCCAAGAATTTTACATTTATTTGAATTGTACAAGTAGCCTAGAAATGTCAGCTAGCTTCTGAAATAACCCAGCTGTCATTATAATTGAAATGATCACATTAAAATAAACAATATTATTTTTTCTCTTTAATTTAGTTCTTTGATGTTTTTTATTTTTATCTACGTGTCATTTCCCATTTACTAAATTAGTACTATTTTTGTTTTATGTCACTAAATTCAAAGATTACAAGGGACATTTGTTCATATACTTTGGTTTTTAAATGTTTAAGGGTTGAAATATAATTTGACTTGCTGCAAACATAGTTAAACAATAAATGCAGTATCCAGCTGGAAATGTTAAATAAGAGAATGTCAACACTGGAATCCAATGAAGAGCATTTACAGTAAGTCTTAATTTCATATGAATTAAAATTATGCATTGAAAACACACACATTTCTTGCAGATTTCCCCACAGTTACTTTTTGGACATCGTGAGGCAATACAGAGTGAAAAACAGTAGCCTACACTTCATGGTTGGGTCAAATATAAATAAAACCAACTGTTGTGTTAAATAAACCAAAACCAAATAACCAAACCATAACAAAAGGATTGGACATTCAAGTTCAAAAATTTAGTTAGTAAACTTTTACGCAATTATTATTATAAATATAATTTAATAATGTAATTATGGGTGCAATGTACTGACAAATACAGTTACCAAGTGTTTTATATAAAGATAATTAAATTATTTTTAATAATTTGAGGTCCAGCCAGTCCAAAACTTTGGAGTGTTTATGATTCGCTGTACAAACCTCAGGGCCACAGAAAGTATTTTCAGGAAAGAATTCAGGGCGTCTGTATGACTCGTGTATAAATAATCTTAAACAAATAAATAAATTTAGAGCAAATGATTCAAATGAAGCAAATTCTGTATTTTCAAAATGCTTGATTTTATTTTTATTGAAATAAAACAAGACATGAAATACACATGAACTGAAAAAAAATCATGTACTGATGATGACTGTTCCACAAACTATTAAATATTAGGTTTCATTCAATTTTATACAACAGTAACATGTATATAATCTATTATGAAATAAAAGGGAGAAATGTTCACATTTTAAGGGTGATACAGAGATCCATTTAAAATGAATCCTGAAGTTAAAATAATTAAACATTGATAGTCTGTATGGCACTATATACTGTTGCTTCATGCATTATAAATGCATAAATATGTAAAACACTTGCCATGTTATTGCAGTTATTAATACTCAATGGCATTATGTAAAAGCTAATTATCATTTTATATAATTTCTTTAAAACAGTCAGTAAATAAAACAAAACACTTATTCACATTGCTCTGAGAATAACACAACAACGGGTATATAAATACATAAATTAAATATTTATATAAATATCTGTTTACTAATAAATTGAAATGTTTTTCATTGCAAATGGACCACTTTGATCAATCTGTCTTTATTTTTACTTTATCTTCCATTGATTTTATTAATATAAATTATCACAACATTAAGTCCCAACACAAGACAACAGTAAAACAATAAATCATTAACTAATACAAAACACAAGAGGACTGTTGGAGAAAATCACAGAAATCAATGTCTAAGAAGCAAATAACAGTTTGTTATAATAATAAATATCAGCTAATATTGTGGAACTGAACTAACAAAATTATGCATTGTTACAAGAGGTAATTGATTCCCAGTAGTCATAGCAAAAAATGTTTTTTAGCAATATGACAACTATGTTGCTCTAAAAATTGTTACACAGCCATTCGTATTACAAAGCATAAAATGTGATATTCAGGATGTTTTTTTTATTATACTCAGAGTCACTCAGTACCTTGTGCTCTTGGATACAGAAAACCACCAACTATCCAATAGTTCACGTGAGCATTATTCCTAAAAGAGAAAAAAAGAAAATCATATGATCACTATAAATACATAGGGAAACAATGCTACAAACAAACAATTTATTCACTATTGCCAGTGTCAAACAATTACTGTGCCAGTTTCCTGTCTAAAAACTTTAAGATAAGTACATAAAGTAACCTGCAATTGTATGTTTTAAACAGAGATGGCCATATTATGCACATTATGTAAGGAATAATTGATGACGGGCCATTGAAGTATAAGAAAATAATGCACACCCAAGGTGCAAGGTGTTACACCGTGGGTGTGCATTATTTTCAAATAATTCAAAGGACCGGAGTCAATTATTCCTCTTATACCACGGTTACCAAACATTGCTCTGTTGCCTAATTTTAAGACATTTGACAAGTTAGGTGTGCGGTTATCAGAAATTAATGCATACCCACGGAACATTTCTTAGCCAATCAGAATACAGCATTCAACAGACCCGTGGTATAAGTAAGGGATAATGTAGAGGCAGCCGGTAGTTATTGGGAAATAAGCCCCGACAGTGTGATCAGGACCCGACGCGAAGCGGAGGGTCTTGTATCACACTGAAGGGGCTTATTTCCCAATAACTACCGGCTGCCTCTACATTATCCCGCTTATTACACGGCTACTTGCCACATAAGAAAAAAAACTGGACATGAATATGAATTTGAAACATTTTATTGGCATATTTGTTTTAAATTAACATTTTTATCCTTCCGCGAAACTTTGCACAGATGCATAAAATGATCGTAATCCCTTATTAAGATCCTCTGCTTCATACTTGTCTGTCTCCATTTTTTCTCTTTTAGCCAGTCTTTGAGAAGTTTTAATGCCCATTCTGTATTTTTTTGTGTGTTGCCTTTGTAGCTGTCATGCTCTATTTTGTCAAGTTCAGTCTCAGTAAACTCTCTGTGTCTTGCCGTGGTTGTCGAGTGTTTGTCACAAGATGGCGCCAAACAGACAGTAATCTTTATTGATCTTTATTGGCGCGGAGCGATTTTAATCGTGCAAGTAGTCCGGCTATGCGTTATTATTTTGGAGCGGTTATTATTTGAAAAGAACGAACCTGCAAATGTCTCAACTGACCAATCAGAATCAAGCATTCCAGAGAGCCGTGTAATAAACACAAATATATTTTGTATACAAATATTTTGAACCTGTTGTCCGTCAGCAGGCCTCTCCAGTTCCTCTCTGCAGCGTAATAACTCCAGCTCCAGCTCGGCCCGCTCTCTCTGACTGCTTTCATACACTTCCCCCAGCTTTTTTAATTCAGTCTTCAGTCCGTCATACTATCAGACATAAATATATAATAATATAAGATATCATCAGAATATCCGTTCATTTAATCTAAGTCATAGATTATGATGCCAATATTTCTTAAAGGTATAGTTCACTCAAAAAAAAAAAATAAATAAAAAAATAAAACAGCCCATAACTTAATGCAATTGTAAGGACAATTTCCTGAATAAAGATAGGTCTTACTACTACTTCTACTACTACTAAGTCGCATTTACCTGTCTTTGCATGTTTGCAGCTTTCTCTTCAGTCTGTTTGAGTTGATCTCTCAGCGACAGGATCTCTGAAAATCCTCCTGTCCAGCTGGTGGGAGTGACAGGTTTGCCTTCGAATGAGATGTTCTTCTGGATTCCAGCATCCACCAGCCTACAGTTAGAGCTCATCTGGTTGATGTTAATGTAGGATCCTCCAGCATCTGTCTCTGCGTCACACTCCATGTCTTTTGCCTCCTCGGTCTCTTCTTGTTCCTCTTTAAGAGTGAGGTATGCACCGCTTGAACTGTGACATCACAGCCAAACACATAATACAAGAGGAAAACATCTGTGAAATGTTGGGGAGATTACTAAAATTAATCTGCAGGCATACATGGGCACCATTGTGTCGCTAAAATTTTCACCAGAATAAATATTCTCTAAAAATCTCTCATAAAATGGCAGAGCTGGAGACGATAGTTCAATTTCACAAAAACAAAGTTTTTACTCTTGCATGAAGTGTTTTTTCAAACAATTTTAAAAAGGGAATATATCACACAACTGCGATGGAAACAATATATATATATTTGAGTAAAAGTCACATGATTTGAAAATGCCAGAAACTCCCAGAAACACCTCGGGACTTATTCCAAATATAAGGGACTGTTTAATGCTTGGATAAAATGCCCGTGTCTCCTTTAATTAAAAATAATATACGTAAACCTAACAACATACATCACCATGATTTATCGTAAATTTTAGTCGCATTACATGGGTTAGTGGAAACGCTGTCAATAGTTTTTCATTGACATTTAGAAATTTTCACCCAAGTTTTGTGTGTATATCTGTAATGGAAAATATAATAGGGAAAGGAAAAAGTTACTCACCTCCTCTTCTGCAGTAGCTGCACTCTGTTGGTCAGTCTTGTGTTTTCATCTTGTAGTGAAAGACATTGCTCCTTTAAATTATTGCATTCATCCCTTAACTCACCCATGTCACCTTACCAAATAATGTACAAACACAGAAACTTGTGATCTTAATATACATAAGAACAATAAATGTATGTTTACAATACTAATTCACATACATGCACATTGAAGTCAAGTTTACATACACCTTGCAGCAGGGCCGGCGTCAAGGGGGGGCATTCGCGGGCAGTGCCCCCCCAAACAGGTTGTTGTGCCCCCCTACAAAGTTTTTTATTAATTTAATATATATCAAGAATAATTAAAATAAATTAAACATTGGATGTTTCATGACTTTTAATGTAATCAAATGAGGAAAAAATAGTTGATATATGTTTTCTTTTATTAAAATAGACCAGTTTCTCTGATTGGTTGTATTGCCGGGTCTCATCTGTCTTTAGCATATTTGTGACTTGATTCTAGCAACGTGTTTTTCGCGGCATTTTATGGATCGTGTAAAATATGTATATTAGAACATTTAGAACGAACCAGCACCGCCTGCTTCATCTGACTTCATGAATACTTCAAAATGTATTGATTTAAAAAAAAGTGGGATCATAAACATTTTGTTGCTTATTTAGTGCTGCCATGAGGAAGCTATTTTACATATCAGGGGTCTCATTCATAAAACTTGCATAGGATCCTTACTAAAAGTCTACGTACACACAAAAATCTAAATTTGTATACGCCACAAAATATTAAAGGTCTCGTTCTTTCTGTGTTTTTGAAGCTTTGATTGTGTTTACAGTGCGCTAAATAACATGTGTTCATGTTTCACGTGTAAAAAAAAAAACGCTGTATTTTTCACACAATTTACTCATCTCTATAGCGCTGTTTTCACTGTGTTCAAAACGGACTAATGTCTTCATTGTTCTATGAAGTCCCTCCTTCAGAAATACGTAATGAGTTTTGATGTGTAGTTTGTTTAGTGTGTTGTGATTCGATAGCGGCTTAGCTTGCCGTTAGCTTAGCTGGCGACTTACTTATTCCTGTGGGCGGAGTTTAGTCAAAAAACTGTTCTAGTGATGTCATTAAAGCAGGAAATAGAGGACTGTAGTCCAAACCGGCCATTCACTGCAGGCTTTGAAAGGGGAATTCTGTTAAATAAAATATATCAAGTATGCGTACACGAATCATGCTCGGATCCCACCCTGCAAGCCTATTCCCCTGTCAAGTTTTTTTTTTTAAATATATATCACAACCTTTGCATTAAAACTGGCATGCGCACGCTTCCAGCCTTGTTTTGTGCATACGCACGCTTTATAAATGAGATCCCTGATGATAACAATGTAGTCCAAACATGAAATAAAGCAGAATCTAAATGCAGATCATTTTAATAACACATAAGATAGTAACATAAATCTGTGGCGTGGCGTGACAATAAACAAGAAGTGACAACTACACATTACAATGAACAATAACCAACAAAAGACAATGGAAACATGAGGGCTTTATATACAGACAGTGAACCAATGAGAGCATGACACATCACGAAACAGGGAAACAAGAGACAACATGGCAATAAACAATTTCAAAATAAAAGACATAAACAAGACAAAACCTTTATAATATACCACAGTCTAAAAGACACAACAATAACCAAATTACACCGAATCAACCCAGTTTACATACACTTGATTTTATGATTCATCTTCTGTGGTTCATGAATTTTTCCCATATCATTAAACTGTCACCTGTTCTTCAAAAAAAAAAAAATAACTCCTGTTCCTGCTCATTCTGTGCATTTCTGGTATTTTATGCATATTTGAGCCCGACTATTAACAAAGATGCAGATATTCCAATCTGATCTCACAGGAATTTGTGCGTATTTTATGATTTGGCTATTTCGGATAAATTTGTCCAAAGTGATTTATACCTAAACATATGATTATAAGCAAAAAAAAACTCTCCCCTAAACCTAATTTCACATGGGCAAAAATAAATCATACAAAATCATAAGAACTTGGTCGTACGGATTTGTACATCATACGAATCCATCTCATAAAATACGTACAAAATGTTATGAGATTGTGTTGGATATTCCCTCATCCTCAAAAAGGCAACATGAAGCATTAAGAGCAAGGTGTATGTAAACATTTGAACAGGTTAAGCATTGTCAACTTATGTATTTTAAACAGCTTTATTACACGGCTCTCTGGAATGCTTGATTCTGATTGGTCAGTTGAGACATTTGCAGGTTCGTTCTTTTCGAATAATAACCGCTCCAAAATAATAACGCATAGCCGGACTACTTGCACAAGTAAAATCGTTCCGCGCCAATAAAGATCAATAAAGATTACTGTCTGTTTGGCGCCATCTTGCATCTGTGCAAAGTTTCGCGGAAGGATAAACATGTTAATTTAAAACAATATGCCAATAAAATGTTTCAAATTCATATTCATGTCCAGTTTTTTTTCTTATGTGGCAAGTAGCCGTGTAATAAGCGGGATAATGTAGAGGCAGCCGGTAGTTATTGGGAAATAAGCCCCTTAGGTGTGATACAAGACCCTCCGCTTCGCGTCGGGTTCTGATCACACTGTCGGGGCTTATTTCCCAATAACTACCGGCTGCCTCTACATTATCCCTTACATGTATATCCACCACTATATACATGACACTTGACATTATTGCATTGATGATAAGTTTATGTTTTAATGTTTTTCCAAATTAACTTTTATAGGGTATAATATGATTTCACGCCTGAAATTAAGTGGGATTGTTTTGTAAAAATATCCGCTTTCTTGCACCTAATGTGAATATGTGTGAGCAGAAAGACAAACGCTGTATATTTTCCTTATGCTTTTCTTATCCTTTAATAGACTGGAGGAATCAGATAGGATGCGATGGGATGCATGTAGTCATGCAGACTCTTAAATGCTTCAGTGTCAGGGTTTTAGTTCGGCTTCACATAACATTGAGAATGACCATCACCATCTGCTATTCTGCAAAGAGCTGTAGCTCTCGGGTACGGGGTGTGCTTTCACCCTATCACCCTTTATTAAAACTCGTGTGATTTATGCTCATGACTGCAGGGCGCTAACCAGTTTAAGAGAATGACTGATTTCATCATGAACTGATTTCAGAACAGTATTAATAAAGATGTCAGTGGATGCTTCATGACTACATTAATACATGACCTGTAAAACATGTTTATTAGTAGCAGCTGCTTGCCAGTAACTTAATAAATTTAAATTGGTGTTATTTACTGTCAACAGTTTGTTTACATTTATTTGTTTGTTTTGAACAAATACAATTTTTTGCCAGTAAATAAAGATTTCAATCTACAGTAGGTTACTGTCAACCAGATGCATAAATACAGCTATATTTATATTTAATTCTTTATTTTATTAAATGACAAACAAAGTTTGAGATTAGCAGAATCCCTCAGATCAAACAGCGTAGTCCAGTAATGGATTATTTAGTAACTTTTATTACCTATAATTAATACTACTTCAAAACAAAATATATACTGTACAGAGCAAATATTATTTGTATTAAATAAATGTACTAAGAAGTAATACAAGTATTTTCTGTGTTTTCAACCCATAGTTCCCCCTAAAGTCCTTATATTTCATTAGCATTTGAGATTTATAGTCCAACTTAAAATTGGATCCATTTGAATGTTAAAAATTTGTAAATGTTATACAGATTTTGCTTGTATTACTACATGTACTTTAACAATAAAATATAGTCTTCTAGCCTGCCGTCCTGTCTCCTTAGATTTGCAGTTTTATTTATTTATTTATTTTATAGGTTACGTTGACTGTCTTTTTAGAGAAGCTCTCTGCGGGGTTTTATAAATAAACAAAACTTTAGATTTGGTTACTGTATGATAAGGTATAAAATACCAGCAATACTACAAAAAAGTATAATGAAAGAATGCAACTGCATTTAAATGACTAAAACCTAGATTTAAATGGTTACAATGCAGAAAAGGATAGGGTTTAGATTAAGCTAGGACTAGACATTTAAGTGGTTTTTACAAACATACTTTCTAAAAAATAAATAAAAACTGTTGTGCATCTTGAGACAAAACAATGGCATTGATATATTTCAGGTATTGTCAGTGCAGGCTGTTTTCCGTTAAGACTCCGCAAATACGCATTTAAGTCTTAAAGGGATGCTCCATCCAAATATCAAAATTTCCCCATTATTTACTCACCCTCAGGCAATCCAAGATACATGTCCATCAGTTTTCTGATGAACAAATTTGGAGTTATTTAAGTAAATGTCCTTGCTCTTCCAAGCTTATAAAGGTAGAAAATAGGGACCAGGGAGCAACTTTTGACTTAAACCCCAAAAAGTGCATGCGTCCTTCACAGAAGGATTAATACACAAGGGTTAATAAGTCTCAATGTGCTTTTGTAAGAAAAATATCCATATTTTAAACTTTATAAACCATACTGTAAAAAAATGCAGCATAAAGTTTAAACAACTTGGTTTTGTAAGTCAATTCAACAAACTATTTTAAGTTTTGACTTAAAAAAAATGACATAACTTATAAATTCAAGTTGAAATTGTTTAACTTAGATTTTTCAAGTTAAAGTAACATAAAAATATATTTAATTTGACAAAAATGCTGCATATTTTTTACAGTGTTCTGATAACGATGCCTTGGACTTGCGCGATTCATGAGGGTGTTTTAGCGTAGTGACCATTCGGTTCCAAGATGGTGTCATTACCGGAAGCTAGTTATCATTGTTAATAAAGTTTGAAATATGACTATTTTTCATACAAAATCGTATCGGTTTCCAGTGTTGGGGGTAACGCATTACAAGTAAAGGGCATTACGTAATAATACTTTTCTGAAGTAACGAGTAAAGTAACGCATTACTTTTTAAATGTACACATTAATATTTGAGTTACTTTTTCAGTTTTAGTTTAATTAATTCGATTAAAAATATGATGTACTGAATTAAACTAAACATAGTCACATAATGCACTCTATGTGTTCACACGTGTGTGGGAACAGTTTGAGTCAGAAACTGAGATGGCAGGCCAGAGCTCGACATTTTTGTGTTTAAATATGCAATTTCTGAATGCAGAACTTTTCAGTCATGAAAAACACCTGCAAGGCCTGAAAGAGATCAAGCCTCAGCCAAGAAAAAGTAACGCAAAAGTAACTAAAAAGTATGTAAGCATTACTTTTCATGAACTTTTCAAAACTATTTTTGGGGAGTAACCTAATATTATAATGCATTACTTTTAAAGGTAACTTTCCCCAACACTGTCGGTTACACGCAAAAGACCTTCAATAACACGCTTGAGCCGTGATGATTACCTCTGTGAAGGATGGATTCACTTTTTGGGGGTTCAAAGACAGAATTTGTTCTCTGATCCTGGTTTCTACCATTTTAAAGCTTGGATCAAACACGGACATTTACTTAAATAACTCCAAATGTGTTTGTCTGAAAGATGATGGACATGTGTATCTCAGATTGCTTGAGGGTGAGCATATCATGGGGTAATTTTAAATTTTGGCTGGGGTATCGTTTTAACCTCCTAAGACATGAGCTTTGGTTTGGCTTGCATTTTATATGTCTTCCAGCTATTTTGGGGTTAGGAAGAACCAATAAATAAATATAATAATCAAATATTTTTCTTTGAACATACAGCAGTGTAATTATCCACGTTTGTGTACAACAGATTCCAGTTACACAGAATTAAGTATTATGGTGCAAACATAAACCAAAAATTACATCCACATATTAAGGGTGTCACGGTTTCGATTTTAAATCAAAATCGATCGAAATTAAGTCACAACCTTGAACTTCGAACTAAAAAATGTGATCGTCAATGCTGCCACGCCCCCATGTCACGTCCGGTCGGCTTGTCAAGCGGAGGAAAATAAACCTCTTACCCCTTGTTCAGACAGCCAGCGACGTTATCGCTGTGTGTCACTTGTCTCTTTCAATGAGGCGTTTCTAAATCTGCTTTTCATAAACAAATGAGTACCATCCACGCCAGTAACTGACGAGAGAAGGATGACGTGAACTCCACTGCTTTGTTCTCATTGGTAGTCGCTCCCGAAATTCGCTCGACATTTGCATACTGTAAAGTTAAACTTTTCTTAACTTTCTCACGTCGCTGGACACGCCCATATGGTCGCCAACGGTCACTTTCGCTCGTGTCACCGGAAGTCGTCCGGTTTCCATTGAAATGAATGAGATGGCGTCGCTCTGCTACTGCTGGTCGCTGGCTGTCTGAATGGGGCGTCAGAGGTGTCTGTAAAAACATCGGTCCAGCGGAACGTGATTTATATTTTAAACACGAGGGATGTATTGCTACAGCTCCTTGTAATGCATATCATAAACAGGATTACTACGTAGTGATCTGCCTTCGGACAGAGCCCAGCTCTCTGCATGTGCGCGAGAGAGCTGCCAAGATGCAGCGGGTTATATTTTAAACAAAAGGGATAGTTTGCCTCAGCTCGCATGAAACGCATAAAACTGAACAAATACGTTAGGATTACTACTTTAGTTTATGTTTAGACTTTGGACATATGCGAGAGCGCGTGCACATAAGACAGAGAGAAGCGCAGCTGCTTATGACGCCCTGGTTTTATTTCAGAGTCCAAGACGCACGCATTATGTCCATGTGCATGCAAGAAGGAATCCTCTCTCTCTCAAGCTCTCTCGCGTAAAGTAAAGCCCATAAACCCCCATGCGAGGAAAAGCATGCATGTGCATGTTAATGTGAAGCTATAATAATAATAATGGCATACATTTTTTGTCTTTAAAAAAATAATGTAAAAATCGAGAATCGAATCGAATCGTGGCCTTAGAATCGAAAATGTAATCGAATCGAGGATTTGGAGAATCGTGACACCCCTACCACATATGTGAACATCTAGGTCTTAGGAGGTAAAGTCCGGAAAAACCATCCCATCTTTTTTGACATCCCATGTTTTGACATGATGTCATAACTGTATTAACCTGAGTCACATTTACGAAATGATCTTAATTCAAGACTCTGAAGCATTGTGTGTGTCATGTTCTCACCCTCCCTTCTCTGCTGTTGACGGAATTTACTCTTCATCTCGATCTCTGCTCTGAGTGTGACGATCTCCAGCTCATACTCCTGTCCCGTGTTCTCCAGTCGGGAGATTTCGGCCCGTAGCCGGCAGAGTTCCTCCTGCAGACAGGCGATGTCGTTCTCTCTCTCAGCCGCAGCCTCCTCTGCCGCCTGCTGAAGGATCAGCACCTCCTCTCGCACCTCCTGCAGCTCCTCTCGCGCCTCCTGCAGCTCGCTCTCTTTCTCCTCCTCCAGGCTGCTCATCTCCTCCTGAACAGAGCGAAGCTGAGCTGCAGGAATTGTGGAAAAAATACAACGTCAACTCAACTTGTTGGGTTAGTTTAGCCCAGCGTGTGTTCTGTCCTGTATTTACCCAGCTGTTGAGCTAAAAACAACCCAATTTGGGGACCGTATCAACATTTTTCAACATGTTACCTTGCAGACGCTGGATTTGTCTTGTGAAGGCCTCTGCCTGATGAGCACTTGCTAAACGCTCATCCTCAAGAAGTCCTGATCACAGATATAGAAAGACACATAAATCAGTATGACAATTTTATGGTGATAAACAATTATTCAGCAATATCATCAATATATGATATGGTCAACAATTTTGTGTAATCACGGTCAACCATTGTTTGATGCAAACACTTTAGGTTTACTCTCCTACTTGAAACCTGTTGTGAAAAGTGTGCAAGAGTCATACTGATGTAACCGTAAGCCTGTGATCGTGACTGTTATGAGAGTCCAGAAGGGGCAGATCATGATCACTATAGAGAGATGATCCGGTAGTGATCACATAGTCTGGTCAGGACAACCCATCTTAAATCTTCTCCTGCTTGCAGCTGTTCATTCACATAGCTGTCATGTCATGTTACACATGATCACAGTCCAGGATCTCTACCAGAATCCCTTGAGTCACTGTCTGATATATATCAGTTGACTCATTAAATAGCTATGGAGTGATATTTATAAAGGCCATTTCCACCCGCCTGGCATGGAGGCCAACAAAATACAAGGACATTTTAAATGTATCTGATATAAACACATATAAAATAACTTCAGTTCAGAGGTCATTTTATAAAAAATATGAAATATTATTCATTAATGTACAGTTTAATGACATCATGCATTAAGATCAACTTTAACTATTTCCCCACCAGCATTTTTTTATTATTTGACAAAAGTTTAATGCCAATGCCTTCCAAAAAAAAAAAATATTTTATAAATATGAAACATACATTTTTTTAAATGAAAGATAAGGCCCTCTTCTTTTAAACAAACAAAAAAAATCTTAATTTGTTCTCTTTTCTTAAGCTCTCAAATATGGGTAGGTCTTTTAAAAAATACCAAGTTTTGACCAAAAAGAGGAATTTTATTAGAGATCAGATTCAGAATGATGATCAAAACATACACAGAGTTTTTATAGCAATAAGCCCCAATAAGCAGTGGGTTACAAGTGCATTTTATAACAGCTAAGGGGCTTTGTTAGGCACGACGCAAAGCGGAGTTATAAAACCCCCTTAGCTGTTATAAAATGCACTGTAACAACACTGCTTTGCAGGGCTTATTGCTTTTATAAAAAGGTTACTTCATATGCATAGCAGAATTTCATAAAATAAAACATAAATAAGTTGTAATTATATTCGTACAAATATTAGTCTTCCGCCAAACAAAGTAGTTCCTCAGAATCAAGAGTGGCTGCAACAGAGCGCAGTGCCCAAACAACACAGATGCAGCAAAGACACAATGAAAATATGATTTAAGACTGTGGTGTTTATTTTTATAAATCAACATTCATCTAATTTATACATTAACATTTATATTGTATAACTGTTGAAGTGATCAAATATGCTTGGAAGCATGCTGAACTCTTTCCCATTTAGCCTTTTTTTGTTTTAATTGCCACCCAGTTTTAGTTTAATTTCTTCCAGAAAAATGATCTTCTTTAAATAAACATAAAATATCAAATGAAAGAACAGCCTTCGCTGTAAAAAAACAGCGTTTCATCCTACCTTCATTTGTTCTCTTATCAACATTTTTTTATAAATAACTTTTGTAAGATATCAGATTCAGAGCCACGATCAAAACGTGCAAGGTGTTTTAGTGTTGAGTGAATGCATCAGTGTTAAAGTTGGGTAAGATCGCCACCCAGTGGATAGCGGAAATATGAATTTGAGGTAGAAACTCCTCAGGGAATATTTTCTATTTATTGAAGAGATGACTCTACAATATTTATTGACATTTATCTGGATATAACCATTAATATTGCAATTGTAGAAAAATAATAAAAATATGATAAAAGAGTGTGGAGTTTATTTTCATAAATCGGTACCTAGCAACAGTGGCGCAGTGATACTTATGTAATGCGGTCTGAACCGTGGCGTTACCGGGGTATTTTATCACAGCTTAGAACGCGTTTCAACCAATCAGAAAGTAGAACCAGAATGGGCTGTTTTATAATACTGTTTTTGGAACAGTGGATGCTTCAGTGTTTTATAAGTTGGGTAAGAGAGCCACCTAGTGGATAATAGTGGAAATACGATTGCCGTAAAAATCTAACAGGAAAGCATTTTCTCTTAACTGGCAACCTCATTATGAAATGCAAGCACTTGATGCTGATTGGCTGCCTTTGCTGCCACTCAAAAGAATGTAAACTTCGCCATCTTCAGAACACGGACAGACCAAAATTGCTCAGTTAGAAGAGCACACCTCAGAACGCAACTCGCCATAACGCGTTGAACTTCACGAACACTGCTGCAATTGACTTCCTGTTGGAGGCGAGAGGCTGGATGTATGCAAATTATTTTGAAGGGGAGGGAATTGAATGAGAGTGGGGGGGGGGGGTGATGAGATGCATTTTACGTAAAATGTAGCCGATCAGATTGGGACATTTTCTGGCGGACATTTTTAAAGGAAAAATTTCTATGAAACAGATGTTCAGAATGTTTAGCACTTTTCTTATGTTTGTTAATGCGGGTAGAGTACCGTTATTCAACTAAGACGAGGTAAAAACGTTCTTTTCATTCTCTGTCCCCTTTAACTACTAGGCCACATTATCCATACTGTATCCTATTGAACTTGATGTTATACTTTAATTAAAATCAGGCTTTTATGGTAGACAAACAGTAAATTAAGCTGAATTTCGGGGATTATTATGAATCATGATGTTATTTTTCATGACGCTGCTACCCAGTCTCACAAGGTTTCGTAATATAGTCACGTAAATATTTGATTCTTTTTTCGTGATATTATTATGAATTTCCGCGTTTTTTTTGTGATCGTATAACGAATTCCTGATTATCACGTATTGGTTACTCAACTGCTTTTTCCTATTTTCAAACTATTGTCGCTTCGGTTTAGCATTAGAATGTCACTTTATACATTGGTTTATAAACATTTTTCTGATTTATTTTTTTATATGTCGCCTGGCGTTAGGGTTAGAGTTGGGTTTGGGTAGGGATGTCATTTTATGTAAATCTAACCCTAAACAGAAGCGACAATGGTAAAAAACAGGACAAAACAGTTGAGTAACCAATAAGTGATAATCACACGAAAACAGAAATTTGTTATATGAAAAACGCGGAAATTCATAATAATAACACGAAAAAATTATCAACATTTTACGTGACTACAACGAAATTTTGTGAGACTGGGCTGGACAATTTAGCTTCCATGTAGACATGTATGCACACATATTCATTCTCTCACCCTGCAGCTCCAGAAAGGTCTCTTCATGTTTCTGAGACAAATCTCGAGCTTCCTCCAGCTCAATAAAAAGCTGCAGCATCTGAGCCCTCAGCTCCTCAATCTCCTGCTCCTCAGACATCTCCTCCTTCACAACGCTCTTCTCATCCTTTACCTCCTTCTCTTCTTCTGTATAATTCAGAATGTCCCGTTCTTTCTCTGAAATCTCAGTGTCCATCGTGCTCGTGTCTCCTCTCAGATCGTTGTCACCTGAGCAAGAGATAATAAGGTTTAATCAAACTAGTACTGTCACCACCTTCAGCACTTCAGGCTTGCTCAAAACGAACTCACATTCGCCAGACTTCTTACAGTCATAATTTAAAAGAGTCACAGGCCACCAGTCTTACTTTTTGTCAGGTAGTTGGACATGACACTTGACATGATATTTCTTTAACACTTGACATGATATTTCTTTAACATTTAACTGATTGACAGTGTAAAGCCCAGACTACACTTCAGGATTGTTGCACTCCTATAAGATCATTACCTTATCACACTGTGCGACATGGATCATTTAAACTTACGACAAGCATGTAGACCAGGGCTATAGAAATCTTACCCTGGAGGGCCGGAGCACTGCAGAGTTTAGCTCCAACCCTAATCAAACACACCTGAGGAAGCTAATCAAGGTCTTCATGATCACTAGAACATCACAGGTGGGTAAGTTTGATTAGGGTTGGAGCTAAACTCTGTAGTGCTCTGGCCCTTCAGGGTAAGATTTGAACAGCCCTGATGTAGACTGTACGATGATGACACGGAAGCTTCGGAGGCTGCGTCACACATTAGCGCAACGTCACCAGCATGCGCTAGTGGAAAACAAATACCAGTACGCAAGTCGTAGCAGCAAACACACTGTGCATTGTTTCATGCTGAATTTCTGACACTGTCACCTCTCTCACTGTACGACATAGGACCACCGATGAAGAGCCACGATCACAGAAATCGCGACGTTTGTTTCACGATGGCAATTTCGTCTGGGACAGCCAGTAATCGTGCAGTGTATCCCTGGCTCAAGGGAAACATATTTTAGTCCAACAGGGAAATTTGACTATAATCAGTTTTAAGTGTTTAGGCTGAACCTGAGTAAAACACACCTAATACCTAAGTGTTGAGGTAATCAAATTTGGTAAAAACCTGACAGAATCGGTCTCATACATCTGGCAAACCCTTGAATGTTTAGTGAGACAATGTATTGTGAAATATGCAAGAGTACGAACATTGATTCAACACTGTTTAAGAGTGACAGATTAGGGACTTCAGATTAAGAGAATAAAATAACATACAAATAAGACTTTATTAACTAAATACAACACATACAGTACAGTTATAAAGGATTACAGTAATTTTTGGCTCTTTTACCATTGTATGTTATATTAATTTGATCAGTGGATGTCAGCGGTGTACAGTGTTTTCCAAAGGTTAATTTCTTTAACTTTAAAAAAATCTTAACAAACACATGTACAGTTCTAATTCCCATAATGAAACTTTTTTATCTTGCTTAAAGACGCAATAAATCATGAAAATTTGACTTTTTCCATGTTTAAGTGCTATAATTGGGTCCCCAGTGCTTCTATCAACCTAGAAAATGTTAAAAAGATCAACTTAGTTGACTTAGTTTTGGTAAATCATTCTCTACAAGCATGTGAAAAATAGATCCTTGAAATTTGGCTCCCCTTATGATGTCAGAAGGGGATAATACCACCCCATTAATCTGCACTATCAAACCACAGCACTGTCATTAAGAGAGAATGAGAGATCAGCTCATTTGCAATTTAAAGGCATTCTATGCAAATCTGCGAGATGTTAGTTTTTGTTGACGTTTGAATTGTTTTCAAACAGACGGAGCGTAGCTAACTCCTCCCCCTCCCTTCCGTGCTTTCATGAACGCGCCCCACCCCCACCCCCAATTCCTTTTAGTCGTTTATTGGCTGGAACAATTTGTTTTGTTTTGTGGTGCTAGGTTTGGCCACTGTGTTGTTTTGCCGTTTGTGGAGCCTGGGCTGTCTACAGAGATCGCGTTTTTTACAGTTTGATCAGCAGACAGGCAGCAAGCAGATAGTGAGGAGATGTTTGCTGTATGTAACAAAATGTTTTATGGTCTAAAACGCGTCAATTCGCTTCTTTAAAGAACACACCCAAAAACGGCACATTTTTGATCACACCTACAAAGTGGCAATTTTAAAGTATCACTTTACAAGACTTTTTTAAGATGTGTCCCCAAAGCACATATGAAGTTTTAGCTCAAAATACCATATAAATAATTTATTATAGCATGTTAAAATTGCCACTTTGAAGGTGTGTGCAAAAATGTGCCGTTTTGGGTGTGTCCTTTAAAATGCAAATGAGCTGATGAACTGCAAACACTGATCACAATGATGATGGTTTGTTGAAATTGAAACTCAATTGTGCTGTGAATTATTTTCTCTCTAATTCTTTTTCTCTCTGCATTAACTCTTTCCTCGCCATTGACGAGATATCTCGTCAATTAAGAGAAAACGCTTCCCCGCCAATGACGAGATTTTCCGTCTTTCCGCAATACCGCTATTATCCACCAGGTTCCGCAACTTTTTAAACCGGAAGTATTGCCCTATGGCAAGCGGCTGCATGTCCGTGTCTGTTTTAAAGATCGCTCTGAATGGGATCTCTATGAAAAGTCAGTCACAAAAATGGAATTATCTCTGCTTTTTGCTCAAAATATGGTGTTTTTGCAAAAACCTACCCATATTCAAAAGCTGATTGCAAAAGAACCACTAAAGGTAAGATGAAACGTTTTTTTTTTTGTTTGAAAGCAGAGGGTCCGTTCTTTCATTTGGTATAAAGGAAACTTTAATTCTTCTCCTGGCCATTTAACTTGTGGGGTCCCTCAGGGCTCGATTTTATCTCCTATGCTATTCTCCTTATATTTAAATCCTCTTGGCTCTATCCTTAGGAAATATGATGTAGACTTTCACTGTTATGCAGATGATCTGCAAATTTACCTGCCTGTAACTAAGAAAAACACATGCACTTTAAATACCCTGAATTCTTGTCTAAATGAGGTAAAGTCCTGGCTATCTACAAACTTCCTCTTCTTGAATTCTGATAAAACTGAAATCATTGTCTTTGGCCCATCTAATGCTAAAACACACAACTTTTCTGATCTTCAGCCTTTTTATCCCACCACAGTTCCCCATGTAAAGAATCTTGGGGTTATATTTGACACAAACCTATTCTTCGATAAACAGATCAGCTCTGTTGTTAGTTCTAGTTTTTTCCATCTCCGCTCACTTTCTAAAATTAAACCATTCTTGTCTGAGCATTCCTTGGAGACTGCTATCCATGCCTTCGTGACATCGCGGCTGGATTATTGTAACTCTCTCTATTATGGCATTGCAAAGTCCCAAATTTCCCGACTTCAACTAGTACAAAACGCAGCGGCTAAATTTCTGAAAGGTTACAAGAAATATGATCATGTTACACCCCTTCTTAGATCATTGCACTGGCTACCTATTGAGTTTCGCATTGAGTTCAAAATTTTACTACTGGTGTATAAATCTCTGAATAATCACGCCCCCCCATATTTATCTACTCTATTCTCTCGTTACAGCACTAATAGGAGCCTTCGTTCTAATGATCAGTTCCTCCTGCAGGTTCCAAAATCTCGCTTAAAGACAAGAGGTAACCGTGCCATAGCTGTAGCCGGTCCTACCCTTTGGAATAAGTTACCCCTTGCAATAAAAACGGCTTCTACCATATCAGAATTCAAAAAGAGGCTGAAAACTTTTCTTTTTAATTGTGCTTTTACTTGACACTGAAGGGTTTATTTTGATTTTATTTTTTATGTTTTTATTATTGTATTATGTAACTAGCCATGGCAATCCTGCCTGTTAATTTGTGTTGTCGCGTGTTTTAAGTTCTATGCCTTACTAGTATGTTTTTACTGTATGCCTGACTATGTACAGCACTTTGGTAGGTTCCAACCTTTTTTAAAGCGCTTAACAAATAAAATGAACTTGAACTTGAACTATATTGTATGTTTACATATTTAAAGAAGAACATTTTCTGGAAGGCATTAAACTTTGGTGAAAATCATGAAAAACGCTGGCGCTGGCTGGCAACTTTTTTTTTAAACGCTGGCGGTGAAAGAGTAAAATGGCAGTGCTGTGGTTGGACAGTGCAGAATAAGGGACGATATTATTAATGAGAGCTCCTTATGACATCATAAGGAGAGCCACATTTCAACAACCTATTTTTTCATGTGCTTGCAGAGAATGGTTTACCAAAACTAAGTTACTGAGTTGATCTTTTTCACATTTTCTAGGTTGATAGAAGCACTGGGGACCCAATCATAGCACTTAAACATGGAAAAAGTCAGATTTTCATGCCATGGCACCTTTAACATGCTATAATAATAAGGATCTATATGATATTATGAGCTAAAACCTCACATACATACTCTGGGGTCACCAAAGATTTGTTTGATATCTTAAAAAAAGTCTTGTGAAATGTCTCCTTTAAATCACATCCTTTCGGGACTATGAATATCAACTATTCAGATTCCTTTGTTATTATCATAGACACTATTGGTTGGCGCAGACTACACCTGTGGTCATAGGCAAACTTCACATACAGTTTTGTGACTTAATGTACAATTAAGATCATTTACTTTTAATATTTAAAGTTAGTTACAGTTACTCTAATCAATCTATAAAGCGTTACTGTAATTAATGTCACAAATATGACCTGTTATGCAATATATACGATTATATAAAGTTATTCACCTTCGTATAAAATACAATGTGAAAGAAGTACTTCCTCTAATGTATATTTCGAAACTCATATAAAGCTTTAACTTCTTTCTTAATATAAAAAACTTCTGTCCTAATTAACAATGTTAGGATGAAGCATATATCATTACATTTAGACATTTTATTTGTTATCAAACAGATTCTGAATTTTTTTTGCAGTTTTGACACACTGCGACATAAGGTATGCCTTTAAGGGTTAAGGTCTGCGTGTGTAACGTTTGTTCCTTGTGTAGTGGTGTAGGAGTAAATAAATAATTCATGCCACCCCTCTAACTATCTCACCACACAAACTCTTTGAGCCAAATAAATTTCTTTTAGATTCACATTTTGCCAGTAAACCCATGTTAATTTAAAGTATGCTCATGTTTTATATGACAGGTGCAAGGACAGGTGCATCTTTACAGGTTAAACAGATAAAGCACTCATTGTGACAAGAAGTCATGCTATAATTAAACCCACACTAAGCTTTCATGATAAACTAATTTAAAGAATTAAAATCTCATTCAAAACATTTTAAAGACTATAATTAAAGATGCAGAACAAACGCGTCTGCACCTCAACACATTCTCAACCAACATGTTTACTTACAATGTGCATGTGTGGGAACTACTCGAGGCATCTCTGTTCTCATGCGTTGTGTTACGCATTAGTGTTAGTATGTATTGTGTGTGTGTGTGTGTGTGTGTGTGTGGTGCATTAGAGGTCTTAGTGGGCGACGTGTGGGTGCTGTGAAATGGCAGGTACTACAATAAGCCATGTGGGCGAAAGAGAAAAAATCTGAGAAAATGGAGTGAAGGGGTGAAATGAAATAGTGAATGTGGAGGAGGATCAAAAGTCAAAGTTCGAGAGTTCTGACAGCAATTATATTGACAGGCTTTACCTTTATTTCTCTATATGATCTTTGTTATTGCTTCACACGCAATGCTATTCGTAATAACGATGTTCAAACATTGTTATTATGCAGTATGATCTCATTTCTAGGTAGTGAAGTTTAACCATATGGCACTTAAATCCATGCGTCTTGTGCATTTGAGAAAAGAGCCAATCGATTAGAATGGTCGAAAATATCTTATTAATGCTCACTATAATGAGGTGATGATTTTTAATGCAAGTAAATCCAAACATAAGCAGGTATACAAGATACTGATTGTACAACACACAAAAACAGCCTTCAAAAGCAAATGTTTTAGAAAAGAAGAGCAGAAAATATCCTGTCAAGCCTAAATGTGCAACAGTATAACCAACAATAAAGAAATAAGAGAGAAATAAACTCTTTACCTGCTCACATGATGACTCCATGTCTAGGATAACAGATGCAGAGCTCACAGAATGAGAGAAAAGACGGGCACCCACTCTCTTTCTTTCTCTCTCTCTCTTTCTCGCTCTCTCTATCTCTCTCTCTCTTTCACACACACACTTATCAACCCATTATGTAACGGGAAAAATACACTCAGCCAGACATTTTCATACATTCTGACAGCTGTGAATCTTTACACAGCTAATAAAAAAAATAAAAAAAAACACGCACAGTGATATGAGTCATGAAACTAGCACAGTTATGTTTGTAAATATGTTTTAACAGATAATTACACAAAAATATTTGGCAATACATTTATACTGTACTTCTGTCTCACCATATACATTTTGAGGGCTTGCATACATAAAACATGCAGTGTTCATGTGGTGTGTGTGTTTGTATTTGTGTGCTTGGGTGGGTGGGTGAAATATAGCACACAGGCCACAAAAACACAAACCAGTGCATTCTTATGGCACTGAGGAATACGCAGAGCTTTAGGATATACTGTAAGTTTAACATTGACCTTTTGTTCCAGCGTGGGAGCTTAAGAGGGAAGCTAAAAGTATAGCAAAGAAAATGTGCATATCTATCTAAATGCTTTTTCGTTTCACTACATCAAAATGTAATACAATATTGTTATGTAACAGACCTTATTAACAAAACGCCTGCGTACGTATGAATCCATGCAGGTCATGTTGCATGTGTTCAAATGACTGTGTTATATACTGTGTAATACTCTCATGTCTAGTCATAATGATAAAATAGACATAGTGATTTGGAATACTAGTACACGTGTATCAAAGATGGTATTTTAATGTTATAAATGAAAAAAGGAGTAAGAATATAAATACTTTACTTTTTAAAAACTGAGCAGTATTTTCTATCCTCAGTCTTTCCTCTGGCAATGGATTGTTGCTAAGCAACAAAATGTAAAATGTGTGTAAGAAATAGGACAGTTTGAAATTATAACACACAGAGATAGAAAGAGAGCACATGTCAGTGCGATGAAGCTGATAATATAATGAAATCATCATCATTACTGATGTAAATACTGCCTATATATGAAACCACCAGGGTGAGTAAAGTGACTACACTTCAACAAAGAAACAAGCTGGAAAGGTAATCTATAAGATTATGCTATCAAATATATTATGAAAACATTAGGAAAACAAATATCATGGGAGTATTGTATTGTGATAAATGATAAAGAAGATATTTTGATAAATGATTGGAAGGACACAGTAAATGGTACCCATTGAATTCATATTTGTTTTTCAATGAAAGTCAATGGTTACCATCAGCTGTGTGCTAACACTCATTTATCAAAATAATTACTTATGTGTTTATCAAAAAATAAATTATTCAACAATTTTTATTTTTGGGGGAACTGTCCCTTTAACGTCACATAAGGAGCCGCATTGGGTCAAATGACCACCAGGTGGCCCTCAACCATAGGTTCTGACATTAATGGTGGCAAATACACTGCAGTTGGGTACATTATGTAAAACTAAATAAATACTTTAAGACTTCTGAATTCAATATATAATATAAACAGATGAGTAATGTATGGCAAACAGCCTAGACATTAATGTATGTATTTCTCTCTCTCTGATCCCTGGCACACTTCAGAGTCCTCATTTTAAGTGGTCTTGAAAAGTGATTCTGTAAGTAATAAAAGAGGTCCTTGAGAAGTCATAATAATGAGGCACTGTAATACGGAAAGAGAGACATTACAGTAATAAGGATTTAGGATGTGAGGTCATGTCAGGTCAGGTCAATGAAGGTCCAGAGAGGTGCTGATGTGACCTCTAGTGGTGAGATGGATGAAATGCAGCCCTAGTGTCATATTGACTGTAGTGTCAAAGCTGAATCCACGCAGGATCTCTTCTCTGATCATCACGTTTATAAACTATTCAAAAAGGACAGAGATCAAGATTCATGTCATTGAGTGATGGGGAATGGGCTCTGCACCGAGAAAGCAGGTGGATCAAGGTAAAATTACTTTGATTTTCTTGGTTTTTAGGTTTGGAAGAAATGAAACGTGACACGTCTTAAACTTTATGATGACTTCATGTAAAGCACGTATTTTCTTAAATAATTTGGCTGGAATGAAAAAAAAACTTCATGTAAATGTTAAGGTATGAATGTGAAATATTGCCGTTCTGTGAGAAATGAGGTGATGGGTTAATCCATATTGTACTTCTGACGTAAAACTCTCTGTAATCCGATTTAAAGGAGCAGGGACTGCAATGTAATAGATAATAGACTAAATGCCGCATTTAAATTTGCTTTCGAAAAACAATGTTTCATACAGGACCAGATGCAATACTTGAAACATAACGGTGTTCACGTATAATCTTTAACTGAGAGGTTAGCAATTTGCACCACAGACTGAATATGTTTTATCACTATTGATTTTGCATTTTAAGAAATGAAGTCATTTTTAATTCATTTTCACAAATAAATAAAGGAAGACTAATTAAAAGCTTTTTCCAATTATCTTTTAATGATTAAGTGTTATATTTTATTGGCAGTAAAGGAGGAGCCCCTCAGCACTGAAGCCTCATCATCAACGTCATCATCAACGTCATCATCAACTAACTCTGTACCGCACATCGTCGTCACAGCCCCGTCTCGAGAAAGCCTGTTTGAAAGACCTACCGGTCTTAAAATAGAGGATGTAAGTAAAGAGCCGCGACCTGGAGGAACTCCTGTGTATGTTGGTCGAGGTCGTTTTAAGGCGGGAACAGCCTGATTTATGAGGTATGATGATATTCCGTACACAGCGCATTAAATACTTGATTCTGATTGGTCAGTCGTGACATTCCGAGGATTGTTTACAGCTGACATCACACCGCTCATCCATTTATTTTTAATTGAATAACGACATCAAATACAAAAACATTTTGCTCAATGCCACATGAACAAGAGGTAGTCACATAGGTTACAAGAGAAGAAAGAAAAAAATGACAAAAAATTGAGTACTTTTAAAATATTGCATGTTTTCAGAGCTTTTATTTTCAAAGGGGTACTGTATAATTTGAATGTATTCATAAAATGCGACAGATTTGGGCCCATTTTATTTTGTGTATATGGTACTTTCCTAATACAGTAAATAATAGGGCTGGGTTTAGATTCAGATTGATTCGATTTCGATTCACAAGCTATCAAATCAATTCTCCTTTCAATTCCAATTCCCCTGATCGATTTTTATGCTCGATTCTCGTTTCGACTCAATGAATATAGATTTAATACAAATACTATATTTATAAAAAAAACAGTGAACATAAGTTTACAAGTGGGTAATTAATAAAAAGAAATTAAGAGCCACAAACCTGTATATTAAACTCTTATTTTAGGTACAGTTGGGTACATTAAAACAGAACCCATCTCTAATTTTCAAATGCATACAATTATGTTAAATACAGAACAGTCATATTCCTCCTTGATCAAACAGGATCAGGTTATTTCATGTTTTAAAAATCGATTTGTGGCCTCTGAGAATCGATTTTGAATCGACCACGTTAAAAAACAACAACCGATTAATCGAAAAATCGAGCCTTAGTAAATAACTGTATAATATATTGTTCATTATCTCTTTAAAAATAAAATAACACATCAAATACATCAATTTCTATCAGACAACCCTATTTTCTACTAATATAATTTCCCCACATCAAAACCAAAAAATGACCATTAATTAATTTTGATTCATTGTAGGGATCATATATGGAAAATTACCACTCGTACATGGCCTCTGTCAATCTGATATCCTGTATTCTTCTAGATTTATAAAAGAATAGAAGCATCAAGCTGCTTTAGTTATCATAAACACAGTGAAATAAATTAGCCCACAAAAATAAATAAACAAATAAATAATACATACATTTATTTTAGTGGAAAAAACGCAAGGTAAACATAAAGTGAAGCATTGGAATGCTATAATGGACTTAGAAAAATATATAGGTGACATAAAAATTGTCTCACACAACCTGAGAATTCAAATTCAAAGTATTATATATATATATATATATATATATATATATATATATATATATAATCAATACATTTTACACTGAAGAAAAGCTCTAGATCTTCACCTAGTGGCCTGTCAGAAAATAGCAACTGAAACTCCGTGAAAGATATCAGTCGTCCAGCTGAGCTTATTTTTCACGGAGGTATCATCGTTCTTACCATTGATCTGTGGACTATTTCAGGCAGTTTTTCAGTTTTTACCTGACAACCCTACTAACGTTACAGCATTCAAAAACTGTATATCAGTAACGTGACGATTTATTCATCATATATTTTTTTTTAATCAGTTCCGTGAATGGATGTGGAAGTGACTGGAGATGGATAACTCAACAGACACAGATCTAGAGCCTTTAAAGCTGAAATCTTTAAAAACAGACAAGACTTTTATTGTACCCCAGAGAGAACGGGTAAGACTTAACATGTCATACATATATCAAGTTTCTAAGATCAGTATGCGTAGGCGTAACAAGTGTATTGTGTTATTTATATGTTCTGTTGTGTGTGCGCGCGTATAGCTGGGAAAATGCAGGAGTGTGAAAGAGTTTGAGAAGATGAATCGCATTGGAGAGGGAACATATGGCATAGTGTGTGAGTATCACCAACAGATTTCACATCTGTCTCGTATATAAGTACCATAACCATACACGGCATTATGATTATCACCAGTAATACTTCGGTAACATTAACCAACAATGTGCATATATTTAATTTAGTTAACACATATAATTAATACAAATACAATTACCAAACAGTAACCAAAGTCAAACCATTCATGAGCCCTATTCACTTCCATAGTATTTTTTTTCCTACTATGGAAGTGAATGGGGCTCGTGATTTTCAGAAACATTCCTCAAATCTCTATAAAGGTTTGTAACAACATGAGTGTGAGAAACTGAGTTATTGATTTGTGTGGTTTTTTTTAGACCGAGCACGTGACACAAGAACAAATGAAATTGTTGCGCTGAAGAAAGTGCGAATGGATAAAGAGAAAGATGGTTAGTATACAATCTTAACATTACTCCATTACTAGTTATTGTTAACACCATAATGTTTACTAGACGAGCATCACTTCTGTAGTAGGGTTAGTGGTTTGAACAAACCTTTATAACTAGTTCTTAGTTATGTTCTTATGAACGATTCCTGAAATCATGAAGCTGTTGAGAAAAATTGGACTCTTCAATATAATGTAGTCGTATATGCTGAGTGTAAAGACATGTAGCAGTCTGTCTATGTCAAATTCCATACATTGGCTTTAGTTCTTATGCATACAGACTAATTATAACAATGAAAAGTATAAAAACTTCAGCAGGTAACCGTGTTTTAATCCGAGAGAGTGTATACTGCAAGTCAAAAGTGTCAGATCAGTCACTCATTCTTATATATAAACACATACATACATACATACATACATACATATATTAAAGCCAATAAAAGCTGTTGGTGGATTAAACAGGAAATTGTCTGAAACTAAAAGTACGTTATAATAGGAATCTTTAAATGTCGCTTGTATGTCAAAGGATGAAGAAAAAATGATTTCCTTGTTCATGATCTCTTATGGGCAAATGTCACATGTAACATTGAAACACTTAATAGATAATTTATGTGTTTTATTTGTTTTGTGTCTCTGTATGTGTGTTTAGGGATTCCCATTAGTAGTTTACGGGAAATTAACCTCCTGCTCCCACTGAGACACCCGAACATCGTAGAGCTGAAGGAAGTGGTGGTGGGAAGCCATTTAGAAAGGTAACATTGGAGTTTATTAATGATCTGTTCCACGTAGGTTTGTATTGAATTGACTTTTTGACTTGTATGCACTATGTGTATTTTCCCATCAGTCTGTTTCTGGTGATGAGTTACTGTGAACAGGATCTGGCCAGTTTACTGGAGAACATGCAGACACCGTTCTCTGAAGCTCAGGTGGGTTTGATGTTTATTATTCACACAAAACTGTGCCATATACAGTAAATAAACCTGCAAAGCTGACTTTATTCTTTACTTGGATTTTAATAGGTTAAATGTATAGTTATCCAGCTGCTTAAAGGACTGGAATATTTACATCAAAACTTCATTCTTCACAGGTAGGATACATTTTTTGATATGTTATATTATTATGTTAACATGTTTTTAAAAAAGCTGTATTTTTTTTTAGTTATGAAGGCTTACATCAAAACAAACCAACTGCAGTTTGATTAATATTAATCTTTTTTGAAAAATGAAAGTTTTGGGAACCAAACTCTTCATAAATATCATCAGACATGATCAGAGCTTGTGTTTTTTTGTCCTTAACACAAATTTCATAGTATATATTATAATATTTTTTTTAAACATTTGAGCACAGAGTTTTGACATACATTAGTGTCATACTGATGATGCAATATGAATCAGTTTGAACAATTTTTGGTGATTTTTTTATTACTTTGTTATATGCTTTATTAAAGGGATTTAAAGGTTTCCAATCTGCTGATGACAGACAAGGGCTGTGTTAAAATAGGTGAGTGATTAGTAGTGTTGGGTAAGTTACTAAAAAAAGTTATTAATTACTAGGTACTACACTGCTAAAAATTATTTTCAAGAAAACAGGTTCTTATTATTTTTGTCTTGTTTTCAGTAAAAATATCTAAAAACTCTTAAATGAAGATGCTTTTTCTTGATGAGCAAAACGACCCAAGAAAATAAGTCTAGTTTTTAGAACAAAATTTTCAAATTTAAGTGAATTTGTGCATAAAACAAGCAAAAAAATCTGCCAATGGGGTAAGCAAATTTTTCTTGAATTTAGTGTTAAAGAAAAAGGTTCAAGATTTTTTTGCTTACCCTATTGGTAGATTATTTGCTTGTTTTATGCACAAAATCACTTAAATTAGATTTTTTTGGTCTAAAAACTACACTTATTTGCTCATCTAGAAAAAGCAACTTTATTTAAGAATTTTTAGATATTTGAACTGAAAACAAGACAAAAATACTAAGATATTATTTTTCTTTTCGTATTAAATTATTCATTACTTTCTAAATACTATTTTGACATGGATAGGCTTAAAATGGCTTGAATAACTTATATAAAAGTACATAAATTATTCTGGTCTCACTTCAGGGTCTAATTCTCACTATTAACTACTTTTGCCTCAATATACTCCAACTACTGCTTTATTAATACTTAGTAAAGTAGTTGTTTATTTTAAGTATTGGTAAAATGGGTAGGATTAAAGATGTAAAATAAGGTTTTGCAGAATAAGGCATTAATATGTCCCATTTAAGTACTAATAAACAACCAGTTAATAGTGAGAATTGAAAACTACACTGCAAGAAATGACTTACATAGTTTTGTTTTGTTTTCAGTACAAATATCTAAAAATTCTTAAATCAAGATGAATTGTCTTGATGAGCAAAATGACCTAAGAAAATAAGTCTAGTTTTTAGACAAAATATATCAAATTTAAGTGAATTTGTGCTTAAAACAATTTAGCTTAATTAAGCTTTAAAAAAAAACATAAACTTATTTTTAGTTTTTTTTTTTTTCTCATTCCATTGGCAGATATTTTGCTTGTTTTAATTCACTTAAATTTGATATATTTTGTCTAAAAACTAGACATATTTTCTTAGGTCATTATAGAAAAAGCATCTTAATTTAAGAATTTCTAGATATTTCTACTGAAAACAAAACAAAAATGCTAAGTAAGAAAGTACTTTTTGCAGTGTAGAGTGTTACCATTTTTCTCATTACCTTACCAAAGTATTTAATGTGAGAAGGATACATAAAACATGCATTTTAACTTTAAATTTTGATGTTAAATCCACGATTGTATCATTATATAATTAATGTCCAGTACATACACAGTATTTATTTACAACAGAAGTAACTGTAATTAAATGACAATATAAATAACTTTTTCAAGGGAAAAGTAATTAAATTACATTAACTAATTACTTAGCAACTAGTTACACCCAACACTGGTGATTAGTTTGTTATATCTCATCCAGATGTTTGGTGGAATTTAGTAAAACATACTTAGTTGTATGAATGCAACCTTAATAGGCCGTATTTTCTGTATTAAAAATAACATTTATTATTTAGTTTTATTCAGGATTAACTTTTTTTTTTAAATTAAAAGCTATGTCTTATGGTTTCTCTCCAGCTGATTTCGGTCTGGCTCGTGTTTATGGTATTCCTTTACAGCCCATGACTCCACGAGTGGTCACACTGTGGTAAGCAGATTGACTTAATACTGCTCAAACACGTTTATCCCCGTTTAATCCTCCAAATCCATCTGCCCATCACTGTTTTCTTCACAGGTATCGAGCACCAGAGCTCCTCCTAGGGACCAAGACACAGACCGCAGCACTGGACATGTGGTAAGAAAAAAACTGCTAGAATAACTGATCGTGGGTTTTATAAACCAAAAATGTTGTGTAGATAATTTGCGATCATGGATAAACCACTAACATCTTGTTTAAATGTGGTCTTGTAGGGCAGTTGGGTGCATCTTTGCTGAACTTCTTGCCCATAAACCTCTTCTGCCCGGAGCATCAGAGATTCAGCAGGTGGATTTGATCGTACAGCTGCTGGGAACACCCAATGAAAATATCTGGCCGGTACTTTCACATAACATATCATTTGAATAATACAAATGGAGAAAGTATAATTTGTTGGTGTTTTTTTAAATGTACCTTAGGATAAATGAATACTGCATGCTAAATTAAATAACAGTAGGATTGTTTTCTGATTTGTAGGGTTTTTCACGTCTTCCCTTGGTCAAGCAATACAGTCTCAGAAAACAACCCTATAATAATTTAAAAAACAAGTTCACCTGGTTAACAGAAGCTGGCCTGAGACTTCTTAACCTTCTCTTCATGTATAACCCACAACACAGGTTAGTATACAGCTGATACAGGTAGATATCGATATTTACAGTAAGTAAATATATTTATTTTTGTTCATTTCTTATTGTTTTTGTATTATTATTTTTATTTATTTAGATTTTAGTTTTTGGGATAACATTGAGGGATTGTTTTTGTGGATTGCTTATTGGGTTTTCAGTTACATTTAAATATATTGTCTTATAGTCATTACATTAAATCTGTTTGTTTATGTACAGAGCCACAGCTAAAGAATGTTTGGAAAGCTCCTACTTTAAAGAAAAGCCTTTGCGTAAGCTTTATTTAGCTTTTTATATTACATTAAAACACTTTGTAAGCAGTTTTTCTCTCTCTGAGTGTTTGTTTTTTTACTATGCAGCGTGTGAACCCGAGCTGATGCCCACCTTCCCTCATCACAGAAACAAACGCGCCGGTCCTGCGGTTGAAAACCAGTCTAAACGAAACAAAATATGATCGACACCTGTCACAAATGCATTGTGTTTCATTGTGTAAGTCATTTACATGTTACAAATGTGAGCAGTTACACACCTTGTAAATAGATTGAAAAGTGTACAAATAGTTGTTTGAATCATACAAATAAAATCTTATTCTGTTTATTCATTAGCATTTCTTTTTTTTGGAGTTAAAGCGTTAAACAAGTAACAGACCCCAATCACATTCAGCATATGAATATTATTTTTACTATTCTTTAAAGGCGGGGTGCATGATCTCTGAAAGCCAATGATATTTGAAAATTACCTAAACAAACACAATAGAATCTGGACCTTCTTTTGATAGACCCGCCCCACACATACGCAACCCAGGCAACGATGTTGTTAGTAGACACGCCCCTTACTGCTGATTGGCTACAAGTGAGTTTTGGTAATCTTCCTGACTCTCTTTTCCAAAGCATTTCTTTAAAAAAATCATGCACCCCGCCTTTAACCTATTAACAATAACTAGACTCTTGCTATAATATTTGTGGTCCTAACTGATAAACTTGAAAAGTTTCCTTAAAATATTTTATTGACACTTGATCAGATGATCCTCATAAGCAACAGTACATGTGCAGTTGATGTTCTTGCTGTGTGAATATCAGAAATTGTCAACATCAGATGCAATTCTTATGACCGATAAATAACTGAATTTAATAATACAAATCTTTTTCATAACAGAATACAGACACCATCTGTCTTTTTCTTAAATGAAGAGTCAATTTTTCTGGTTGTCAGCCATGCTCTAATTTGCTGTGAATGTTAGCGTACACTTTAAATCTGATATTTCATAGATGTAAATGTTACGTGATAGAATAGACTGATGGCTTAAAAAATGAATGAGAGCTAATCTTCTAAGCGAAAACCGGAGTAGAGAAAACTGCCACGTTTCAGAATAACTCAGTTTAATATAACAGAGACAAACCATGCTGTGCTGCCTTGTCATGGGATCATTTCTGCTTCATCAGTAATGTTAAACAAGTCCTCATGTGAAATGTAGACACGAAACACTGTCAAGAAAATGAATGTCAATCATATTTCACTCACAAAATCATGTATATACATATGCATATACATGTATACATAACCAAGCACTTATTAGGAAAGGTAATATGAGACAAACATTACGTTGAGATGATTTCAGCAGGCCAAGTTCATCTGATAAAGTGCTGGACACGATAGATATAAATAAAGCTCAGTCACTATTTCACAAGCACATCTTCACAAAACCTTAACAATTCGAAATAATATGAACTTGAAATAAATACTGATGTGATTATTGTGAGCTGTACTTCAGTCTGAATACACAACAAGCTTCATTAGTTTATGCTCTCGCAAGCACTTTCCTGTCTTTCCAGACACTTAAAACTCTGTAGTGATGGGCGTTTAGAGACGTTTGATAAGATAACATGCTGATGCCACTTTTAAAGCACAAAGTCCTGGATCAGTTAAGACAGCTACATATGAATGAACGAATGTGGGTCAGCCTTCCTGTCCGAAATCCTCTGTGAACTTCTTGACCTTCATCAGGTCTTCTGTGTTGACGGTGGGCCGCGTGGTCGTCAGAGAGCGCAGCATATCAGACTGCACACACACAGACAGATGCATATCAATACGACTCTTCCTGTATAAAATTTGGGAAGTTAGATGTAAAAGAGTGAGGAGGAGGTGTCTCTCACCATGCACACTATAGGTTCTAGTAGTTTGTCACTAGGTACATCCATCCAGGTCATCTCTATGGCATCAGGGTCACCGGGCGAGCAGGGCGTTAGGAGGTCATCCACCATCAGTGAACTGTTACTGCGAGACGGTCCTCGTGCCTGACGACATAAGCGTTTGAAAGACTCAATGTGGAAAGATAAAGACAAAAAAGATAATGATGGACTGATTGAATCTACAGCGTTGGTACCTTTTTGAAATGTGTAGCGGACTGCACTTTCCTGACGGGTTGCATGAGAGCGTCTCGTACTATGACGCTGATGTCAGCTCCAGAGTATCCGTCTGTCTTACGGGCCAGCTGTCGCAGGTCGGACTCTGTCAGACTGTGAGGTGTGTTACCCAGATGCAGGCGAAACATGGCCGCCCGTGCCGGTTCCTCCGGCAGTGGGATGTAAATACGCTTCTCAAACCTACAAGGGTGAAAAAACATGTAGACTGGATCTAGTGGTTCTTTGCCTACTTATTGCGTATGCAGTACTGTGCAAAAGACATCATGCCAACACCATTAGATGTTGATTTTGTTATGGTGTAATGACAATATATATGATCGTGCCTGAAAATAGTCCCCTGCTATTGAAGGGGACGCTGCGTGATATTGCGCCTGCTGCAAGTCCTTGATTATTATGCCAGAATGAGAGTATATTGCTTGATGAGCAAATGGCATAAAAAATAAGTCTAGTTTTTAGACAAAAAAATATACAATTTAAGTGAATTTGTGCTTAAAACAAGCAAAAATATCTGCCAATGGGGTGAGAAAATTGTGCTTAAATTAAGTGTTTAAGAAAAAAGAAATCTTATTTTTAGATTTTTTTTCTCACCCCGTATAATGTAAATAAAATATAGAATACATAAAAATACATATATATATATATATATATATATATATATATTTATATGTAAATGTTTCTTAAATACTTACATGAATGTGTGTGTATTTATATATATATATAATAATTACACAAAGCACAAACTCATATATTATGAAAAAAAATACTTTAATCTAGATGAATCTCATACAAAATAAATCTATGCCCAGCACTTGTAAACATATTTGAAATACATCTCCCCCACAAATCGCACCCTGCTACAACTATGGTTGCTTTTATAATGTGTTATGCAAGAACTATGACTTGTTTTTCTCAAGTCACGTACGATCTCGCATTTCTGTAAGATCATGTGTCACTTTAAAATAGTTACTACAGTCGTCAAGTGTGTGGTCTTGTCAAATCATCCAGTGTTATGTTGTTAAAAATCACTTTAAACTGTCCTTACCTCTGTGTTCGCCCATGGATTTAAAATTGGTTAAAGGATTAGTACATTTTCTTTAAAAAATCCAGATAATTTACTCACCACCATGTCATCCAAAATGTTGATGTCTTTCTTTGTTCAGTCGAGAAGAATTTTATTAAGGAAAACATTCCAGGATTTTTCTCATTTCAATGGACTTTAATGGACCCCAACACTTAACAGTTTTTTTTCAACAGCGTTTCAAAGGACTATAAATGATCCCAAACGAGGCATAAGGGTTTTACCTAGAGAAAAGATTGTCATTTTTGACAAGAAAATTAAAAAATATGCACTTTTAAAACACAACTTCTCATCTATCTCCAGTCCTGTGACGGGCCAGCGCGACCTCAACGTAATTGAGTAGTGATGTTGAAAGGTCACGTCACGTGTTACATATATGAAACGCACATTTGTGGACCATTTTAAACAATAAACTGACACAAAGACATTGATTAATATCATTCAACATACAACAATGTCAGAACGGTCCGCTTTCTCCACACTTGTAAACACTGGGGCGGAGTTTCGCATATGTCATCCGTGACCTCTTGACGTGATTACGTATTGCGTGAGGTCACAGGACCGGAGATAGATGAGAAGTTGTGGTTTAAAAGTGCATATTTTAATTTTTCTTGTCAAAAATGACAATCATTTAGCTAGATAAGACCCTTACGCCCCGTTTGGGATCGTTTAGAGTCCTTTGAAACTCAGTTGAAAAAAAAGTGTTGGGGTCCATTAAAATGAGAAAAATCCTGCAATGTTTTCCTCAAAAAACATAAATTCTTCTCGACTGAACAAAGAAAGACATCAACATTTTGGATGACATGGTGGTGAGTAAAATATCTGGGTTTTTTTTTAAGAAAATTGACTAATCCTTTAAGATTCGAAAATTGTCCAGTGTGTCCCAGGCTGAAAGCTTTTGCACAATACTGCATATACTGTCTTTTTTTTACAATGTATTGTGCCTCCTTTACTGAAATGAAGAGTCTGAACGATTTGTTTTACCTTCTGCGAATAGCAGCATCAAGGACCCAGGGAATGTTAGTGGCACCCAGAACCAAGATCCCTTCACTACTATTACCAACACCTGCCAATGAGAACAGAGCAAACCTTTAGACACTATCGCATATCCTTATAAAAATCCTAAAAATAAGTTTGTCTAGATAATCTAATGACTACTTGAATAATAAAGTCCTCTGCTTGGGGGTGACTCTGCTAAATGTTATTAAAGCAAGTAGCTTTACCCTGCATCTGCACCAGAAACTCTGTTTTGATTCTCCGAGCAGCTTCGCTTTCGTTCTCGTTCCTGGATCCACAGAGAGAATCCACCTCGTCTATGAAGATGATGGAGGGCTTATGCTGGCGAGCCAGATCGAACAGATTCTTCACCAGTCTGCAAGACGAAAGCAATCATTCGATAAAGATCTTCACATCACGCAGACGATCAGGGTGAAAATCAAAACTCTTACTTTTCACTTTCGCCCAGCCACTTCGACACGAGGTCAGATGATGACACGGAAAAGAAGGTGGAGTTATTGGCCTCGGTGGCGACCGCTTTGGCCAGGTAAGACTTTCCTGTGCCCGGAGGTCCGAACAGAAGAATGCCCCTCCATGGAGTGCGCTTGCCTAAATGACAATATTTATATACAGTGCATTCAATTTCCCTTTACTTTTCATGCTATTGTGATATTTTCATAGCTTTCACTTTGACATTATGGTGCACCGAGTCTAGATTAAAGAGAAAAAAGAAAGAAATTCAACGTACCAGGGGCACAGACTGACCTGTGAACAGGTGGGGGAATTTAATAGGCAGAATTACGGCTTCCTTCAGGGCTTCTTTCGCTCCCTCGAGTCCGGCTACATCACTCCACCTTACATTAGGTTTCTCCATCACGATAGCACCTGAATAGCACGCAAACCAACATCTAAACATCATCACCAACAGCTGCAAGTGTGTATTTACTGTACGACGACAACAAAACCTAAATGATTCTTCACGAGCGTACGCACCCATCAGATGCTCTTGAAGTTTCTTCTTCTCTGGATTTTCTCCTTCGCTGTCGCTATCACTTCTACATGAACACAAACACATCATTTAAAGCAGACCGGACGCAGAGTGCGTCAAACATCGATCGGAGAAAGCAAGAAACCAAACCGTACTTGTCATTGCTTTGCGTCTCCTTTACTGGCTTTTTGCTCTGTTTGTCTTTGTTTTTCAGGTAGTCCTTGAGTTTCTCTGCTCTGTCCAGATACTGCATACACTTCCCACGGATGCTTTCTTTAGCCTTGTCGCTATGGGCTTCATCTAAGGTACAAAATGGTATGAAAGGTTTCGACTCAAAAAACGCTAATAAAATGAGACTTGCTTTGAATACGTTATCAATACTTACAACAGCCTTAAACTTGTCAATACCAATATTGATGAAGCAGATATGAGACTTTTTTAAGATTAAAAATAAGTCTTTGGTGTCCCCAGAGTTTGTATGCAAAGTTTAAGCTCAAAATACCAAAATAATTTATTATAGCATGTTTAAGCTACCACCTTATAGGTGTGAGCTTAAATGTGCCGTTTTTGGGTGTGTCCCTAGTTATTGCAAATGAGCTGATGCAAACACTGATCGCCATAATGGTGGTTTGTTGAAACTGAAACTCAATTGTGCTGCTGTCAATTATTTCTCTCTATCTCTGCACTAAATGGCATTGCCGTGGTTGGATTAGGGGGCGGAATCATTAATTAATAATAGACCATAAACAACACTGGTCCAGAAGCACTTCCTGTTTCAATTTTTTAACACTAGATAAACGTTGGGATAAAATACAACCAACAAAACATATAGAACTGAATTAACTGAAGTTAAACAGACATCTTAAAGGTAATGATATATGTGAAATAAAAAAAACAGTCACAACTGTAACAGGAAGTGTTTCTGGAGCAGTGTTGTTTACATCTTTTCAAATGGTCTATAGGATGCCATTTTTATGTCACATAAGGAGCGAAATCTGACACATTGCTTGCAGAGAATGGTTTACCAAAACTAAAGTTACTACTGGGTTGATCTTTCACACATTTTCTAGGTTGATAGAAGCACTGGGGACCCGATTATAGCACTTAGACATGGAAAAAGTCAGTTTTTTATGATATTTTCCCTTTAAAGGAAAACACCACCATTTTTCAATATTTTACTATGTTCTTACCTCAACTTAGACAAATCAATACATACCTATCTTTATTCAATGCGTGCACTTAATCTTTGTACAGGGCACTGTAAATGTGTTAGCATTTAGCTTAGCCCCATTCATTCCTTAGGATCCAAACAGGGATGAATTCAGAAACCACCAAACACTTTTAAAGGCTGTTACATGAGTAGTTTCACAAGTAAGTATTGTGAAAGTATTATAAAACATGGGGATTTTTAAGCAGATAAAAAAATTAGAACTATATTGTATGGCGGAAAAGCACTTCGTTTGCAGAACTTTAATCTCGATGTGCAGTAAAAAATCATCCCTCCTGGCCAGTGTTGGGGAAAGTTACTTTTAAAAGTAATGCTTTACAATATTAAGTTACTCCCACAAAAAGTAACTAATTGCGTTACTTAGTTACTTTTCATGGAAAGTAATACTTACACTGCAAAAAATTATTTTCAAGAAAAAAAAATCTTAGTATTTTTTTCTTGTTTTCAGTAAAAATATCTAAAAATTCTTAAATTAAGATGCTTTTTCTTGATGAGCAAAATGACCCAAGAATAGTTGTATAGTTTTTAGACCAAAAATATCAAATTTAAGTGATTTTGTGCATAAAAAGCAAAAAAATCTTCCAATGGGGTAAGCAATTTTTTTTAAATTTTTCTTGAAATTAGTGTTTTAGAAAATTTTCAAGATTTTTTTTGCTTACCCCATTGGCAGATTTTTGCTTGTTTTATGCACAAAATACCTTAAATTTGATATTTTTGGTCTTAAAACTAGACTTATTTTCTTGGGTCGTTTTGCTCATCAAGAAAAAGCATCTTAATTTAAGAATTTTTTAGATATTTTTACTGAAAACAAGACAAAAATATTAAGATTTTTTCTTTAAAATTATTTTTTGCAGTATTTACTTTTAAGTTACTTTTGCATTACTTTTTCTTACTTTGCTCAGGCTTGATCTCTTTCAGGCCTTGCAAGTGTTTTATTTGACTGAAAATTGTATATTTCTATTACAAAAATGTCAAGCTTTGGCCTGCCGACAACAACTGTTCCCGCTCAGGCGTGCACGCATAGAGTGCGCAATTCTACGTGACCATGTTCAGTTTAATTCAGTAAATTTTTTCTATCAAATTAATTAAACTGAAAAGTAACTTGCATTACCTTTATTTTTTAAAGAAACTCATATATTAATATGTAGACTTATAAAGTAATGTGTTATTTTGCTCATTACTTCAGAAAAGTAATATTATTACGTAATGCAAGTTACTTGTAATGCGTTACCCAAAACACTGCTCCGGACTACTCCCCCTCTCGCTCAAACTTCTGTCCATATTAGATCCAAGTGATGCAAAACAAGTGCTCTTCTGCCATACAATATAGTTCTCATTTTTTATCCTTTTAAAAAATCCCCACGTTTTTAAATAGAAAAAACATGGAAGTGTTTGGTGGCTTCTAAATGCATCCCTGTTTGGATCCTAAGGAATGAATGGGGCTAGGCTAAATGCTAACACATTCACAACACGCTGTACAAAGATTAACTTGTTTAATGTATCGTTTAGATTACGCATTGAAAAAAGATAGGCGTGTATTAACTTGTCTAAGTTGAGGTAAGAACATAGTAAAATATTGAAAAACGGTGGTTTTTTCCTTTAGCACAAATGTAAATATTGTAAATGAGACAAACAGAAAATTGGTGATACTAAATAAACATTTGCTATAATAATCTATACTTCTTAAGCACTTTAAATATTAACAAGCCTTTTTTTTAAACTATAAGCAAACTTTTGTTGATCAGACACACACTGATGAACCATTACAAGGTAGTTTTTGGCCTTCATAACTAGAGGTCGACTGATTTATCGGCCGGCCGATTAATTGGCCGATTTTTGGCATATTTTAAAAAATCGGCTTTGGCCGATTTTGCTGCAAAATTAGGCCGATTAATAGGCAGGCGCATCTGCGGGCACCTAAGCGCTGTTGTAGAACTCGTGACGCTGCATCTTGTTCTTGCTGCAAGCAGCTCGCTCCCGTCTCGTGTGTGTGCAGCCATGCCTTGTTCACAAACAGCTTTACTAAATGATGGCAGCCAGTACAACAGCGCGACGGGCTTATGTCTCGCGGTGCACTGTCCGTGCAAAGATTAGGCTCATTTCATGTGATTAATGAGTGATGATGAGTTTTGTTTGCGTGACAGAGAGAGAAGAGCCGCGCCCGCACGCTTTCTGTCTCCCTGCTTTTATTACTCAAAACAAAACTGACCCGATGGCGAAAGGTCGGAAGACCAAATCATATCCACCGAGGAAATGTTTTTCGTGTTGTAACAGTAACACTTTGTTTACAGTTTTGCGCTGCTCAGCCTGGATTAGAACACAGCGCGTCCGATTCGCGAACTGACTCCTTTGAACGGATTCGTTTGAATGAACGGTTGAAACAACAGATCTGTCCCAACACTAAAGTCACAAGACGTCACTGTCAGCACAATCAGTCACTTATAGCGTCTCAAAAATGAGAATGTAAATGTGTTTAAAAAGATTTGCCCTAAATAACAGTCTCAACTAAAAAACATAGACATTTACTATGTTAACTTTATGATGAATAAATATTTTATCAGGTCTACCAAATAAGGATTTTATCCTACAAAGCAATAAAAGCCATGGTAAAAAACTGATCAAAGATGATGACAGCAGTGTCAGGTAATATCTGTGTCTGATAAATGCAGAGGAGGTTGTAAAACTCTTCAGAAAGACCAGTCATATATTTTTAAATACTTTGACTTAAACAGTGACATTTTTGCATTTAAAATATATTCTAATAATGATGAGAACATTTTGATTATTATGTACATATAGAAAATCGGCCAAACATATCGGCCATCGGCTGCCCTGATTTCAAAAAATCGGCATCGGCCAGAGAAAAAGCATATCGGTCGACCTCTATTCATAACAGCCAGTATGTAGATCACAGAGATTCACTCACACTTGATAGCGTGTAGGAAATACTCCACAGCATGCTGGTACAATCTCAACGCCTCCTCGTAGTTCTTGGCCTTGTCCTCCTCTGTGGCTTTAGTCACCAACTCAATCGCTTTCTAAACATCAGGTAATATAGAGATTGTGTGATATTTATTGTACTATATAGCCTATGTGATAATCATAATATCTAAATCAGGCATTACATCTATTTTAAGCCTGCCATGGTTGATTGATTTGAGTACCCGATATAAAAAAATACAGTTTTGATGTTTAACAACATCATCTGACGTTGTAAGGTATTTGTGAATAAAGCCACTAAATACTCGATTAATCGTGAAAGTAATAATCAGATTACCATATAATCGATAGTGACAGCCATAATCCAAGAGTCATATGTATACACACTTAAGACACTATTAATCCTACATATTAACGAGGATTTACAACGACATTTAAATGACTTTAATGAAATTTTGTTTGTTATTATAGCAAATAACGGTTCATGTTTATACTCGATTATTTGTTTACAGTCAAATCAGCTGTAACTGTTACTATCGGATAATATACAACATTGCTGTTCAGAGCTCTTAACCTGTGATATTAATAAACGTTATATATTATTAGTATGAACTAATTATTAGTGTGAATAATGTTGAAAAGCTAATGCTAAAGCTCACCTGCAGTGTTGACGTTGTCATTTCATCTCACGCGCTTGTCGTTTCCCTCCACTTTCCTGATATTTTTATTTGTAGAGTGTGTACACAAAAACAACTCTCTAATAAACAAACACGTTTAGTTTAATAAACACTCATAAGATACACAACTAAGCAGACCGTTACCAAACGGAAACTGCTGGTGTTCACCGCTGTACTCTCCCGCGGAAACAAACGCTCAGTACATCAGTTCCGGATTTACTATTGATGTTTTTTTATGTAACTCAAAGTACACCAAAGGCTTTTAATGAACATGTGCTTTTATTTATATAGGATATTTACATACTGTGCATAGCTTCAGGTTAAAGGCCGTGAGAGCAATCTTACAAACATTTGCATTTGATTGTGTATCGCAAGCTGCCACAAATGAACTTTGGTTTAAACTATCATACTTCAAAAGTAAGAATTGAGCTGCTAATAAACACAAAGAAATAACGCAATACAAAACAAAATAATACTAACAATATAATAAAACGAGGCATGTATCTAGAAGTTTGTAAAGAAGTACATTCATAGTCTGAAGCATTGGTCATGGCAAATATCAGGCAAAACATCTCACTGAAACAAGTGCAATTAACCTAAAAAAAAAAAAAACTGTTTTCCTTTAGAAACAAGACGTATACGCATGCAAGTAATAATCATAAATGCAATATAGAAACAAAACATAAGCATAAGAGAGTAAAAGAACGATCAATAACATGAAAATTCAAAGCATCACATATTAAATGTTCATGGAGACCTCCATGTATGTGAGGAAAAACAACTATGTGTGATGTTAGTATGTACAATACAATAAAAAAACATTTAAGAGCGCTTGAAAACGTGTCCTTGTGCACACATAGTGTATTAAAAGTGTACTAAGCTAGATACCTTGCATAGTTATGCTAAATGAATCAAATAAATATTGCTTCTGTTTGTGTCGTGCATTGCTCACAGTCATAAGGATGCTGTTTGTATCACCTCTTTTTATTATTTAGTTTCTTAACCTTTTAACTACTACCTTTTTTGTGTCCCAATCAACTTTTCTAAACTAAAAAGGGAATGTGGTGTCTATTAAGGGTTAACAACATCCTCTATTTAGCAATGAGGGATTAGCAGACTAAACAAACAGGTGAGCTCAGCAAGGGTTAAGACGGATGATTCACAGCAACCCAATTTAAGACTTTTCTAAATATGCTATGATAATGTGATAAAGTGAGAGATACAGGAGGTACTTTGCTAAACTCATCAAAACGATTGTAACTGCATTGCATGCATTAAATAAAATGCTAAATTGTTGATAAAGTATATTTATATAGTTACACTATAATTCCTATTTTATATATATGACACTGAGGTTCAGTAAATTTGCATTAACAGAATATAATCTGTATCTAATATGTGCTAATATAAACTAAACACTCATCTAATACTGAAAACACGAGCAGTATATTAATATACAGTAAACTAATTCAAGGTATAAACCTGGCCTGACATTACCTTCATAAATGTAGTAACAGATATATAATATTCCTATGCTTTATATACAAGTAATAATTCTGCTAAAAACTTTTTGGTGGTGAAATATGAGGGAATGTTAAAAAGCTTCACTCTCTGTGTAAACAGCAGGTGCATCGCTCTGTTATAAACTAATGATACATATATAAGTCATATTATTATGACATAACAGTCTTTGCCATGCAATATATAAAATATGTAAATATGCACATACAGTATGTGTAAAACAGCCCTTAACGTAGACCATACAAGAATAATATTTAGATTTTGGTTATTCTGCAAAGCTCTACTGTAGCTTTAAGCCTACAAAACATGAGTTAAAGATTGCATACTCTAGATGAGAAGGCACAAAATGGTGTTCCTGATCGGAGGAAAACGTAATGTGCTTGCACGCCTCTCAACGGTGGCGTCAACGCGTTTTGGCTATTCAGCAGACCGAAAAGCACAACTATTAAACACTGCTTGAACTTTGTGGAATGATCTATAATTCGGTAACATAAACCCACATCATTTCCTGGTGATTTTACGTGAGCAGACCCAAACGTGCCAGTTTGGCAGAGAGAAATGAATGAAGTACGAAGACCACCGGCTTTGGCCCTGAATGAAGCTCAAAGACCTGCCAGAAAGAAAGAAAGATTACAGCATTGATAGCTTTGCGATCATTTGAATCAAATGATGTGTCATACAAATACTAATGAAAATATTCGACCCCCAAACAGCCCAAAACTTTGATTGACATGATCTGAGACTTGGTGCTTGAAAAGTTGAGAAATGTTCAACTACTCCCACGAGCAACGCCAGTGATGTGACGGATACACAAATTCAGTTTGGCAACGCATGATATCACCCATTCAATGTAAATGAGAAGCGTTAACGCTGACCCCCATGTGAATGTACCGTTAGATGTTGTGTCAGATTCCCCCTCATGTTTGTAACAGACGCCTGGAGGCCCAAACTCATATATCAACCTAAAGACCTCCAGAACATGAAACTTTATCACATATTTCATTGTAAATATAATGTGTGTAATAGATCGTACCATCTCCCCCTCTGGAGTCCCAAAGTCCAGGTAGAGATTCCTAACTCCATCGTCTCCAGACATCTTAAGTCGCTCGTATGGGAAGTGGAAGAGCACGGATTCACCCGAGTCCCGCGTCACAGTGAAACCTCTGTCATAATGCAGGATCAGACACACGTCCTGTCTGTTTAACACGCAACCTGAAAAATAACACACAGAAATCAGAGAGGAAAAAATGCTGAACAAGTCAAACATTTTCTCACGCTAGCTATTGTTTCATATCACTATACTGTTTCACTTCTTTCCTGTGGGTTTATTTGTGTTAATGCCGCTGCCAAAAACCTAAGCATATCATTTCAGTCCTTACACTGGCTTTAAATAGATCTTAAGGTGGTATCGCTTTTAAAATTGTAATAAAAATTCATAAACGAAAACATTTATAACCACTTATAGGACCTAAATACATTAGCTTTTCTTTTTGATACATATTTTATAATGCACTTTATAATCACACATACACACCTATGGAAACCTCTTTAATAAGCTCAGCTGCTGAATGTCCACCCTGCACCAGTGCCCGTGTCCACGTGGACAAATCCCAATGCGTTTCCACACGAAACACATGCGACTCGATACCTCGACCTGTTCCTGTGCGTGTGGCAAACACCAAATCTCCACCCAGAGCCGGAGAGCTGCGGACGCTGCCAGAGTGAACCAACCTACGAAAAGAAATCATCTTCAGAAAGATTACAAAAACAAACATTTGCGATATTTAATAATTCACAGATTTGTGATAAAAAATTAAAAATACAAAAAAATATATCTTTGCAGTTTCTTCCCTCCAGACATCATTTGACTTATCCAATCATAACATGTCATGTAGAAGTCTTAAAAATACACTAGCAAAAACCCATACAGAAATATCAAATGTACGTCTTTAGATAGGACTGTAGGGAGTTTTACCGTGTAGCAAGTAGTGGGTGTGTAAGGAAAGGGGCGGTCCAATTCTCATATGTCCACGGCATTGACTGGAAGAGCAGGATGTCTTTCTCTGTAAGTGCCATCACAACTCGCCTATACTGATGTCGACCACCATCATCAAGCTAAATACAAACACACAATCAGCTAACACATCAATGTGTGTGTGATTTTATTATTAGACAAACAATGCTTCTCTCGTATGTTAAATTGCATTGAAATGTATTGAATACTCAATAATGTCATTGATCAAATACAGCATTGGGGCAGTCCAAAAAGTCTTTATAAGTGCATAGACTTAAATTTAACTGCTGGCAATGTCAAAATTGACCATCAGTGCTGCTTTTATGTTTCTGACGCCGCTCCGGGTGACGCCGCTCCGGGTGACGCCGCTCCGGGTGACGCCGCTCCGGGTGACGCCGCTCCGGGTGACGCCGCTCCGGGTGACGCCGCTCCGGGTGACGCCGCTCCGGGTGACGCCGCTCCGGGTGACGCCGCTCCTGGCTAAAGTGAATGTGTGTATTTAATACCTGTTCCGCCATCCAGCCGATGTGTTTCAGAGAGCAGTGCGTGTTTTGGCTGCTCAGGAAGGAGTTGATATGAGCGAGCGTTTGTGGCAGAAGAGCGGCAATGTTTGTGTGAATGGCAGTGAACCAGGAGTGAGCGCTGGCTCCGTCTTTACACCTCAACACTACGGTGTGCTGACCATCTGGAGAGTGAAGCTCCAACAACCTGTACGACACAAGCGGAACATGTTTACAGTCATTTATTTACTTCACAAGTATGTTTCAATTCCGTAATAAGAAGCTGTGCTGTATTCTGGAATAAGTATCCGCTGAAGGGTGTTGTTAGGCACGAGTCAATGCAAACCCTTCAGATGTGACTAATTCACAATACAGCATTAGCCTCAAGAACTAACAGTTTTATAAATATTACACATATGTTCACACAAAAGCACACCTGTTTTCCAAGTCGGGCATGGTGAGATTTCGGCTAATGTAGCTCATTTTAAGAGGAATGACCTTCCGGTCACGGCTCACACTGCTCCTGGGCGAATCGTCGCTGCTGCTGAGTTTTGGAGACTGAAGGCGCCCATCCCAGGACAGATCCCCGCTCACGGAGGACTTCTTAAACAGAGGTGACACCTCTCTGATATACTTTACTGCACACGACACACAAACAAACAGATTCAATATTCAACACCGGCTTACGTTGCAAAACATCTGATTTGTACACGATTGTGCCAGAGTTTTTCTCAGGTGCATCAAGACCACTGAAAATATTAATACAATTATTCTCATGAAAGTATAAATGTCATTGATAATTACCCTAAACAACATAAAATCAATGTTTTTCTAGACAGCCTAGAGGGATATTTCACTGAAAAATTATAATGCTGTCATCATTTACTTTTCCAAACTTGTACAGATTTCTTTGTTCGCTGCATACAAATGAAGATATTTTTAAGAATGTTTGTAAACAAGCAGATCTGGGGCACCATTGACTTCCATAGTATAAAAAAAGTACTATGAAAGTGAATGGTGCCCCAGATCTGTTTGGATATTAACTTTTTTTTTAAATAGCTTTATTTGTGTTCAACAGAACAAAGAAATGTATAAAGATTGTGAACAACTTGGGTAAATGATGACAGAATTTTTATTTTCGAATGAACTACTCATTTAATTTTTTTTCTAATAATATTAATAATTTATGGGATTGTGTATTTTACATTGGGCAGCTTCATAACGAGGGATATTTTGAACTCTCTTTCTAATTTAGAGTTCACAAATCTACAATTGGTTTATTTTAATCATATGATTTTCTATGTAGTTCCAATATGTAGTGAATTAGCATTAAATGTCCAATAATAAATGTCCATGTTTACTAGAGTCTAAACTATTTACCCAACTAACCACTACAATTTAAACTTAATAAATCTCACTTTATTGTGCTTCACATACACACCGTCACGTTTGTATTGCTATTAATGACAAAAATAAACTTTTTGACAATGTATACATTTCAGAGCTCCGCGCGGGCCTGCTGAATCCCCGCGCCTCGCGTGATCGTCTTACCCTCCAGCGTCACCTCTTTTCCGGCCTTCTTCAACGCCTGCACCGCCGCGTCATGTGTAGCTTCGCAGAGGTCGTTGCCGTTAACGGATAGGATCGCATCGCCGACCCGTAGAGCCCGACTCTGATCCGCCGCTAAACCGGGGAAGATCTTCGAGATGAGGATAGGCATGCGGTTCTCCCGTCCACCTTTTATACTGATCCCCAGTCCTCCGGCCTCCTGCTTGACTATCCGAACTCGCCGAACTCCCTCCGGCCCCGGCGAGTCAAAATAACCCGGACAGCTGGACTCCGAGTCCGTCCCGTTGACTCGGCCCGGGCTGTCGTATTGGCCGCGGTTCGGATAAACCTCTCGGCTCTGTTCGTTGCCATTGGAAACGCCATTTCTTAAATGGGAGTTGTGCTCCGGATATCCCGCGGACCCGCTCGGTTCGTTCTCTGCCGTGAGCGTGAGAGTGTCCCGGGTGAGTTCGGCAGAGACACGAACCCAGCGGTCGCTCAACAGCAGGTCCAAATGACCCTGTTTGTCCGCGCGGGTCCACACGGCCATGATCAAACTTTAACTCATTATAAAGTTTTAAGTCACTCGACACACCCACTTACACGCACATTTCCCCAGAGGAAGGAAGAGGAATACATTTTTATTTCTCACACATGTATTTCTGTTCACTGTGAATATGTGAGAACAGCACACGCACCAATATATAAACTAAAAAACATTACATCAATAAACAAAATAAATATAAATAAACATCCCTTAATACATTTGCATCACGATGAGGAATCATCATGGCGAATTATTTCTCCCCACACTAAAGCCAGTAGCAACAATAGTTGTAAAATTGTAATATTTCAAATACATAAAACATATTAACAGTAAGAAAAAAAACATGACCGTGTCTGTGAGCAACTGTGGCAAATGTAGGCCTAGAGATCATCCACAACATTGATATGTGCAATATGGTAATCAATGATGAATTTTAAATGATGAATATATATATATATATATATATCCCTTGTGCATTGTTCAAATTTACTACCCTTTCGTGTTGTTAGTGGATGAAAACATCCACTAAATTCAACGGCTATAAAAATGTATCGGATGAATATTTTTTCCAAATTTTTTTACATAAATCTGTTAATCAACCTCAGTACTGATCAAAACTACCAAATCTTCACAAAAATTCAATGATTTTAACTCTTTAATTGCCACGTTTATAAGTGGTGTCACTGATTTGGGGAAAAAAAACACACAAAATGACCGATTTTCAATATAAAATGTGATTGTAAACTGGATTTTTTTAAACCTTTTTCACAGTCTTGGGCATGCCAAAGATTGGTAAAAACATTGGCTTTGAAGCATTTTTAGTTTTTGTGCAGGATCAGTTAAAAAAAATTTCTCCCTCATTTATTGTTATTGGCTGTTTTTGCCCCATTGACTTCCATTATAACCACATTTTTTGATTGCAGAGCTATGACACCTTTTTATCATGCATTTTTGAATGTTGTTGTTTTTTCCTTTTGCTAAGAGGTCAAATTAGTCATTTTTACTGTTGATCACCATGTGGCACTATTAACCCTTTAGTAGCCCTGTGCAAAAACAAAGCTTAATTTCTGGCTTGTACATTGTGTTTTATGGAGTATAACTCCATAATAAAAGCATATTTGTGTGTGTGTGTGTGTGTGTGTGTGTGCGCGCGTGTGTGTGTGTGTGTGTGTGTGTGTGTGTGTGTGTGTGTGTGTGTGTGTGTGTGTGTGTGTGTGTGTGTGTGTGTATGTGCATGAAAAAAAGATATTCTGTAAAAATCTTCTCTGCATTAGACATTAGATTTATGAACATCATTATTATGAACACATAAGTGTTTAGTCATTCCAACAGGACTTGCAGCATATCACTTGGTGCTCTCTGCAAGTTTGTCTGGAGGGACAGCAACTCATGCACGAGGGAGGTGAAAAGCTGTTTAGGAGAAGGCTTTCCTAGAAGACCTGGGAAAATCTCTGCAGCAATATTGAGGAGAGAGCATCACCCTCGCACACCAGTTGCTACTGCACTGGTGAGAGAGATTCAGTCTCCTGCAGCTGTCTCTCCAGACACAAATCCACAGACACCAGCAGCTCAGGAGTGAAGAGGGGAACATGCAATTGGTGCAAAGAACAAACATGTCAGCACTTGCATCTGTTGTGGTGGACACACTTGCAGAGAGCACCAAGTGATATGCTGCAAGTCCTGCTGGAAATACTGAACACACACACACATACACACTAAAAGTTAGTTTGATTGTTTAGTTCTCCATCCATCCTCTACTCTTGCTTCATTGTTCAATTTATTTGAAGTTGTTTTTGTGTTCATAATAAATGATGTTCATAAATCCGATGCAGAGAAGATTTTTACAGAAAATTTCCCTAACCCCAACCATCACAAAAACCCTTCTCCTACTTCACATTTTCAGGAAACATCATTTTGTTTGATTTATAAACTTGTTTCCTCATGGGGACATCAAAATGTCCCCACAAGGTCACAAAGACACTGGTATTCCTATCTTTGTGGGGACAATTGGTCCCCACAACGTGATAATTACCAGGTACACACACACACACACACACACACACACGCACGCACGCACACACACAATAATATGCTTTTATTATGGAGTTATACTCCATATAACTCAATGTACAAGTCAGAAATTAAGCTTTGTTTTTGCACAGGGCCACTAAAGGGTTAATAGTGCCACATGGTGATAAACTGTAAAAATTACAAATTTGACCTCTTAGCAAAAGGAAAAAAATCCAACATTCAAAAATGCATGATAAAAAGGTGTCATAGCTCTGCAATCAAAAAATGTGGTTATAATGGAAGTCAATGGGGCAAAAACAGCCAATAACAATAAATGAGGGAGAAAAAAATTAAAACTGATGCTACACAAAAACTAAAAATGTTTCAAAGCCAATGTTTTTACCAATCTTAGACATGGTCAAGACTCTGAAAAAGGTAAACAAAAATCCAGTTTACAATCACTTTTTATATTGAAAATCTGTCATTTTGTGTGTGTTTTTTCCCCAAATCAGTGACACACCTTATAAACTTGGCAATTAAAGGGTTAAAATCATGGAATTTTTGTGAAGATTTGGTAGTTTTGATCAGTACTGAGGTTGATTAACAGATTTATGAAAAAAAATTTGGAAAAAATATTCATCTGATAAATTTTTACAGCCGTTGAATTTAGTGGATGTTTTCATCCACTAACAACACGAAAGGGTAGTAAATTTGCCCACGGTATATCGTTGAGTTTTTAAAAAATTTCAAAGCATTTTCTTAAAATATATGTAAATATAAGATTTGTCACCAAAAATCATTCAATTTGCTAAAACAGAGAGAAAGTTACGGCCAAATTAAGAGTAAAAAAAACTCTGTAGTGGATGAAAACATCCCCAACAACACATGAGGGATATATATATATATATATATATATATATATATATATAATATAAAGTATGTTATAACTTATGTTGTGTTTGTAATTTTTTGTTATAGGTCATACATTAAAAAAAACATGCATTTTCAGAAAAGATGTACACTTCTTGTATCCAGTATTTTGCCTTAATTAGAAATGTTCTTTTTATTATAAAAAAAACAAAAACAATTGCAGTTTAACATTGCAAGAGCCATATGTTAATAATTCAACTATGAACCTTGCAGAAAAAAGTGCAAGTGTAAATAATCAACACATGTATTTTTGTATTGCACTAACTGTAATGCAGAGCTCTTAAACTTCTTTTGTTTATAACCATTTAACCTTCATAAATTATTAAATTTCAAGTATTTACAACATACAGCCAGTCTTGTTTTAATGACTAAGGTGGTGTACACACCAAAGCTTATACATCGGCGTATGTTTTCAATGGAAGCGCAGCATTTTTTTTTTAACAGCAGCTGGTGTTTTTCCCTGTGCTGAAATACAGAAATTTCCGTTTAATTGTAAATCCATGTCAACATGGGAGAGAAGCTGTTTCAGTGCAAGAGCCTTTAATCTACGAATATATAGTTAGTAATTTACTCAATCTTTTTTAAAGGATTCAAGTGTTACTGATAATGTTAACAAAAAAAAATTATAATCATTTTCACCTTGCAGAGATTGTTTTGTTTGGAACACACTGAAATACATCACTTCCAGTCAGCGTGTCACATGCAGTGTAGTCGGACAAGTTTATTTTTTAATGCATTTAAAATTCAGATTGGATCCGAAGATTACGCACCCGTAGATGGTTGGCGCCCCACGCAGCCCCTTTTCAACTCTCCTTCCGGTTTATCGGCCGCCAGTTGACTAGCCCTGACTTAAGGGGCATGCACAACAAAGCTTTTACGGCAGCACCTGGCGTATGTTTTCAATTGTTTCCAATGGAAGCGCAGCGTTTTTCAAAAAAGCCAGCAGCTGAACGCAAAGGGTTGAAAAATATTCAACGTTGTGTGAAAAGCTCAGCTCATCAATGTCAGTTATCTCACGGCCGTCCAATCACAGTGGAGGAGGGGCGGGACAAATATCACAACAACCAACCGGCGCAATGTTCAACGACTGAAAAAAAACCCAGAAGTATCACAGCAACCAAAGTGCTCAGCTGAAGAAAGCTGGCAGTTGGCTGAAAAACAGCTGTCAGTCGGCTAAAAAACAGCTGGCAGTCAGCGTCCGCCTGGTGTTTTTAGCTGTGTTTAAAAGCTTTGGTATGCACACCCCTTTAGAACATAGAGCAGGGGTGGGGAACCCTGGACCTGGAGGGCCACTGTCCTGCAGAGTTTAGTTCCAACCTTAATTAATCACACCTGAAAAATCTAATTCAAGTCTTCAGGATTTTTCTGAGTAAAGAGATGATGATCTCTGTTAGTGAACTAAGATCGGCTCCAGCATGTGGATGCACTGTTTACACATCACAGGTGTTCCTGAAAATCATTCAACTGTTTTGCAATGATTTTCTGCTCAATTTCTGAGACTTGCATAAGCTTCAGTGTGTATTCACAATTTATGCTGGACAGAAAATATTTTTCTGACAGACCATTAGGATCAGTAAAAGAGTAAGAATTTTAATTTCTTCTTTCTTCAGATTAACATGCACTTCATATAATTTGATATAAGTTTTCTGGCCCCTAAAAGAAATGAAAGTGGCATAGACTAGTTTAATATGGCCCATTTTTGCAGTATCTGTGGGTTCAGCCATGACAAGTGTATGTTTTAAATGATCTGTTTCTTGCACAGACTGATTGCTTCACTTAATTAGATTTCAATATATCATCAGGTGCCATTGGTATTAATTTTGTGTTGCTTGTATCTGCTTTTGTGACTCTTGAAAAGATGACATCTGTTCATTTGCATTTTATGAATCACCAAGGACCACAGCTGCAGCAAAAAAAAAAAAAAAAAAACTTTTTAAACTTTTCTACTGAAGAAATTGCCTGCCTGAATTAAAGGGATTGTGAAAATAAATGCAAATTCTGCCATCCTCATATTGTTCCAAACCTGTACAAGTTTCTTTATTCTGTTTAACACAAAGGAAGATATTTGTAATTAACTTCTATAGCAGGAAAAATATTATGAAAGTCAATGGTGCTCCAAACATTGCTCAAAATATATTTCTTCGTGTTTATCAGACATTTTTACAGGTTTGTAACAACATGAGGGTAAGTAAATGATGACAGAATTATCATTTTTGGGTGAACTATCCCTTTAACAGCACCATTATATAGTAAATCATATCACATGCTTATGTAAAGCATGACCTGAACATCTTCCCAACATGTTTCATTAGATTCACCCAAATGTTCATATAAAATGTAAATATAAAGTAAAACAAACTGCCCATATGAGTGTTTTAAACTGTGACTTTTATATAGGAACAAACATTTACTAAAGAGATGGTCTTTATTTGATATGTGTTTTTATTGCAAGCCTGCAGTCCTTACAAAATAAGAGTGAATTAAACAAAGTTTGCTTCCTTATTCAGAATAAGATCCTATCTGCCATCCTCAGTAATAACATCACACTTAGATGATAAATATGTGAATTTGAATGCTAAGGCATGAAAATATAATTAATGTCAGATGTAATAGACAGTTTTGCTACAGGTTTATTTAACCTGAACAGGTAAATAATTTTAAATATGCAGTTATATATGCGAAATTGTCAAAGCATTGTCTTCATTAGATATATGTCATGGTTAGATGTATACAGTAGAGGAGCATGGCGATCTGTTTCATGTTCGGGGAAAGTTTGTGTTGAGATGCAGAGGGGATGTGGTGTCTCCCAGCCAAAAACACTTTTACATTCAGACATCAGTCGATACATTCATTTGTTCATCCTCTTGAAAGCGTGCGGTTGTGATGTGTTTTGAGGTGTTTTGATGTGTTTTGGTGTGTTGTTGATGAAGTCTAAGCTCCTGCGACTGGAGGAAATGACATCAGCCACAAACTTTGTGCACTCAGAACACACATCCCTTAGATTGCAGCCCGCGGCATACAGGTGAGGAAACTCCTCTTCTACTGAGTGTCTGGATAGGAAATGCAGAGACCTGCATACAAAAATAAAGACAAAAAGTGAGTGCCCAATTCTACACTAGAAAAAAGTCAAGCAATCATGACTTAAATATTTTATATTTATTTTATATAGATTTTAGTTTGGTCAAAGAATAACAACAAATGGGACACAGTTTTCAATAAAATGTCTCTTAGCATTATTGATGATTTTTGTTGTAAATTATATTTTTGTGAAGTCCCCATTATGGTGATCAGTGTTTGCTTTGGTATGCACGCACCACATTCAACTCTTGTATTTCTCTCCACTATAATGAAGATATATGTGAACAATGCAGTTTGTTGTGTGCTTTTGTGAAGATTTAAGTTCAGTCTGTTCAGGCCACCAAGTTAATAAACCTAAATATATAAGTTTTTGGGAGACCCATTACTTAATTGAATTGAGGGAACGTGTTTACTTAAAGTGACACTTTGTAGTTTTTCAACCTTCATAATATATTTTCAAGACCCTTGTGATGGTACATCGACTTAAAGTAGGTGAATGACGTGTCCACCATTGCCTGACGGGGTCTGTATCGCTTTTACTCGTACTTTTCAACTTAGGGTTTTGGGTAGTAAACCGAGCACAAAAAAATAACTACAAAAATCTGCTTTACGGCATCCGTCACTTCCTCCACTTCCTCGAATTCTGACATGAGAGCGCAACTATTTATTTTCCTGATGTTTTTGTCATGGCTGAAGCAGCAACTAAGAAAAAGAAACCCAAGTTTTGTCGGGGAAGACCAGAAAGAGAAAATGGGAGAGTGACAGAATAAAAAGAAGGACGAGGATCAATATTGGGCCAGCGTTCGCTCGCTGGCGTGAACTAAAGGAGGAGGAGGGGTTTCTGACCAATGCTGACTTGGCCGTCATGCTTTTGGACTAGTAAGTAATGTTATATTGCTTGCAGATGTCCTGTCCTTTTTTTGTAACGTGAATTTTACTGGAGGCTACTTGGAGAGTGAAGAGAGAGACTTATATCACGTGACGTTGTGGCGCCGTGGTGGCGTCATGGACCTACGACATGGGTAGTCTGGGTATGATTCCCCTTTAAGGCAATTTTTTTAGTATAAGCTTTAACCAAGCGCCCACCATTACAACTGGCTTGAAAACATGACCTACGCAATGTTTTGGAGTAAAAAAAAAACATGATATTTTTTTCATATGACCTAAAGAGTTGTCTTCTTTTCCTTTGCGACAGTGCTGCGGCGCTTGTGGCCTCTAGGGGCGCTAGACATGAAAAATACATGTCTAGCACCCCCTAGTGGCCAAAAAGTTCCCCGGTGTGCTTTTAATCATTGAGTTCAGTCAACTTATCAGGGTTTTCAGTGTAATGCTGCGTTTACACCAACCGCGGTAGAGGCGTGAAGCGCGAGTGATTTCAATGTTAAGTCAATGTGAAGACGCGTTGACGCGTGTCTGGAGGTCCCGCGGCGCGGAAGACGCGTTTGGCACGGCGCAGAATACACATTTCCGCCTCATTCACGCATCTAGCTCGCGAAAAAGGCCCGAATTGAGCGTTGCGCGTGGTACGCACGAATGGTGTTTTTTGTGCATTTTGCGGTTCACGCGAATTTGCGGCTGAAGCCCGAGTTGAAAAATTTTAACTTTGGCAGAATTTTGAGCTGCGTTAACCAATCAGGAGCCTGCTTGCTGCTGTGGTGGCAGCCCCGCATGGAGTCACTCATTCAACCAACGCTTGATATTGTCCCTGAGCAGTCACCCGGAGCTATACGACACAAGTTCTTATTTCTATACAGGAGACAGGAATAAAAAGGACCTTGCTTGGAAGAGTGTCAGTGAGGACATTGGGCAACCTGGTAAGTTGTAATACACATTTCACTTTTGAGTTACGTGATGTTTATCAACCCGCGCCATTTATTTTCCCCCCTATAGTAAGGTTACCAAATACAAACTACAAAACTCTACCGATAAATGCACAATCAACATCATACATCTTGCAAACAGACAACCGCATAGCACTTGCCCCTCCCACAAGAAGCGGAGTTTGCCTCTGACGCGCGTCAAATAAATGCTTTTTCCATGCATCTACTTCGCGGTAGACGCGTGAAACGCAGTTGCTGTAAACGCAGCATAATAGTTTAATATCGCAAGGGTTTTTGCAGTTTTAAAGGTCACATTCTTCCTGATCCCATTTTTCAAACTTTAGTGTGTAATGTTGCTATAATAGCATAAATAAGATCTGTAAAATGATAAAGCTCAAAGTCCTTTCAAAGGCCACAGAGAATGGCCAGTTTGGAGTTTTCGACTAAACTCCGCCCACAGGAATACGTCAGTCACCAGCTAAGGTCAAATGGCTCTGCTAAGCTAAGCTGCTATCGAATCAACATTTGGAAAACCCGGGCATGGATTAAAAAAGGATCATGACATAACCTAGACATGCTGTCACCTATGCTCACAGGAACAGAAGTGCTGACAGTCATACTCCATTCCTGTCTTTACTGTTGTTTGCAGTATTGCATGCAGGGTTCTTACTTATATTAAATTATCTTTATTTTAGGTTGTTTATATGGCCGTTTGATGACCATTAATCATTTTGTGCCCACTTTGGATAAAAAATAATACATCAGAGCCAGGGATATAAAGAGCAGGGGGGGTTAACCCCCCAGCAAATCACACCATGTATGTAACAATTTATTATATATAATGATAATATTTTATACTTCATTCAACAATAAAGGACAACTTTTTATTTGGTTTTGGCCACTGTAGGTATTTAAGGGTCTGCCTCCTTTAACATGTAAGGCATTGGCTTATAATTTATTAAATTAGTCTGTTATCATGTAATCCATAAAAGTAACTGTAATCTGATTATGCACAGTTTAAAATGTAATCTGTATACATTATGTAATGCACATTTTTGGTACTACACAACCTGCTTTTTGTCAGATCATGAAAACATAACACATTAAAGGGGACATTTCACAAGACGTTTTAAAGATGTCAAATAAATCTTTGGTGTCCCCAGAGTACATATGTGAAGTTTTAGCTGAAAATATCATATAGATAATTTATTATAACATGTTAAAATTCCCACCATGTAGATGTGAGCAAAAATGTGCTGTTTTTGGGTGTGTACTTTTAAATGCAAATGAGCTGATCTCTGTACTAAATGGCAGTGCTGTGGTTGGAAAATGCAGATTAAGAGGTGGTATTATCCCCTTCTGACATCACAAGGGGGGCCAAATAAACATGAAAAAAGTTTGATTTTTATGATATGTCCCCTTTAACATAAGATCACTGCATAAAAGCATATCTACTCACTTATAGACTTCACTCTTGTGACTCTTCATGCTGCTGTGAAATCCCACCGTGTACACTGGAATGTGTGCCATCTTTTTGTAGGGAATCTTCATCTAAATTTAGGATAAGAATTTCTCTTACAAAACCAGTGCAAAACCATTTGCCCACAAACTGTGAATCTTTATATCTTTATATGAATGACAGTAAACATTTTTTAATTCAGTTATATGCAATGATCAAATATATGATATGATTATAATTTAAAAATGAAAACTATTGCAACAGGAAACGATTAAATACCTTTGCACTACAAGAGCTACAGACAGACCTAAAGGACAAAGAACAGGATTTACAGATATAACACTGGATTTACACATTATTTTTATTTATTTGGGGAAATTAAACAAAGACCTTTTACAAAGCAGGCACGTGGACGGCCATGAGAACAGCGGAAACTTTACTCGACAACAGCAGCATATCTGAAAAACAGACAGATATGAAGATTTGTCATTTGTGTTGGACTGATGTGAATTATACTTTCCATGAATCAAAAACCTGCTCAAACCTTGCCCTTCTTTAGATTATTAAAAAGCTCCTTGTTCTGCATGTATTTCTCCATCTCGGCCTTGACAAGTATTCGGCGCACATTGATGACCTCATCCACCGTTAAGGCCAAACTGTCCACTGGATGACTGAACTCCTCCTGTGTATGAGAAAATGAATAATATGTAATCCAATACGCTCAAAAAGTACACCTTTGTACCTAAAGGGTGCCTATTGGTACCTCAAAAGTTTCAGTATGAAGAAAATAACCCAGAATATTCCTTTAAAACAAGGATAAAATAAAATCAATCACATTTAATCACAATCAATCATCTAACTGTAAAGCATGGCACGAGCAATAGCGAGATCCTGGATTCCCAGTCAATGCATAGACTGAAATGTTTACTTTGAATTAATATCACTTTGGATTAAAGCGCCGGTTTAATGCATTAATGAAAAAGTCCACTGACCATCCACTGACGCCGGGAGATTTCACAGGATGCTGAAGCACTTTCATCACCATCTGAGCTGAAAGTGTTACAGATGGACCGGGGCATCCTATCAAACACAGGGAATGAGGCTAGATACAAGAGAAGAAGAGTGAGAAAAACAACTATTTTTATAAGTCCTGGGTTGTAACAACTATACATTGTTCTCTGATATAGTAGATGTAAAAAAAATTCGTCACAATAGGTCCAGCAACACAAAATAAGAATCGAAAATACATGATTTCCATATGAATCAATATACCATTTATTTTAAGAAAATTATTCCCTATGCTAAAGCCCATATACTATGTTGGCAATTAACTCTTTCCCCGCCACTATCTTATCTCATCAATTGAGAGAAAACGTTTCCCTGCCAATGACGAGTTTTTACGGCTTTCCACATTTCTGCTATTATTCACTAGGTGGTGCTCTAACTCAACTTATCAAACACTGAAGCATCCACTGATCCAAAAACAGTAAAAACTCTTTGTATATTTTGATCATCGTTCCGAATCTGAACTCTAACAAAAGTAATTTGCAAAAATTTAGTTATATCAGCTTTTTGCTCTAAATTTTGTATTTTTGAAGAAACCTTTTTGTTTATATTAGGTAGGATGAACGTTTTTTTGAAAAAGGCAGAGGGTCTGTTCTTTCATTTGACATATTGGTATTTTTAATATTTTAAAAGGCATTAAACTTCTGTAAAAATCACAAAAAATGCTGGATGGCAACTTTTTTTAAACGCTGGAAGGGAAAGAGTTAAACATTAAACATGCTTGGTTAAAATGTAAAAAAAAAGATTTTTACTATGGTCCTCACCATGGTACATGTGTGGTGGTCCAACCACTGTTAGCGTGTGTGATCGGGGTCTCTCTCCTCTGAGTGGACCAACACCTGTGAGCTCAGGTGTTTTTGAAAGGGATGATGTCACTTCCCCTCTCAGCTCATCCAGGTCATGTTCTGAAAAGGACCGATCTCTTTTCAAAGGCGTAGGGGAGCTCTCTGTGCGTCTAATGTCTAAATCTGGAGAGTCCTCATCCTGCACCATAAACATAGAAGCTATTGGTTAAAAACACTTAGGGGCGGTTTCCCAGACAGGGCCCTGACTAAAGTGCCTGTTTGAGTTTAATAAAAAAAAAACATCTTGCACTGACACACACATTTCAAAACCTTTAAAACAATGCTTTACCTTATGCTGACTGTACTCTCTTACCTCAAATATATTCATCTCCTCCATTTCTGCCAGTGTTGGAGCTTTTAGGAGAACACGCATTCGGGATTGTGGGCGGCACCCTGCTTCTGTGACTGACAGGTCAATGCAGGAAGTAGATTTGATGTCACACTGGCAGGTTTGTACTAGACATGGTAAAGAGCCAAATGCTGGAAAGGGATAAACACACTGCTGTGAGTTAACAACCATATTCACAATACTAACATATTACTAATCGAAAATAAATTAAACTTCAAACTTCAAATACTGATGTGACAGACAGATTGAGGTGTGGACACTCTTGTTACAGACTGATCATGTTAGGGTGACAGGACACTTGTTAAAGACAGATACTGTTTAAGGTGACGGGTTGTTACAGATAGTTCAAGGGTGTTGTTATACAGTAGACCAATACTGGTGTAGGGCACTGTTGTTACAGTATAGTGCAGTTATAGACAAATACTGTTAGGGATTACTAACATTGCTGTTACAGACCAATACTGATAAGAAGACAGGAAATTGTTGCTATAAACAGATAATAATAAGGTGAATGATACTGTTGTTACAGACCGTTACTAAAAATGAACAGGTTTCTGTTGTTACAGACCAATACTAATAATGTTACATGATACCGCTGTTATCGGCCGTTACTGAAAAGTTGACAAGATTCTGTTCTTGCTGGCTAATACTGATAAGGAATATGATACTGTTGTTGTTGACCGTTACTAAAAAGTTTACAGGATTGTGTTGTTACAGACCGATACTAATAAGGTTACATGATACCATTGTTATGAACCGATACTTAAATGTTTACAGGATTGTGTTGTTACAGACCGATACTAATAAGGTTACATGATACCATTGTTATGAACCGATACTTAAATGTTTACAGGATTGTGTTGTTACAGACCGATGCTAATAAGGTTACATGATACCATTGTTATGAACGATACTTAAAAGTTTACATGATTGTGTTGTTACAGACCGATGCTAATAAGGTTACATGATACCATTGTTATGAACCAATACTTAAATGTTTACAGGATTGTGTTGTTACAGACCGATACTAATAAGGTTCCATGATACCATTGTTATGAACCGATACTTAAATGTTTACAGGATTGTGTTGTTACAGACCGATGCTAATAAGGTTACATGATACCATTGTTATGAACCGATACTTAAATGTTTACAGGATTGTGTTGTTACAGACCGATGCTAATAAGGTTACATGATACCATTGTTATGAACGATACTTAAAAGTTTACATGATTGTGTTGTTACAGACCGATGCTAATAAGGTTACATGATACCATTGTTATGAACCAATACTTAAATGTTTACAGGATTGTGTTGTTACAGACAGATACTAATAAGGTTACATGATACCATTGTTATGAACCGATACTTAAATGTTTACAGGATTGTGTTGTTACAGACCGATGCTAATAAGGTTACATGATACCATTGTTATGAACCGATACTTAAATGTTTACAGGATTGTGTTGTTACAGACCGATGCTAATAAGGTTACATGATACCATTGTTATGAACGATACTTAAAAGTTTACATGATTGTGTTGTTACAGACTGATGCTAATAAGGTTACATGATACCAATGTTATGAACCGATACTTAAATGTTTACAGGATTGTGTTGTTACAGACAGATACTAATAAGGTTACATGATACCATTGTTATGAACCGATACTTAAATGTTTACAGGATTGTGTTGTTACAGACCGATGCTAATAAGGTTACATGATACCATTGTTATGAACGATACTTAAAAGTTTACAGGATTGTGTTGTTACAGACCGATGCTAATAAGGTTACATGATACCATTGTTATGAACCGATACTTAAATGTTTATCAGGATTGTCTTGTTACAGACCGATGCTAATAAGGTTACATGATACCATTGTTATGAACCGATACTTAAATGTTTACAGGATTGTGTTGTTACAGACCGATGCTAATAAGGTTACATGATACCATTGTTATGAACCGATACTTAAATGTTTACAGGATTGTGTTGTTACAGACCGATGCTAATAAGGTTACATGATACCATTGTTATGAACCGATACTTAAATGTTTATCAGGATTGTCTTGTTACAGACCGATGTTAATAAGGTTACATGATACCATTGTTATGAACCGATACTTAAATGTTTACAGGATTGTGTTGTTACAGACCGATGCTAATAAGGTTACATGATACCATTGTTATGAACCGATACTTAAATGTTTACAGGATTGTGTTGTTACAGACCGATGCTAATAAGGTTACATGATACCATTGTTATGAACGATACTTAAAAGTTTACATGATTGTGTTGTTACAGACTGATGCTAATAAGGTTACATGATACCAATGTTATGAACCGATACTTAAATGTTTACAGGATTGTGTTGTTACAGACAGATACTAATAAGGTTACATGATACCATTGTTATGAACCGATACTTAAATGTTTACAGGATTGTGTTGTTACAGACCGATGCTAATAAGGTTACATGATACCATTGTTATGAACGATACTTAAAAGTTTACAGGATTGTGTTGTTACAGACCGATGCTAATAAGGTTACATGATACCATTGTTATGAACCGATACTTAAATGTTTATCAGGATTGTCTTGTTACAGACCGATGCTAATAAGGTTACATGATACCATTGTTATGAACCGATACTTAAATGTTTACAGGATTGTGTTGTTACAGACCGATGCTAATAAGGTTACATGATACTGTTGTTATCGGCTGATACTATAAAGTTGACAGAATTCTGTTGTTACAGACTGATACTGATAAGGAACATGATACTGTTGTTATCGGCCGATACTATAAATTTGCCAGGATTCAACCAATACTGAAAAGGTTACATGATACCATTGTAATTAGCCGATACTAAAAAGTTGACAGGATTTCATTGTTACAAACCGATTCTAATGAAGTAACATGATATTGTTGTTATGAACCAATAACTTAAAAATTTACAGGATTCTGTTGTTACAGACTGATACTTCTAAGGTAACACGGTACTGTTGTTATGAACCGATACTTAAAGGTTTACAGGATTCAGTTGTTACAGACCAATACTGATAAGGAACATGATAATGTTGTTATTGTCCGTTACTAAAACGTTGAAAGGATTCAGTTGTTACAGACCGATATTGATAAGGTAACATGATACCGCTGCTATCAGCTGTTACTATAAAGTTGACATGATTCTGTTCTTACAGATCAATACTATAAAGGTGAATTGATATAGTTGTTATCCACCAATACTAAAAAGTAGAAAAAATTATGTTACAGAATTTATCTATAGATGGGATTGGACGAGTGCCCTTGGGCACCAGGCAATAGGGGGGCACCAAGGGCGCCAGACTGGGACAAAAATGTTTTTTTACAATGTACGCGCATGTACGGGAACCCGTGACAAAAATATGATCGGTTTTTAACCGTTCATTGGTATGACGAAGCATCAATAGTTTAATGTCACCATGCGCTCAGTTGAATCTACCGATGGGTTTACGCAGCCCGGAAAAGGTCAACGCATCTCACTTAGAACTGCGAGAAGATGCGCCCGCGCCGGTTTAAAATAAGACATTGCAGAGATGAGATATGAAGACAGTGGGAGAACTTTTAACTTACATTAACAATCAAAAACATTATAGATGAGAATAAAGGTCTACATCAGTGCCCAGTTAAGGAAAACTGGATAAAAGATGAGAAACGTGTAGGATACAAGTATTTATATTGCATGCCACTCATCTCATTACAGTATGCTATCTGGATATAACTTATTGTTTATGTATGTATCTTATGCCTAGAAGTAGTTAAGGGTATTATGCTTCTTTGGTTCATAACTTCCTATTCTGAAAGTATCAACAGTTGTGCATAATGCCATGTGCAGCAACTGCATAGAGTTAAGTCTATTTAGTATTTTTCAGTAATGCAGTTTTTTTGGGAAAATTTAAATAATTGCATTGCAGGCTGATTTAAGGTGTGCCCTAAATTTTCTGCTGGTGCTCCTAAAATTCAGCTGGAAGAGACTAATGCTGCTTGGTTACTCTTTATAAAGATTGTTAGTAAGATGATAACATACATCTTTTAGGAGTGGGTGGATCCACAGGTCTCAATTTGTGATCTTGTCTAATCTCAGCCAGAACCCGATCATGAAGAGAATAATGCTGCTGAGGAGGAGGAGGCAAGCTGCGCTCGGAAACCTGCAGACATCAAACCAAACAATAAAACTCACACACTTTCTCAACAAATGCTTATCAATGTATTTGATGATGGGTAAACAAAGTTTTTTTTTTAAAGCATTTTCTCTTATTAATACAATATAAAACAATTGCACTGAAACAAAGTAGCAGCTATTTGTAGGACTTAAGGATGTTTTTGTTTATAAACATGAGGGGTAGAAACATTTTAATCTTTGGCAATATCAACCCACATGAGAAAAGGGGCGTTTAAATGAAATAAAAAATAAAATAAATTATTTTAATAAATGAAAAAAAAACAGACATAATGTGGATGTAGTAAAAGTGCCTTAAAACTGTGGGAATAACAGTGTATTTAGTGTCTCTAGTTATAAGATATAATCAGAAACTAACTGGTTTAAGAGGAGGTCTTGATCTGATGAAGTCCAAGATCAACTCGTGAGCATTTTGTTTTACACATGTAGGAATATTTCCATCTACCTGCAGAAAAAAACAGATTTGATATTAATATCATTATCAATGTATGTCGCATCATTTAAGCGGCAATCTCAAAAATATGACTGTTGTGCCGGTGTAGCTCAGATTACATCTGATGTTTACTACAGTAAATCCAGCAGACATTGTATATTCAGCAGTAAGTACAGTCAGAATGGACTCACCACAACTTTGCGTAGTTTATATTTGCGCAAGCGAATGTCTTGCATAAGCATCTCGAAGGGTGTAAGGCTAAACTCTGTGGGTAAAGGGTTAAACGGCTGCTCCTCCACTTTCTTCAGCTTTACGCCCTGTCTTAACTCCTTCATCAGCTGAATCCACAACCGAGTCTGCCCGAATACACACATACAGGCTATGCTTGAAATTGCATACTAACATATTCCTCACACTATTTTCTAGTACAAACACATCTTTTACCCAGTCGGTGTTTTGAAGAGCATTAAGCTCAGCGTTTGAATTTTCCTCCTGGGATTCCTCTGTTCTGATCTTCTTTAGCATCTACATCATGTAAATATAAGATATCAAATTGGACTGGGAAAGAAATGTCATTCACATTATCACACACAAGAGAAGCTTTATCGTTATCATAAGCTTTGAAATATAAATATACAAAGTATTCAGGATATTCACTGGTTGTTGGGAATTAAAGGATCACGCTCCTTACCGCTTTGGCATCTCGTATCCTGCTGAGGAAAGTCTGCAGTTCAAGAGTCTCCAGGAAAAGTGCCCGACACACAGCCTGGTAGTGCTCCGGTGCTAACGCTGGATTCGCCAGTCTGCTCACACAAAACATCATGACCTGATGAAGAGTATGTTTGCCGTCCTCCTCTTCGTCTTCCTCCTGGCCACTGTAGCCCTCATCTTGGGCTGTATTACCGGCACACAGTTTGGTCTCCGTGCTGTCCTGACCGCTGACCATAAATTCGATCAAATTCTCAAGCTGAGAACTCAATTCCCGTTCTTCGGTGTCATCCAGTCCCCAGTCCAGGGCACGATAGATCGCCACACCCATGGACTTAACCAGCTGTACACGATAAAAAGACACGGTGTGTTTTGAACAAAGACTGCAATAATGGAAACTATTTGGGAAATGCCAACCTTATCATGAAAAGTAAAGCTTTACACAAAGTTTTTAACTATACTGATATTTGCTGCTTAAAATTTCCGTGCAAATTCTCTCTTCATGTTTAAAAAGAAAATTTGTTCAATGAAGAGCTTTCCTTTCTCCGGCTGTTAGGAATTATTTATTCTGGTTTGTGCATTTTAAAAATACAGAATTCCTCCAAAGTATGTTGTATCCCAAAAACGTCGCATTCATAAAGCATGCATGTGATATTTTTATGACTCTATCATCAGGGGTTTAGGGAAATATAAACAGATGGATCAATATTTATATTTTATAACAAATGCATTCTCTCAGAAATGATAGTTTTAACAGCAAATAACGCTGGAATTACCCATATACACTCACCTAAAGGATTATTAGGAACACCTGTTCAAATTCTCATTAATGCAATTATCTAATCAACCAATCACATGGCAGTTGCTTCAATGCATTTAGGGGTGTGGTCCTGGTCAAGACAATCTCATGAACTCCAAACTGAATGTCAGAATGGGAAAGAAAGGTGATTTAAGCAATTTTGAGCATGGCATGGTTGTTGGTGCCAGACGGGCCGGTCTGAGTATTTCACAATCTGCTCAGTTACTGGGATTTGCACGCACAACCATTTCTAGGGTTTACAAAGAATGTTGTGAAAAGAGAAAAACATCCAGTATGTGGCAGTCCTGTGGGCAAAAATGCCTTGTTGATGCTAGAGGTCAGAGGAGAATGGGCCGACTGATTCAAGCTGATAGAAGAGCAACTTTGACTGAAATAACCACTCGTTACAACCGAGGTATGCAGCAAAGCATTTGTGAAGCCACAACACGCACAACCTTGAGGCGGATGGGCTACAACAGCAGAAGAACCCACCGGGTACCACTTATCTCCACTACAAATAGCAAAAAGAGACTGGAAAAATGTTGCCTGGTCTGATGAGTCTCGATTTCTGTTGAGACATTCAGATGGTAGAGTCAGAATTTGGCGTAAACAGAATGAGAACATGGATCCATCATGCCTTGTTACCACTGTGCAGGCTGCTGGTGGTGGTGTAATGGTGTGAGGGATGTTTTCTTGGCACACTTTAGGCCCCTTAGTGCCAATCATTTAAATGCCACGTCCTGCCTGAGCATTGTTTTTGACCATGTCCATCCCTTTATGACCACCATGTACCCATCCATAATGCACCATGTCACAAAGCTCGAATCATTTTTAAATTGGTTTCTTGAACATGATAATGAGTTCACTGTACTAAAATGGCCCCCACAGTCACCAGATCTCAACTCAATAGAGCATCTTTGGGATGTGGTGGAACGGGAGCTTCGTGTCCTGGATGTGCATCCCACAAATCTCCATCAACTGCAAGATGCTATCCTATCAATATGGGCCAACATTTCTAGAGAATGCTTTCAGCACCTTGTTGAATCAATGCCACGTAGAATTAAGAAAGTTCTGAAGGCGAAATGGGGTCAAACACAGTATTAGTATGGTGTTCCTAATAATCCTTTAGGTGAGTGTAGTGCATAATAGTCTGACCTTGTCCTCAGCAGCAGACATGGGCTTAGCAGCATTACTGTCATCTAGACACAAAAGACAAAAAGGTTTATGTCACAACGACACACATATTCGTTTAAAAGAATTTAAAATAGTTATTGCTACCGTTCATCTTGCATATTATGGCACAAAAGTATTACATATTATATTCAATTAAATAATGAAGAACGATGGTTCTTCTGCAGTGCATAAAGTGGATGAGATGAACTGCTTTAAAATGGTGTAAAAAAGGCTTAAATCCACGTTATAGCTAGTCTGTAAGAGTGACTATCTATCACTATGGCCATTTGAATTGATAATCATCTTCATAACAGCCCTGCTCGTAAACATCGTAAACAGTGACGGTGTGGTAGATTTACACTCTATTGCAGTCGGCCATCTGGACAAATTGGGCATACTTTATGAGTAATAGATGGTTATGGAAGACTTGTGTGTATCTACTGCTGTATGATTGGTCAGCACTCCGTTAAATATCCACAGAAGACCGATTTTACAGTAACACTAAAATCACGGGTGAGTCATGAGAACTTAAGTTAAATTATTAAAAGGAGTCCTAATGTACCAATAAACCTGACTTATCGTAATAAACTTTTCCCCACAACAGCATTTTTAAGACGTTGTCCGGTTTAATTGACTGTGAAACAGTGAAAAATCCCTGTACTCCAGCATCATTAGTATACGGCACCATATTCTTAACTGTCTAATATTTCCTGTTACATATTTAAAAATTAATATCTGTCTCTGTTTATTTCTATATCATTAAATAGCACCCGTTTCTTGGGATGAATGCAGGAATCCAGTGTGGCCAACAAAATGAAAAGAAAATAGTCTTGCAAACTTAAAGGGAGATTCCACTTTGTTTGAAAATATGCTCATTTTACAGCTCCCATAGAGTTAAACATTTGATTCTTACAGTTTTGGAATCCATTCAGCCGATCTCCGGGTCTGGCGCTAGCACTTTTAGCATTGCTTAGCACAATCCATTGAATCTGATTAAACCATTTGGGGAGCTGGGAAATGAGCATATTTTCAAAAAAAGTGGAATGTCCCTTTAAATATAACCCAGCATTTTTATAGTGTATTGGAACTAATAAAACCCAACATAAATTATAAGTATTTTTTATTTCAGTGGTCAGAGTCTTGCCTAGAATTTCTAAAAAGATTATATAAGCATTTCTTGAGGGGTGTTTTTATATATACTGGGCTCTTATTAGATGCTTTTCTTTATTAGGCCTATTTTGTTGTAAGGTTTTGTCTTGTGTTTTTCTTGTATTCTGTGTATTTTTGTATTTTGGACTTTTATTTTGATACTCTGCTCTGTTCTGACTTTTATTTTGATATTCATCATGCCATGTTTCAGTTCACACTTCCTGTCTGTTTTGTATATAAGTCACTTCCTGTTCACCTGTTCCCGGCTGATTATTACATCGCCACATTCTGTCTGTATTTGCCTGTATCCTGAATCTGTTTACCTGTTAATCTGTTTTTGTATCTGTTCCTGTTTTGACCTGTGCCTGTATTTGGATTTATTGCCTGTTCTGCCGCCTGCCCTGATATATTTTGCCTGTCTTTGGATTTCTGATTTTGGATTAACCCTTTGGATTTGTTTGCTGGCCCTTATTGGGATTTTACATAATAAACACCTTTTGCACATGGATTCTCCTCTTCATCGCTTTCTTTAAAGCACACCCGTTACATTTGTCCAAGTGTTTCATGTATTTCATAAGTATTTTTTTAATAAAATGAAATAATATGTTGGCACAATTATTTAATTATTATTATTAATATTATTATTATTTGTTTAAATTAATTCCACCCATTTAAGCAAATTTTTCAAAAGGTTTTTAAAAGTTTTCAGGGAGGGGAACATTTGCCTACATGGTAGTGTACCTGTTTATTGTCTGAATGTCTTTAAGTATGAAAATTATCTGTTTGATTCATAAAAATGCAGATTTAATAAAGACACTATACAGAGTTAACGTCAGTGGCGGCCGTTGACTCAACCTTTTCTCATGAAATGCGTATAAATAGCAGACAGTGTGAATATCGTGCAATTCATACGCCAAATTCCAAATTTGCGTGCATATGATACGCCAGTCCAGTGTTCTTATATAGCACATCTTTTTGTGTCATTTTATTAATTGGTTTTTCATTTGTTTTCTGTTTTTTAAACTATTGTCGCTTAAGTTTGGGGTAAGATTTGGGTTTCGCTTTTAGATTTTTTAATATATAAGGTTCATCATGTTTTGTCTATTTTTAAACCATGGTCGGTTTGGGTTAGGATGTCATTTTATGTTACAAAAACTTGCTCTAAAACGCCAAACCCAAGCGACAATTGTAAAAAAAACAAAAACAAATGAAAAACCAATATATAAAATGACACAAAAAGATTGGAATTTGGCGTATGGGTGATTCTCGCGAAGTCTTATGAGGTGTCATGAAACATTTTGATCAAAAAAGTAAATGCAAAGTAAGAGTATCAAAATAAGAAGCATACAGTTACAAACATCTCTTCATTTACTATTTTGCACATGATTTCAAATTGCATCATACAAACCAATTTTGTTTATTTCCACATTAAAGGAAAAAATTTTCATTACGTGTCCATGATTGGATTTTGGTTCTTTGACATGGAAATATTTATAATTAAAAAATCTAAAAAATATAAAGCTTCAGTGCATGTTATACTATAAACATTTACAGTAAAGAAACATGTGGTATTTGGTGATCATTGGTAAATGTGTCCAAGAAAAATTTCCTCATCCTCCGCAACAATAAAAAAAAAAATTGTTGTAAGGGACATAATTGACTGTGACACTCAAGATGGCTACCAGGTAAGCAGTTCTTTTTTCCCTCCAGATAAAAGTTGAAATTTTGTTTGTCATAATAGACAACTTTTTAGTTCTCATTACCAAAACATGACATTATAAATGCATATATTTAATGTAATATCATGTTGCGGTAATGATAATTTTTGATAATGATAATCTAAGAAATGTAAATAATTCTATAGGAAATATTTTTTAAATCCTCTAAAATAATGGTTATAATAAGTTCAGACCTTCATTTTATATGTGCAAAAAAATTGGCTTCAATTGCTTCTTAAAAAAAGTCTGGATTTTGTGAGAATCACCCGTATGTATTGCACGACTTTTTACACTGCGTGCTACTACACATTTCATGAAAATGGGCTGAGTGACTTCCCTATTCAAAATATGCACAGCAAACTAACCAGTGTTAAATGTACGCTACTAGTGTATATATGGGTATCACCAGATCTGGTGGTACTTATATAAACACCAGCAAATGTACATTTAACACTGGTCATTTTGCTGTGTGTGTTCGGAGTGTCATGTGTGTTGTTCATCATGTCAAAATATGTGTTTGTTGCGTCATGTGAACCATGTGCATCATGCGTCATATCAAAATAAGTGCCTGCTGCACATGCATCAAAAGCTTTATGATAAAAGAGTTCACAAAATACTCACAGGACACTAGTTTAACACTAAACTATGATTACACATGGGATTAAGCGAGTATCTGGCAAATGTGAGTGTCTCTTTTATCATAAACCCTTTAAAGCGTCTTGTGGACACACAACCCATATTTCGAGCCACACAGGATGGGCTAAAACATGTGAAGAGTTTTGCATCCTGGGCCCTCGAAAAAGAAGTCACTTGATATTGTTAATGAATATCAACTCAAGTAGCAAAACAATTGCATTTTAAAAATAATTTTGTGAATCTGTTTCTGAGATTGAACATTTGGGGTTCAGGAACACAGAAGAATTAAAGTAAGAAATCTGACTTCATTCAATTCTACTTGTTTTAACATTAAAACTCATTTTTTTATGAGGCTGTAATTTTCATGTTTTTAAAAGAGGCAAACAAATCTGGTATGCACAGGCACAACATTTATTTCTGTTCAGAGGACTCATTTATGGCAACACAAGAGTCTCTCAGAAGATTACTCAATTACATCCCAAAGACATTTTAATGATGTTGAAATCATAACTCTGTGGAGTCCAATTCATATTTATTTGTTTTCTTTACTTGAGCAGACCCAATTTGCCTTTTTTGACACACAGCAACATTTTTGTAATTTATATGAATTGTTTCCTGAAACACACCTAGCCTTTTGTGTCAGAAGACATTTATTAACCTATTCAATATTTTGAATTACTTTAATTAAAAAATATGTGCATTTTGAAGATTTAAAATAAAATACATACATTTTTAATACACTTTTGGTTTTTGTTCAGCTATAGAAAGTAAATTGTGTGGATTGGCATATAACTCAGTGAATAACTTATTAGATAATTAAAAAATTATAAGAAATTTTTCATTAGGCTATGTAATACCTTTGTGTATTTGCTTATAAAAATCCAAACAGCATTTTTCCTTTTCTTGTCAGGCAGAATAGTGAAGTAGGCTACAGTTTAAAGGGACAGTTCACCCAAAAATAAAAATACTGTTATCATTTTCATGTTGTTACAAACCTGTACAAATTTCTTTGTTTTAATGAACACGAATGAAAATATTTTGAGGAATGTTTGTAACCGATCATGAGCCCCATTCACTTCCATAGTAGGAACAAAGAATACCATAGAAGTGAATGGGGCATACAAACTGTCTGATTATGAATATTCTTCAAAATATCTTCATTCGTGTTCATAAGAACAAAGACATTTTACAGGTTTGTAACAACAAAATTATGTATGGATGAAGTAAATGATGACAAAATTTTCATTTTTGGGTGAACTGTCCCTTTAAGTGGTTTAATTTTCACTCAGGTTTGTTTTCTGTTCAATATCCATTATTTTACTTAAATCATTTTACAACCCTGTAAACAACAATGTGAAAAGAGTTAATGTTATTCATCTTGTCTATATCATCTTGAAATAAAACAAGCAATACAGCAACAACAGCATCATTTACAATGCGCTGCCTCAGCACAGATCGATGTTCAATGTGCACGTGCCAGCATGTTTTGATACGAGCGTTACAGTAAAAGCCTGCACGCAGCGTCACCTGGTGTCTCATTTGGTCAGTTTTGATGCAGAGGTACTTTGAAGTGAAAATACTAATTAAAAAACAAACAAACAAACGGAAAACGCTGTTTAAAAGACAAAACTACAGCAAAAACATTCACAAACACTGCCAATCCACAATGCATCAAACAGGATGCATTTACGAATCAATAAACAAAAAAGACCTTCACAAAATATCGACCGAGAGGAACAAATCAGTCACATACTGTAACACAGGAATGCTTCATTTCGTGTTTGGATATATTATCACACCTATTATTATTTATTTTACTGTAACTGTATTGATGCGCATCTTCATTGAAGGCCTATGAATGCGTTACTGTGTTTACGTAATGAAAAAGTATTAGACACTCAACTTTTTATAATCACTACAGACTTTCAAATCAATATAAAAATGACCCATAATATAAAGAGACATTTTAAAAGTTAAGTCCTCACCAGTGCGGTCCAGATGTGCGGTAACGGTGCCGTCTCTATGCAGGAGGATTGCGGACGGATCTGAGATGAGATATTGGGCACGAGTGTCCGCCGGGCGCGGCGCCTTCAGTTGTCTGCAGCACTGGTAACACACAGCCCAAGCCTGCTCCTCATTGATGGGCTGCTGGTAAGACTTGAGCACCTCCTCCAGAGACAGTTCACATCTCTCCGATACCCTTGAGTCTCCGTCCTGGCCCTTTCGGTTTGCTGATCTGGCCATGACTTCAGGTTAGAGATTTAACGGGAACAGATTGATGATGATGATACGTTGTTTATGCGCTCATATGCCGCGAGAGAAGCATTTGCAGTAGCGCCAGTCAGTGGAGGCGGCCGGGCATCTCTCATGGTTTGTTTAAAGCACAAAAATATACAAAGTTAAAAGCCATCCATTGCCTGGATGTGCGTGCGGGGGTACGTGTATATTCAGCAGCGGTCAAGTTTCCTGCATTATTGCTGTAATGCATCCTGAATCCTCTGCAAAGTGCCATACGAGCTCCTCCCACATGAAAGGACCAATGAAAAATATGAGCTAAAAAGTGAACTAACGCACCTATAAGATGCAAAATAACGAGCAAGGCTGTTTGAAATTGTTATAAATAAATACATTTCAATAAAAAATAAATAAATGTCACTGATACTGATGACTAGAAGTTCTCCTATATAACTATAAGGAGACACACATTTATTTATTTATTTTACTTTAGAAACATCTAAAATGACAATTTCAAGTCATTTTGTGGCTACCCCGGGCCCTTAGTTAAGAAACACTCACTAGTAAGTCCACTTGAATGAGTGAGGAAAACAAGTGAGTGAACTCAAGACACTGAAGCGTTGCGGGCGCCATCTTGTGTCTGAACGAAGGAGTTCATTTGGCACGCGTCTCACAGGCAGTGCACTCGATAAAAAAAACTTTATTATATTTTTCTTTCAAATTCATTCTTGTCGGATCACTTGTATGGTGAAGTATATATTTACATTTTTATAAATCAGCAGTAAAGTATTAGTGGTCTTCTCGAGGAGAATCCATTTAAATAAATTATTTACATTAGTCATCAATCCTCTATTTTTTATTATACTCTATGGAGGTGCAATTAATCATTTTTATTATCAATTTAAATGTTTGATTCAAACCATTACATAAACAAGATAATCGAGGTAAAACAATTAATGTGCAATTAAAATATAAATCAGTGTGTTTGTAAGGTACGGCACCACTGCTTTGACACCTGTAACCTGTTGCAAGCAACATTTGCTAAATAAATAAAAAAGGTTAAATAAATGCATGTTTATAAAGTCATGGAGTAATTGTAGCTATTAAATAATCATGATTATGATTTTTACCAAAATAATTGTGATTATGATTTTGCCCATATCGAGCAGCTCTCTTTTACTCAACACTTTACTGTTAAAACATAGTTGTAGCCTATACAAATACATTTGATTGATTCTGAACATTTCATTTCTACAGTTTATTTCAAAAGAAATAAAATATTAAAAATATTTTATCTGTTTTTGCATTATAAGATCTCTGCATTTAGACACTGTATGTTACACATAAAGTGTCACTGCCAAAAAAATCAAAGCATGTCTCAATTGCAAATAAATAATAGTAAATCTTTTTCGGAAATGTACAAATTATATTTTAAATGATATTTGAAAAATGTGTTTTTGTATACAAAACACTTTTTTAATTACAAATCTGTTTGTGTTCATTTTTAATAGAATTTTTGCAATAGTTGAATAATTAAAAAAATAAAGTTAGATTGGATGAAATCTGTCCACTAAGGCAAGGTTTATGGATTTAATTCCCATATTGATCAAATATTGATTAACCTTACTTTGAAAAAAACTGCCTGCCAAACACATATATACATTATGAATTTTACTGTGGTAAATGTTTTCAAAGAAAAATGAGCTGGTTTCTGTCTTAAAGGAACAGTATGTAGGATTGTGGCCAAAACTGGTACTGCAATCACACAACTGGTGGCTTATACACAACATGACAACATAAACATCAGTTGAGGGCTGCAACTCCACTTTTTAAATGACAATATCCTGGTTATACCACTGTTGTCAGTGATATAAGTATTTGAAATGAACATAATTTCTTAATGTCTAGTGACATATCAGGACCATTCTATGATTAATTGATATAAATTCTTACATACTGTTCCTTTAAGCATATAAATACTATTTGGGGCCGTTGTATTTTTTTATAATTTATGTGGTGGTTCTTTTTATTGTTTAATAGTAAAACATAAAATAAAAATCACAGTTGTTTTTTTGTATGTATGCTATGAACACAAAAGAGGTTTTAATGATCACAGTTTAAATACTTGGATACGTTTAGATAAGATGCATTTACACATCTCTATTCACCAAACATACAAAATGTAACATGAAAGTAGTCTAAACTTTAAGACTATGGCTGAAACCAAGCATAATTTCTGATGCTTCGATATGTACCGTGGATAAGATTTTTCGACATATAAAACAATTACAGTTGATTCTAGTATTTGTACACATTTGCTTCATGCTCTCTCTCTCTATACATACATACATACATACATACTGTGCATTGTCTAGCTAGAATAAAGAAGGGTAAATGTTTACAATGTCACTGCATGTTACAATGTTTAGCTTTGTCTTGAATCTGGGGCCCAGACGGAGCGTTAAAGTAAGTCTCCGTATATTCTGATAACATGCAACCTACCATTACATTCAAGAATTTAACACATCTCCATTCTTTCTTAAAATTTTGGCTATGTGAAAACACAACAGTGGAAATGAAACACTCAAGTGCAAACTTTAACCTCTGACTGGATTAGTCAAGTCTAAAGTTTTTAAAGTACTCATTTAGTTGTATTCATTTTGGGAAATTGCACATTTATATAGTTCACAGGTTTCATTAAACAGTAGATGAAACCTTACTGGTCCACATCTGAGTAAGGTCTAAATTCTAAATCCAGTGAGATTCAGAACAAATCAAGTTAAACAAAATAAATCAAGTTGTATTAACACATATCAAAAATCTATACATACTTTCAAATAGACAGTGCTGGTCAAAACATTGCTACTACTACGGGAATTCAAAATATGTGTTCGGTGCATCTCGGGTGTGGCCCGTCATGTTAAAATGCGTGTTCAGTGTGTCTTGGCGTGTCAAAATGCGTGTGGGGCCCGTCATGTCAAAATGTGTGTTCGGTGCGTCTTGTGTGGCCCGTTGTGTCAAAATGTGTGTTCGGTGCGTCATGTGAAACTATGTGCATCATGTCAAAATACTATACAAAATACGATTTCATCTCATTAAAATTATGGAATAACACAAATGTGTTCACACTAGCCAAACTTGTCAAATGTGTGGTCAGAGTGCCGTGTGGCTTGTTTGTTTGGTGCGTCTCGTGTGTGTCTCGGCGTGTCAAAATGCGTGTTCAGTGTGTCTTGGCGTGTCAAAATGCGTGTTCGGTGCGTCTCGTGTGTGGCCCGTCCTGTCAAAATGTGTGTTCGGTGCATCGTGTGAAACTATGTGCATTATGTCAAAATACTATTTCAACTCATTCAAATTATGGAATAGCACAAATGTGTTCAAAGTAGCCAAACTTGTCAAATGTGTGGCTTGTTATGCCAAAATGCGTGTTTGGAGTGCCGTATGTGTGGCCCGTCATGTCATAATGTGTGTTCAGAGTGTCGCATGTGGCCAGTCATGTCAAAATGCGTGTTCGGTGCCACGCGTGTGTGGCCCCGTCATGTCAAAATGTGTGTTCAGAGTGTCGCATGTGGCCCGTCATGTCAAAATGCGTGTTCGGTGCGTCGCGTGTGTGGCCCCATCATGTCAAAATGTGTGTTCAGAGTGTCGCATGTGACCAGTCATGTCAAAATGCGTGTTCGGTGCGTCACGTGTGTGGCCCCGTCATGTCAAAATGTGTGTTCAGAGTGTCGCATGTGGCCCGTCATGTCAAAATGCGTGTTCGGTGCGTCGCGTGTGTGGCCCCGTCATGTCAAAATGTGTGTTCAGAGTGTCGCCTGTGGCCAGTCATGTCAAAATGCGCGTTCGGTGCGTCGCGTGTGTGGCCCCGTCATGTCAAAATGTGTGTTCAGAGTGTCGCATGTGGCCAGTCATGTCAAAATGCGCGTTCGGTGCGTCGCGCGTGTGGCCCCGTCATGTCAAAATGTGTGTTCAGAGTGTCGCATGTGGCCCGTCATGTCAAAATGCGTGTTCGGTGCGTCACGTGTGTGGCCCCGTCATGTCAAAATGTGTGTTCAGAGTGTCGCATGTGGCCCGTCATGTCAAAATGCGTGTTCGGTGCGTCGCGTGTGTGGCCCCGTCATGTCAAAATGTGTGTTCAGAGTGTCGCCTGTGGCCAGTCATGTCAAAATGCGCGTTCGGTGCGTCGCGTGTGTGGCCCCGTCATGTCAAAATGTGTGTTCAGAGTGTCGCATGTGGCCAGTCATGTCAAAATGTGTGTTCAGAGTGTCGCATGTGGCCAGTCATGTCAAAATATGTGTTTAGGGTGTCATGTGAAGCTATTCTGAATATTAGTTTCTCATCTCAAAAATTTTTTGGAATAACACAAATGTGGTCAAAGTAGCCAAACTTTGAATTTGCAAACATGCATTGTATTTAAGTGAAGTTATAATTTGATACTTTTTAATCATTTAGCCCAAGCCATATTGTTGTCTTTCAAACTTAAATTAAACATGTAGTCAAACACCATCACATCAAACAGGTCTTAAAGATTGTGAGAAATTGTTAAGGGATTTAGAATTTTTGACAGTAGTGTAGACACATAAGGACGCTAACATTCATCTTAATGCTGTCGCAGTTTGTGGTAAATACAGTTGGAGTGACATTTGTTGTAGGATGGGAAATGTAGTTCAGTTGTGTTTTATCATGAAAGAAAAAGAGAAACAAAAACATTTTTGACAAGCACACACAATAACAGCAAAATGACTTTGTAAACAAAAACATATTAAAAAGTTGATAAATTCACTATAATTTCTTCCAAAATAAAACAAATAGAAAACTAGCTTCAGTAGCTTCAGGTCTATTGTCTTTTTTAACAGATGTACCCCCACTCTAAAGTCGATTTTGTTGTGAAGTTTTTACACTGAAGCGTAAGAACCAAACTGATGAACACAAACTTCAAACATTTAATATCAATCACTCGTGCGGCTCTATACATTAGTGGTTGTGGTTTTAGAGGGCAGCCAATCAAACTGGTAGCCTTTCTGTGGCTTCAACAGGTCCAAATCCAGCATTTTTTGCTCTGTCTCACTATCCACGGCGTTATATCCGAGCATGGACATGGCTCTTTTGCACACCTCTTGGATGCGCTGGACTTTCTCAAACGGTAAGGTGGTCCGCCAAGCCAAGGAGACATCCTCCGCGTTTCGCGAAGTGATTTTGAAGGCGTCACTTTTTGCTCCTTTGCCTTTACCGTGAGTGATGCGGTAGATCCATTCCTCCAACATTTCGGTCTCCTGGAGTCCGACGAACTGGTAAATGGACTCGATCTCCGCAAGCGTGTCACGTACCAGATCTTCAAAACGCACCATTTTGTAGCGACCCCGCAAGAAATCTGGCGGCTTGAACATGGCCGTCTCATAAATTTGCACGTGACTTCGGCAAACCTCTTGCATGACGTTGTACTGCTGGTCTTGTTCCAAGACGTTGGCGTGCTCTAGCACTATGGCCGTATCACTTGCCAGGGCTTTGGACGACTGCTCCCTCGATCGAAACACAGCTCGGGGGTCACGAACCAGATGGATGATCCGCAGGTCAAGTTCGGGGTCCCGCAGGAGCGGATAAAGAGACTCCAACTCATAGAAGCGCACCTCTTTTAACACAACGTGGCTGTAAGTCCGACACGCCGTCTCTGCTAATTTCAATCCACGCGTGTTGCAGTGCTTCTTGCATTCTGGTTCGTTGCTCATTTCACCGCGAGGTGTAAAAGGACACGCCGGGGGAGAGCAGAGTGCGCGACTGTGGCTCCACATAAAGAGGTTCGAGACGTTTCGCTCCTGTGGCATGTAAGAATCCATTACAGACATGTCGCAATGAAAGATGCTGCGCAAGACATCACGCACTGCCATCCGCAAGCTACGCGCACCGGCTTTCTTTATAGACGTCCAGACGTGCCAGCCTGGCTCCATTAAATAGAAGACGTCTGGATGCTGACTGAACGCCTGGCCCAGGAAAGAGGAACCAGATCTCCAAGATGACAACAGGAGAACTTGCACCCTGCCCTCAGCTTGGCTTGTGTTTTGGGATGGTAGACGGTTGTACCAACCGACAAGAAGAACCATAGCAACGGCTTGAATCAGCAGAAAGCCCATCATAGGCGGCTTTTGCACTCTGCAGCGCATCATATTGTGAAGTTTTTTCACCTGAGAGATAAAAAACAGAATAAAATATGATCATTTACGAATTTTCGATTATTTTAAGGTCATTATAAATGTTGTTTAGCAGTCTTTTAATCCACCTTTTTGGAATTCAAAGATGATTTACTTTTCACAAGTTTACTTCAATGATCCTGGTGTGTACATGTAAATTCATTTTATATAAGGTCAGGAAGACCACCTGCACTACTTTTACATTCATTTATGATTACATTTCATGTCACGTGTCTTAACAGGATCTTTATGGGATGCGTGTGAACGCCAACGCAGACTTCAGGAAATCACTGGCAGCGTGAATGAACCGAAATCAAATGATCCAGGGACAAATCCTGAACACTTTATCCGTGTGTTTTCTGTAACGTGTGTATATAAAGGGCTTTTGTTTGACAGAAAACCGGACGTCATTTCAATAAAATCTGAAAAAGAATGTCACAACGACGGACATTTTAATGCATTTGATGGATTGTCTCAAGCAGTTACCGAGGCTTAAGCCCGATTTATAGTCGTGCGTAGGTTCTACGCTGTAGCTACCCGTAGGCTATCCGTAGCCTGTGCGTAGCTCTGCGTAGCCTGACGCGCATCTCGCAAAAATTTTAACAGCGCGTCAGATCTATGCGGGCCGCAAGCGCTGTGATTGGTCCACCAGAACCCCTCCCGTCAGGTTGAAAACAAAGAATGGCCAAGTTGAGGAGTGATTTATCTGAAACTGCATCAAAAGTCGCTGTTTATTTACTTCCATCATTGCTGGTCTTCTCAAATTATACACAACAAGTTGCTGTTTCTTCTTCGTTTGTGGGTTAACTTGTTAAGCTTCTTCTTCCTTGACGTTTGCACTGCTACTGTGGTTACACGCGTGGTTACTGCCTACCAGCGGTCTGCGTGTGTGTTTGCACGTCGACACGGACGACGACGCAAAAGTATAAATGTGATGATGCCAGGGGCGAATTTTCCATAGACGGGATTGGGCGAGTGCCCTGTGGCACCAGGCAATGGGGGGCACCAAGGGTTCCAGACTGCAACCAAATGGATAGTTTTTGAGCCACATGTGCGGGCACCCGTGAAAAAAAATGGAATGCGCAAAGCGAAATGAGATAAAGAGAGCCGAAGAACGTCTCGGTTACGTATGCAACCACGGTTCCCTGATGGAGGGAACGAGACGTTGTGTTAATGACGACAGTATGGGTTGTGCTCTGGAGACCCAATCAGGTCTGACTGTTTATTAAACGGCAATACATTTAAATTTAAAAATCATCTATATTTTGCAGATATGTTGTATCTATTGTTGTTCATTGAGTTTTTGCATTGCAAAAATAGGTGAACCCCTAAATTTTCATCTTGCACTCCTAAAATGTTTAGACAGGGGCTACAGTGCTCCTAGTAAGAAGTTTGTCTGGAGAACTGAACGACAAGACTTAAAATATTTTGAATCAAATGTGGTCACCCCTAGGGCACTACATTGTGTTTGGGCCTGGATAATGCTTGTAAAAGTCGGATTAAATGTGCAGTGTGTAAATTTTAGGGGCATCTAGTGGTGAGGTTGCGAATTGCAACCAATGGCTCAGTTCACGGATCACCTCTCGCTTTTGAAACGCATAAGGTGTGTTCGACTTCATGCGGCGCTGCGCAGACCGATCGGCGGCTGACTTGAAGCAGTGCATTCCGGTTAGTAACTTTGTCCGACTTAAACTGGCGCTGCAGGCACGTGACTCTGTCATGTGGTTTTTAAGTACCGCGAGAGCGATTCGAGATCAGCCGCCTGAGTTAGCCAGCGCAGTTCGCGAAGAGGAGCTGCACGTTCTGTAATGACGACACAGCTGTTTCAAGATTGGTCGGATTCACCACATGACAACCAGCTCGTGTGTTTCGTGTGTATTTTCACCCCCTCAGTTCCACAAATGCTCACAAATCTGTATTTTTATAACAGTTAAAGCTGTTTTCATGTAGTCGCGATGTTATATTGTCTCATCTTCATCAAAATAAAATGGATAAAAAAACGTAGACCCCACAACATTGGTATTTAAATAATATATGCTTATTTTGAACTTTATTCTTGTAAAAACAGATGCTGTAAGCCTCTTCAGTTCCACTCATGCTCATACACAGACATTCAAAACAGTATAATTCACTTTTTATGTAGTTTACATCTAACAAATCATGTTTAATGCGATTAAGCAAGCAAACGACACGTGATCAGCCATGCTTGACGTAAATGCCGCAAACTACCAGAAGCACAGCGCGTCCGACTTCACGTCTCCGTTTTCAGCTCCTCCCCGCCTGCACGCGGCTAATCTCGCTGATCGGTTACATCCAGCCGCAGCTGATGTCGAACACACCTATAGAGAAACTACAGTAGCCACCATCAACAAACATGTCATCGTCGGAGACAACTTTGTCCGTTTATCTGTTGAGGGATCTGTAGAAACATGGCGGCACAAAATGGCGACTTCCATGTAAGGGGAACCTCGGTATGTAGATAATAACGTCTCATTCTAAGATAATAAAAACATAACAGTTCATTATAAAAGGTCTTTACACACCCCTGACAATATAGTTTTGTATATTACTTAGCATTTCTGTCAAGAGATTCTTCTAGAAATTAAACACTGCACCTTTAAATGCTAAATGGCCATTCAAATTGAAATCGCACTGCAATACATCAGATATGTATTTGATTTAGGACCACATATGAAAGTGGCCTGGGTCTGATTTGAAAAAATAAAAAACAGTCTAACTTCAGAGCTGATAACACCTTGTAAGATCATAAATAACATAATATGCACGGTACAACAAAACATCTACTGGCAGCAATTTATCAGTGATGGAAAGACTTTGGCAAATATATGGCAAACAAACAAAGGGAGCACACACACAGACAATACACACTACAACAACAGAGCCACCAGATGGCAGTGACCTACACAGGCTGACTTCAAGGAGTTACTACTCCAATCATTTTCAATTCATATAAACTGCATTAAAGTTTACATTTACTATAGATAATATAGTAAACAATACACATTGTGTATTGAAGATTTTTATTATTATTATTTTGTACCTTAAAAGAGAAATATGCAAAAAGAAATGCTAAATCTTCCAAGTAACTTCAGAGCTGATAACACTTTTATTATGGAAAACATAAGATGCACTGTACAATAAAACTGGCAACAATTTACAATAAATCTTATTGCCAGCAATTTATCAGTGATGGAAAGAATTTGGCAAATATAGGCCAAACAAACAAAGACAAGGGAGCGCACACACACACGCACAAACGTATGAGACCAGAATGGGCACAAATGCAATTCATTTTCAAAACATAATTCATAAACACACAGCACAATTCACATTCACAAAATCAGATTCGTAAATTCAAAATGCAGTTAATAAAAACACAAGCGAAAGCACAAATATTTCCCCGAATGCTCACACAAATGCATCTCACCAAATACATTTAAAAAAATTCACAAATATGTATATATTGTTTTTGAATCTGCATTTTCAAATCGATGTACATAAATCTGGTCAATGCAAGTGATGGAAACTACTTGTTAACATTCAGCAAATCCACATATAAACACAAAATGTATTCAATGGAAATAAAACATGATATCTTGCTTGTTGTGTTTATTCTGTACTTATCTGCATGTCTGTACATAATGATTTATAAGATGCAAAAAAGATTTATAAAATGCTACATCCCAGGAACTTTCCATGGGAATTAAGTAGGAATATATGGGAAATTGCAGAGTTGCCTATAACAGGGACCTTAAATGTAGTTTACTAAAATCTTGCAGCATAATGTTGTTTAATAAAACAAGATTTAATGCGATTTCAGTTGAATTTCTACCCTGCACATTCCTCAGTCACAAGCACACAGCACATTGCTTACTGAAGGGCCATTTAGGCCAAACCCCCTGCATGTACTTGCATTCTTCCAGAACATTCACAGATCATTTCTTCAATCGTGCACACAAAATAATGTCAAAATGTCCATCTTCGCATATATTCCTTGTGCTGTGTGTAAGTTAGTGTTTAACAACATTATACCACTGTAAAGACAAATACACTAACTGAAAAATATTAAAGAGCACCTTTTGTGTGAAGGTGTGTATTTGTACATGTTAATGATATGCAAAAGGTACAAACCCTAAAGTAAACAATGATGCAAGTTATCGTCTCCAACTTAAATCTCTTTTCTTGGACTACAACAAACACACGAATTGTAGGCAACAGTTATCATAATTTTCATTATCATAATTCCTCCCAATTCGGACTAGGTATTCAGGCCAATTACAACATACAGATTAGCTGGCCAATCAGGGACACAGAGCTTTTTCAAATACACTCTTTGGTGTTGCTTTAATCCAACTTTCACTTTTTATAGTGCGAGACACGTCACATTAAAACTAAAGATAAAGTACAAACAACAGCTTTTCTTGTGGAACACAACAGTATTGTTTTCTTCCAGAGATGTGACAGTGAGGAAAACTTCCCACAGGTTAATTGTCGTGTGACAAACCCAGTGATACTAATATCACCGGAAATAGGAGGGAGGTTAAATGGTTAAAAAATGCCTGCGCATTTCAATGATAATTTAGAATCAGTTGAATGAGGTGAAACCGCATAAATGTGTGTGCAGCTCTAGAATCTGGCAACCCTGGCTGTGCACTTGACGTTCGGGTCGGATTCTATATAATGTACATGTAAACTGTATAGTCATAACCTTCAAATTAAAATCAGTCGGATTGACAAAGTTTTGTGCATGTAAACATAGCCAATGTCTTGTTCCCGTTTCTGAATGAACGGGAGGTCAGGATAGTAACCAGAGATGTTCCTTTTTGAAAACAGTTCACTCAATATCTTATCAGAAGTTGAACCTATGGGAGATTAAATAAAATCACAGCGTACAAATCACATACAATATCAAAAGGCGAAACGACCCCCCCCCCCCCCCATTATGAACCGGATTTTGCCTAGCATCTGTGTGAAATATGGCTCTTTGTAGTAAATGCCGCTCCATCTGAAAGCAGGTGATGGCCATTTACTGCTAATCACCGAACCAGTTGATGAAACACGCATGAGAATCGCAGGCAATTTTTTTAACCAGCTCTACCAGATTCTCGTATCAGAACCATCCCAAATGGACATTCAAACCTAGACCAAAAGCATCCCAATGACTGTCCACAGCCCAAATATCCATAACTAATGAACAAAATCCTTTCATCTTTAACCCGCAGAAATAAACAACTGGTGGAAACAGTTTATACCTAGCCCAAATCTAAACTCAAAAAAGCAGAGGACTTGGCAACGCCACCCTGCGGACAGCATCTCTCGTCATGTACAAGCTTTATCTCCTGATAAAAGTCAAAACGGAGTTGGAGAAAGTTGTTCTTAAGAAGTTTTCAGATATAGGTGATGAAAACACACTTTTCAAAAAGCACAATGGTATTTTATTGCTTTATGTTGCCTAATGTTTTAAAAGTACACATAAACGTTGCAGAATGTACATTGCGTGTACAGTGCGTGACCCCATTAATTTTACCCAAATAATGGGTGATGCAATAGCAAGGCAATGGCGTGTTTCTTTGATGAGAATCATGTGATATAAGAGGTATTAATAAGACGTGAACTTGAGCACAAATGTTCTGCGCATGTGCACAATGTATTTTGGCATCCGATTCAAGAATACTACGATTCACGCGTTTACATGAGTACTCTTCTCCTGTAGCCTAGAAATCTAGACGCACCCTAGCGGCCGCAAAATATATTTGCTGCCAGGGTTTAGTCTAGGCACTCACAATACACTTAACAGCTCCAAAAACCAAAATTTGGTCAGGCCAATCACATCGTGTGTAGCGTCTGTGGGGCGGGCTTAACATGATGACGACAGAGCTGCAACGGTTCCTACTTGAAAACAAAGAATGGCTGCTGCTGCTGGCGAACAGCTTTCTTTTGAAGCGGCTTTGGCCGCGACTCTGGAGGACTTAGACTTATGTTTTTCTTTGAGAGAAGAGCAAATAACCCTACTGAAGTCCTTTTTAAGCAAGAAAGATGTGTTTGGAGTTTTGCCGACTGGTTACGGTAACTACGTCACCTTCTTCGTTGCTCTGATTGGTCATAGCGCTATCCTATTGCGTGCAGAGGCATTTTGAGGGACAACCTTATATCCCGCCCCTTGCATTGAGCCGTTTGTGTGAAGAGTTGCCAGACCTTACATCTTGATGTAGGTCTGGCTAACCAGGCTACTTCTCCTGATGATCGGATCACAGATCGGAGTACATCAAACCCTTCGATATGATCCACATTTGCATCCGATCAACCTCAATCGTATTGATTAAGGTGTTTACATGCAGGCTTTTCAATACGATTGAGCCATCAATACAATTACAAACTGATTATTTGGTTGCATGTTAACCTACCTATTGTGTAAGCTGCCATATCACATCTGAGATCAGTCGTACTGTATCGTTCAGTCAAAAGATTCGGAGTTATGTCACTGAGATGCCTCATTATATAGCGGTGGTTGTCGCGCCTCTATTTGCCATCTTGATCGGCACTGGCCTGCAGTGTTGGGGTAACGAATTACAAGTAAAGTGCATAAGGTGATAATATTACTGTCAGTTTAATTATTTGATTAAATTAGGGGCGGAGAAATTAAACGTTGTGATGAAAATATTTTTTTTTATTTAAAACACTCAAATAAATAAAATTTTAATTTTGAAAAAACTATGACAGAAAATGAACACATAACAGATTATTAATGAACTAACTTAATTTTTTTACCTCTAACGGGAATAGCTGCGTGATGAAGTGAAAGTTAAGGGTTAATAAACACAAACATTTTAAAATCACATATATACACAATCTCCTCCCCTCCTCAAAACAATATATCTTTACTTTTGGTCACCGGGTATGGCAGGTGGGTGGGGTCCTTAAAAAGATCAAAACCTTTAGCAACTAGCAACATGTTCCAGCTTCAAACGATCCAATCAATTCACGGTGGACGAATTCCCTTTCTTTTACATTTCAGAAGCCATTTCAATTCAGAATGAACAATTAAAGATCAACTATTTTCCGATTCACGATTTTACATTTCCTTTGGTGTGTAAATGTGTATTAGTAACCTCCGAAGTAAACAATGACGCGACATTTCATCTTCGAAGTAAATCTCTTTTCTTGGACTACAACCAACACACGGATTGTAGACAACAGTTTACTTCCTGGCCTTGTTGGCGTGGACACGACAGTCATTATCATAATTCCTCTAGCTTCTGACTCACAGACCGTACGGTAACTCCTGTTAGCATTGCATTGTGAGCGAATCTTTCAAACATGGTAAGGAGTGTCACATTTCCGGCTGACGTCAGAGGTATTCAGGCCAATCACAACGTATGATTAGCTGGCCAATCAGGGACACAGCGCTTTTCAGATCAGTGAGTTTTGTATAAAATCAATGCTTTTGAGGAAAGTTACAAAAATGTACAGTACTTGGAAAATATTATTTTTTTAACCATAAACAACACAGACACATTGTATTACACCAAATACACAAAATAATGTTGTTTTGTTAGCAATGAAATAGGTACACTAAGTTTATTTAATGGCAAAACACAGGCTGATGTCAAACCTGCCAGTGTACTCAAGAAAGAAATTAAGTCTTTATTTATTACTTATATCTTGAAGATCTTCCTAATCTCATATATCATTTTCTCTATCTTTAGATAAAGATAATTCAGGTAATTCCTTAAAGCGTAACTAAACCCCTGGTCAGAGCCTGACTCCACCCACTGCAATATTTGAAAAATGCAGAAAAAGTGGGCAGATCCCAACGGAGATAGGGGGGACGAACTAATTGTGTGGTGAGATCGTAACAAGGGCGTGGTGAGCTTGAACCTGCTTACGTCACGAGTCATTTCTTGGACCCAACATCCAATAGGAAAATTCAACTGCAGTAGCCACCGTTCAACCTCAAGAGGGCAGCACTCAGACGTTTTTACACCATATATTGTAGTATTGAAACACTTTATATCCAAATGTCAAAAAACTTACTAAAATCAATGAACAGCACTAATAAAGCATCATTCTTACAGATCATTAACTAAAAAAAGTTGGTTTGGGGTTTAGTTACTCTTTAAATGTTTGTGTAGCCACTGGCGCAGTTTTGACATCAGCCTTTGTTTGACTTAATTGTTTATTTTATGAATAAAACACATGCATGTGAATACTTTTTGAGAGCTATACAGTAACAGTAAAGACTGGATGAATATAAGTATGGGTCCATCTACCGTATATTAAAGAGAAGCTCGTGTAATTTTATTAAAGAGAAATGTGTCTTTAAGAGTGCGGGACACCTGTAACTGTTGAACAGGTGGGGAATGTGCTGTGAAAAATGAGTAACATGATCGGATTTACCTCTATGTGTGCTGTTATATGTAAGTTACCTGTACAAATACTAAACGTAGGTAGGTAAAAAATAATACACATTTAATAAAAGTCTGTTTACTTCAAGGATGTTTTGAGTAACTATTTCTCAAAATCCCAAAAGAGCGGACTACATAGACATAGACAACGATAAACAATCGCATTTTTTGCCTGGTACGATTTTAGAAAACGCATCTGGCATTATTTCCTATAATGTTACTGTAGTAAAGTTACAGTATAACGTTACGAAAATCATTATGGTTTGATATCAACTCATCATACCCTTAATAAAAACAAACAAATGGTTATAGACGATCAACCAATTTGAAATACGTACCTATTTTTCAACGAGAGTCGAGCTTCGTTTAATATCCATTAAGATGAAGGCGTAACATTTGAAACCTAACTTATCGGGATTTACACGCGTATAAACTAGAGGAAACTTCTCCGCGGTCATCAGCCTATCAAAACACGTCCTTAAAAGAGTTATCATCTGAAATATGTCTGCAGGGGTGTTCCTAAAATTTGTCTTACCTCGGATCAGTCCCGTGTGTTTTGAGGGTTTGAGGTCGTCTGCAGTAAACTTGTCCCTGGCTTGATGTTAAGAAACCCTTGGAGACGTGGCCATTAACGGTGATTGGCAGAAAAGTGGGCGGAGCTATCCGATTCCGATGAAAGTTTATGAACATTCTGACTTTGTGTAGGTAAAATAGATAGCCTACCTAAAATATATTGCATATAAAAACATTAACTAAATGACAAATATATATTTATTTAAAAATAAACTGTTTTGAAATTGATTGAGACTTTGATAATCATCAATGCAAGGCTTAGTTAGATGGTATCTTTTTCAATATTGTTTTAAAGCATCAGAGAGGGCTACATGTGGCACACAGTGTCAAAAAAGACTAGAAAAGTACTAGAAAAACATTGCATCTGCATCCTGTCCATTGTGCCAAACTTCCTGTGCCTGATATCACTGGTGAAAAGTTGAATGCATTGAATGGGGCAAAACAAAATCTATCCATATCTTCTGACTATGACATCTCGACCAAAAGGCCATCCAGAAAGAACAACTGAAAACATCATTGGCAACAAACTCCCAACCTTATGTGCATTGTCTAAGGATGACTCAGAAAACACCCTGCCCGCATACAGTGTGTATATGCAAATGCCATCACTTGAAGAATCGGTCCACAACTATAAATGATCTCATGCAATATCATGATCAAAATGATAAATAATATTTATTTTGTATAAGCTTTACTGGTAAATCAAACATGTATAGACTATAAACTGCACATTGACTTTACTCACTCACTGTAATACCCGACAAGTTAAGAGTACTGAAAAATTTGGTTAATAATTAATCCAAACATTAAAGTTTATAATCCATTGTATTCAATGTTTAAGTACATTAACATAAGTAATGTTTACCTATATTTTTTTGATCACAAGTCAAAGAAGCATTTTCCATCACCATGATTTTATGCACATTCTGAAGTTTCGCATCAAAAACGAGTGATGGAAATGCCAAATTTTGAATCAAATCGTTTTTATGCTTGCTTGAGGTGGTTTTTGACTGGGATAATGGGAGATGGAAACACATTTGCTAAATAAATACTGACGTAGCAAACATTAAAACCCAGCTAATGTAACTCTGAGCTCATTGCTGGTATTCACACAGTTATTGCTTGTGACGCATGTCTGACCTACAGCGTTAGCACAGACACTACACGTCTGAACAATCCCTACTAAAAAATCAAGCTAAGACCAGCACAAGATGTTGTGGTTTTAGCTGGTCTCCCAGCTTGGTTTTGGTCACTTAGCTGCTGGACTTAGCTGGTCAGGTTGGAAGACCAGCTTGACCAGCTTTGCCAGGCTGGGAGGACAGCTTAAACCAGCCACTTCCACCTTAAACCAGCTAAACCATCTACCAGTTTAGGCTGGTCTTAGCTGCATTTTTCAGTAGGAAGGGTAACATATGGCTGAAAAAAGCAAACGGTTCTGAATGCCCAACATTAATGAATGTTTATAGTTTTTCTTAAGACGCTTTGGAGCATTTCTAAAATCAATACTTGGGTCAGTATTTTCCGATGTAAGTAAACTGTGAACGAATTCACACATTCACCTTTATTTTCTGTAAACAAATTACACACATTGGGATTTAACAGAAAAATCAGATTTTACAGTAAAAATAAATATACAAAATTAGAAAGGTTCACTGCATTGTGCACGAAATGTCAAATTTTCTGTAACTCAAAATTTCAAGATTTACTATTTATCAATTGAGTTCACATTTACAAAACACCCTATGGAAAACATTACAGATCATAACAGATTAAAACAATAACATATGACACAAAGATCCAAAATTTTGCATGACATGAATTATTAACTCCTAAATGTTTTGAGGTGTAAGACTATTCAACAGAAACCTGTATAATGTATTTTGATGAAAATGAAAAAACAAACAAACAGCAGATAACTCTACATAATCTGCTTGAATGCCCCCTAATTTATGTTAGGGGGCAGTTGTAGACGAGAGTCTGGCTTGTAACCTGAGAGTTGCCCGTTCAAGTCTTACGGCTGGTGGGTTGTGACTGTGGTGCCCTTGAGCAAAGCACCTTAACCCTAATTGCTTCCTGGGTGCTGGGATAGCTGCACAGGTGTGTTCACAACTCCCTGGGATGGGTTACATTTTTTTTATTCTTTTATTTCTGATCTGAGAAATGCTCCAAAGCAACTGAGAAAAACTACTGAGTCTTTCTATTTTCTGAAAATCACATAAAATATCACTTAATTTTTTTTCTTGTAATGCAGGCTCATGCAAAGCATGCTTAGAACGGGAAATCCTCCTCAACCAATCATGTTGATTTAACTTGAAACTGAAGTTTGCAGTGCCAGACTCTTTCTTAGCTTCACTGGCAGATTGAATGCCATAAACCTCATCACAACCACCAACAGATTGTAATTTTTGCAGTGTTTGTTCAAATGAGGCGGTTGTATTGAAATAACTCTGCTTTGAAGTCAAATGTTGTTGTTATATGTTAAACACATATAAAACTTTTAAGTTAAATAAACTTTTTTCAGTGGTTTGAGTACAGTTTAATCTCATTTTAATAGGTACATTGTACTGATCCAGTTTACAGTGTACATACTACATTGTTGGCGTGTTTGTTACAGAGTTTGCACTGTTTACCATCTGCATTTCTCAAACACACATGCTACTGTGTTGGTATTTTTTACTCTTAAATTACAAAATGTGGCCCTAAAAAAAAATACTTAAATTGGTAACACCTTAAAAATTCTTTACTGTTTTCATTTTAGGTGAAAATTTAAGTTAAATAAACTGACATTTTTAAGTTGTTAGCAATTGAAGTATAGTAATTGCTAGTAAATGTTAGTAATTGAATTAGCAACTGAAGTTTCTTCTCTGGAGCTGTTCCACAACTGTGGAATGATCTGACGATCGTGACACGATCTGCTGACTCTGTAGGTCTTTAAGAATTAAATTATTAACTATTTAACTGTACATTCTTACATACCTTCTTAAAAAAATAAAGGTACTAAAAATAACTAACCAACCCATGGCTATATATATATATATATATATAAACAGAAGAAACTGAGATTTAACAAGCACCCTTTCTTTAATATGAATCTACTTCAAATAATAAACCTTGCATGTACATGTATGGTAAAATTACAGAACAAAACTAATTCACTTAGTTATTTTACTAAAAAGTACAATAAAAAACCCTGAACAACACTGGTCAGGTCAAACTCTGTGCTGCTTAAACGGAGGCACTACAATAGTTGGCAAGACTTGGTTCTGAAAAACAAACGTTTGAATGTGCTGGAAAATCCACAGAAAGATGAGCAGTACACTGACATATTGAATCCAAGCAAACTTCACCGTTTCCCAAAAGCCCGGACGATAAGTAGAGGAAGCAGTCAAGGAAATTAAACTTGTGTTGACATCATAGGAATGCAGAACCGAAGAAAAAAACATTTGAATTTCAATATGAAGGACCAGATTTGGCGACACATTAAAAGTATAAAGCAACAATTTTTCATTCATGTGTTTTGTATTAAACTAATGCTACGGGAAATTGTTTATTAAAAAGTTTTTAACTTTATAACAAACAACACATTTGCAGGATCAAAACCAGTTTACATAATACAGTTGACTTATTCTCAGACATGAAAGTATAACACATTCTAACTTTTACTCGGATCAGGTTTCACTACCTAAAATAAATACACACTGCATTACAGAACAAACATACAGAGACAACGCACGTAAAGGATATGTAATGGTTTCTACTGGATAGTTGATGTTAGCATTGATCTGAAATGGAGTATTTGCAGCTCTGCCAACCATCCATACTGGAATGGCACTGGAGAGATGAGTAGTCACTGTGATGGAGATATTGGGATGAATCATTAACCAACAAACAAAGTGACATTTCATATAAACAAACAAGTTACTTGTATGTATTTTATTAAACACACAGAGAATTCAACTTCAAACCACATAAACTATCCTACCGTACCAGTTTGTCCAGAGTGACACCTTGCATATTACTTGTCATAATCTATCGTCTTTAAAAGCCATCTATCAGTTTAAGATATTGAAGTGCACATTGTTTTCAAAATTTTGACAGCTCAAACATGCATTTTTAGTATTGGACTACACTTAATCCCTGTTCAGGAAACCAGCCCTTAAGGTTCTAATACATAGTTCCTGCTGTCTTTATGCAAGGCATTTAGATATTTAGACTACATTGAAAACATCTGATAATGTTGTTTGTACTGACAGTATTTAGTAACACTGTGACATTTTTTAAAGGGGACATTTCACAGGGTTCCCACACCTTAGTTAACTTCAAATTCAAGGACCTTTCAAGGACTTTCCAGGTCCAATACCCTAAAATTCAAGGACTAAATGTGGGGACACGTTTCAAGTGAGAGCATCGCGTTACCTTTTAAGATACATTGTTACAGTTTTCTTTCGAGGGAACTCGGGCTGCGTCACTGCGGTGACACTTAGGGGACGCCTTCTAGGGTAAGTGTGTCTGAATGTGTATATCAAATTCAACCAATGATGATGCTTAACGAAAAAAGACAGGGTGACGGGGAAGCCAGAAAGTATATCGCTATCTGAAATCTTGTCAAATGCGGCGTTACAGGGATGCAGGAAGTATGGCAAGGGAGACGCAGCGTCTCGTTCCCTTCTCAGGGAACAACAGTTACATACGTAATTTTCATGTGTCAAACACAACTATGCAAAAAAGCATTTTGGTATGAATCAACATTCGCATACAGAAGATAAAAGCTTTTAGAGCTTAAAAAGTCTAGAATTTTTATGATATTATCCTACACTACACAGGGAATAATATGGATTTTTTTCCAGAAAACTTCTTGCATAAAATAGATTCAAGCACTTTCAATGACCTGTATATATGTATGTGTATTTTCAAAAACTATAAAACTGTATATTTTCACCAGATTCACAAACTTTCACGGATTTCAAGGACGCGTGGGAACCCTGATTTCACAAGGCTTTTTAAAATGTAAAATAAGAATGCACCGAAAGGAAAATTCTTGGCTGAATAAAATGAAAAACTCAGGTGAAGGTCGAATACCGCATATTTATTTCACTTTTAATTATTTTAATAATTAAATTATTATTAAATAAATTATTTAATAATTTTAATAATAATTTTTCAAATTTTCTCACCATTGTACAAGTTACATTTAGAATGTTCTTTTTTCTAGATTTATTTCACATTATTTAAGAATTATTTTTTTACATTACAGCAGTCATTAAATGGCTTTTTACACCTGTTTACTTCTCTGATCAGATAGCTATAGATAGATTTGTTAAAACTGTTCCATTTACATTCAACCACATAAATGTACTTTGCTGAAAAGTCATTCATCCGATCTTCTATAGACCCTTTACTGTTTTTACACTATGATGACGTGGCAACGTATGCGCGCGCATTTTGGCAACGTAAGTATAGCAGGAATCAGCAGTGAAGCAACACAGAGAGAGTAGTTTTTTTATTTTTATTTGACTTTATCAAATTTTGTAACACAGCTACCAGATCCGTGTAGGTGGAGTAAATAGAAGACATTAGCAGATGCCCAAATATAAAGTGGCCAGATACATATATACATATATTACTATATTATATTAGTGCATTTTGACATTTTGATGCTGGGAAACCGTTTTAACAAACTTTCTGAGTTGCTAACAAGTTAGATCCACTGGGGAACAACACCACTTCTGTTGGCTAAATGCACATGCAGGCTATTGGATCACGTATGCTGTAAAAGGGTTTATTCCCGTGCAAAATGCAAATAATCCATTACTCCGCTTAAGAAACTTGCAACAACACTTATGCACTGTATGCTTGAGCAGTGCACACACATCTGTGCCGTTTTTTGGGTGTGTGCTTTTAAATGCAAATGAGTTGATTTCTGCACTAAATGGCAGTGCCGTGGGTGCATAGTGCAGATTAAAGAGTGGTATTATTATTATAATAAGATCCCCTTCTGACATCACAAGGGAAGCCAAATTTCAATGACTTATTTTTTCACATGCTTAAAGAGAATGGTTTACCTAAACTAAGTTACAGGGTTGATCTTTATCATATTTTCCAGGTTGTTAGAAGCACTGGGGACCCAATTATAGCACTTAAACATGGAAAAGTCAAAAGAAAAAAGTATTTAACCGGTCAAAAGTGTCTTTATAATCTTACAGTTTCTCTGTTGATAGAGTCCGATAATGTTGGCCAGGTCGTATGTACTTGCTAATGGACTGGATGCATCGATCACCGATACCTAGTAATGAAACAGATGAAGCAAATTAAATCTATACTAGTACTGACACACATCAACCAATCTGATGATTGCCAATAAATGATTACTTGCATCATAAAAGCATGTTTATTATTAAAGAGCACCTATTTCATTGCTAAAAAACATTATTTTATGTATTTGGTATAATTCAATGTGTTCTTGTGGTTTATGGTTAAAAAAACACATTATTTTCATCACACTGTACATTTTTGTAGCTCCAGTTTTCACTCTCTTCCTGAAACGCACAGATTTGAAAAGCTCTGTGTCCCTGATTGGCCAGCTAATCTGTACGTTGTGATTGGTCTGAATACCTCTGACGTCAGCCAGAAATGTGACGCTCCTTACTATGTTTAAAAGACGCGCCCACAATGCTATGCTAACAGGAATTAACTTACAGGCTGTGAGTACGAAGCGGGAGGAATTATGATAATGTCGGTCTCGTCTACATCACCAATCCCAGGAAGTAAACTGTTGCCTAAAACCCGTGGTTTGTTGTAATCCAAGAAAAGAGATTTACATTGGACACCATAATTCGTATCATCATTTACTTTGGGGTTTGTACCTTTTGCATATCATTAACATGTACTAATACACACTTACACACCAAAGGAAATGTAAAAACGTGAATCGGACAATAGGTGCTCTTAAAAAAATAAAAAAGTGAAATAATAGACGTCAGAGTTTTTACTTTGCATTTTCTCTTGATACAGCATTGGTGTATCAACAGTGCATCATTTTCCCTTTGCTTTAGATCAGGAGTGTCCAATCCTGCTCCTAAAGGGCCGGTGTCTCTGTTTTGCTCCAACCCTAATCCAACACACCTAATCCAGCTAATCAGTGTCTTCCTAGGCAGATTCAACTTTCAGGCAGAAACGTTGAGGGAAGTTTTAGATACCGGCCCTCCAGGACTGAGTTTGGACATCCCTGCCCCATCCCTGCATAGGTGCATAAAGGTATACATTGTGTCTACTGTAATGCGATAGCATTGCTCACATTGTAGGCAGCATGTAACCCTCTGTGAGGAAGAGGAGTTCGCTGATGAAGCTTTAGATCTGCACTGATGAACAGCTGAGAACCTGGCACAGATGAAGAATGCTGGAGAAACGCAAGCGTCTGCATCGCAACAGTAGACATCCTCTAAAGAGACAAATTTAGTTGTCTGATAAGAAACACATTGTGGGGAATTTATGTATATAGTGTATGAGTGCAGTGGATACACACAAATAGCTGATAAGAGAACGTGAGGAGGAGCTGGACGCTAAACATCTGCTCTTCTGCTTTAAGTGGGATGTTGATCTGGAGGTTAAGAAGATCTGATTTGCCATCCTGGTTTCTGTCCTCCTCCTGGACCTGATTTATGAACAACACATTAATACAAGTGCTATTGTCAATATAGGAGGAACAGTTTAGTTCAGCACTCACCGAGACGAATGGGATGCGCAAGTTATCTCCAACTAATCGATTAAAGTTTGGAAATGTACTCCATGCCACGTAATTCCCAGCTGTGTTTGTTGCTCCTATCAAGATCATATCATACTGGAATTGAACGAGTGGCTGCTCTTCATACCAGCTTTTCTTCAGCCAGAACCCTGTTAACACAAACACTTTATTTCATCACATCTTTGGAAACGTGAAAATATGTTTAGGTTAGGTTACCTTGACTTCTGTAAGCCACGAGCAGAGGTGAAATGTACGTGAGGCATAAAACCACGATCACAAACAGCGTTGCTCTCGTGCAAATGCGCGTTTTGTATCTTATTAAAGCGGGGTGCGAGTAAGCCTCATAAAAAGCCATTATTGGTAAATACTAAGTGTTGCTGCTGTTAATGCAAATGCGCTGGTTATATCGTCGAAAAAGCTGCAAATTCTTGAAGGTAATGAATAACTTTAATACATTTGTAAAGCAAAAATTGACGCATGTTAACGAGTTCAGCGTACACAAAACGCACACTACATGTTGTTCCGGTGACGAAGCGTCATGTGTTCACCATAGCAACCGCGCGAAACTAGGCCGTATTATGCGGAACATGCTCATAGTACTTAATCAAATAGCGAATACGAATTCGCTTTGACAGTAAAAAAAAAGAAATAACAAGACTGATAACGCGACCTTTTGAAAATCCTAAAGATAGAGAAAAAAGAAATCCGTCTGCGAAACCGAGCCGTGACACCCCTTGAAGCGAGTAAAATGGTACGGCCCTACTGTAACGCCCTCGATTCCAACGGAGAGATGGTACGCTCTCGGGTGACGTAATCATCACGGCTGGGTTTGGAGACGAATGTTGCTGCATTGTTGACGTTATTAGTTTAAAGCTTTACTTGCGTTTAAATTGTGCTATATTTTGGTGACAGGTCGCTCCTCGAGCAAGACGTCTGCAAACATGAAATGGATGTTTAAAGAGGATCATTCTCTGGGTAATACGTCTAAATGTCGCGATGTTGTTAAAATGGCCTATCAGATGTGTGTCATTATTGATCTATTGGCTTGTTTTCGTTTTCACCTGCCCAGTTGATCTTTACACGTTCATCACTCGAGAAGACTTTGATTTATTTGTTTATGTCAAGGCTGTGTGTCCATCAAAACAACAATAATAAATAGAGCTCATAATGTACGGAGGTCTGTCTCTGTTGCTTGTTTTGCTTTCATTTTAGCCTAGCATTTGTTTGTTTACCAGCCATGCCATATTTGACATACAGATGCATCTATGTTTGAGGTGACGTAAATATATCACACTTTTGGTGACTGAGTTTGTTGTTATATGTTATATTTAAATGAAAGGTGCACCCTTTTAAATGCTACTATAGTGGAGGCCAATGGGCTTTATATCTTTAAAAAAACAGCGGATGAACGTTTAATCAATTAAAATGCAATGTTTCGCCGATATTTGATCAGTTGAAACTATCAGCATATTGGCTATGGCATTAAAAGGACAATATAACAAACTGATATTTGACTGCATGAAAAGTTGTATAATGTCTGTTGCATAATATCTGGTAAAAAAAAGAATAAATAATAAATCTGCACCAAATGTATTTTTGTGATTGAAAAATATTGTAAATATCGGTTTTAAAATCAGCCAATAGTTGTTTGTTAAAATTGGCGTAAGCAAAATAAAATCCTATTTTTATTAGTGCATCTGTAGATTTTAACATCAATATTAATGAGACGAAGCACACTTAATGTTAAGCTGGCATGTCGACTGATGAAAGTGTTTTCTTTTTCCAGAGCACAGGTGTGTTGAATCGGCCAAAATCCGGAATAAATACCCAGACAGAGTTCCTGTGAGTATGCATTATAAAAACTAAACAATTTTAATGTATTTCATTAAATGGGACATATCATGAAAATCTGACTTTTTCCATGTTTAAATGCTATAATTGGGTCCCCAGTGCTTCTATTAACCTAGAACAGGTCAAAAAGATCAACCTAGTAACTTAGTTTTGGGAAACCATTCTCTGGAAGCATGTGAATAAATAGGTCATTGAAATCTGGTTCCCCTTGTGATGTCAGAAGGGGATAATACCGCCCCTTAATCTGCACTATCCAACCACAGACAGCCCTGCCATTTAGTGCAGAGATCAGCTCCCCAAAGCACACATTTTTGCCTTATCCTACAATGTTGCAATTTTAACATGTTATAATAAATGATCTGGTATTTTGAGGTAGCACTTCACATATGTACTCTGGGGACACTAAAGATTTATTTGACTTCTTAAAAATGTCTTGTGAAATGCCCCCTTTAAAACAATCTTACTTAACTTACTACAATAATAAACCAATTTACTCAATTCTGTGTGCTTGTTTAGTTTTTTTTTTTTCAGTATTAGGTTTTACAAGGAAATGTGCCTTACAAATAAAGCTGTGTGTAAAACTACACCTGTTATTTAATCATAAAAGGCTTAATGTAAAAATAAAGAAGGAAATGACAAATGGCATTTCTGTTCATACCACTGATACACTACTGATATCACCTTGCACCTTTTGTTGTATACTTGTAGTTGCACATTCATGATATTTTCTTTGCGATGTTTATTGTCATAAAATCGTTTCTATTTGGTTCTTGCAGTTAGGATTTAAAAAAAAATGGAATTGTAATTTTTTTCCCAATTTTTTGAGTTGGAATTTTACTTTACTTAGTTTAATAGATAATATAATTCTGGAAAGCTGTTCTTTTACCATGGTCCATTAAATGAAAGGTAATTTAACATTAACATGCTGTTTCAGATAATATTTCTGGCCGTTGCCTGTTTATAAAATGTATTACTACTATTATACTACTAGCTCTTAATGGGCTAGCTCCTGTATATCTCTCTGAGCTCTTATGTATAAATGCACCATCTAGATGCCTAAGATCTTCTACCCAAAATCTGCTGAAGGTTCCCAGAACGCGGCTAAAAACAAAGGGAGACCGAGCTTTTGCTGTAGCCGGTCCCAAATTATGGAACAGTGTACCGCTACATGTAAGGGAAATTACGCATGTGTCCTGTTTTAAAAAAACTCTAAAACGATACCTACTACAGAAAGCGTACAATCAATGAGCACGTAATGTGTTATTGTCTGACTTTGTAAATTTGGTGGTGTTATGTTTTATATGCTCTGTGTGTGGTTTTTATGTATTTATTTTTTATATTATTTTTATTGGCTATGTTCAGCACTATGGCCAACATCTGTTGAAATATAGTGCTATATAAATAAAATTAAACTAAACTAAACTAAACTATTATTATTATGCATTAAAATGAAAATTCTGCAATCATTTTCTCACTCTTATGTTTTTATAAATCTGTATTAATTTCTTTCTTTTGATGACCACAAAGTAAGATATTTTGATAAATGTTTCCCAAGAAATGAACAAAACCGTTCATGAGCCCTATTCACTTTCATAGTATAAAGAATACTATGGAAGTAAATAGGGCTCATAATCGGTTTGGATACAAACATTCCTCAAAATATCTTCCTTTGTGTTCGTCAGAACAAAGAAATTTATAAAGATTTGTAAAAACATGAGCGTGAGTAAATAATGACAGAATTTTAATTTTTGGGTGAACTATCCCTTTAAGACTGTACTGTCATTTTACAATGTACAAATACTGCTATTATTTTTTGTTTTTAATTTGTATAATTAGCTCCTGTGTGACAAGATGTCTAAAATATTCCTAATTTTTCACTTGTTAAAACATCTGCTAAACGGCTACATTTAAATTTAACTTAAAGACAATAAAATCTTTTGTCATAATCTGGTGGCTTTCTAATGAAATAATTGCAACATGTGATGTGATTGACTCTTCTTCTCTCTCTCTCTTGTGTGTGGATTAGGTTATTGTAGAGAAAGTGTCTGGCTCACAGATTTTGGATATCGACAAGAGGAAGTATCTGGTCCCATCTGACATCACAGTGGCCCAGTTCATGTGGATTATCCGAAAGCGGATCCAGCTGCCTTCTGAAAAAGCTATATTCCTCTTTGTTGACAAAACTGTTCCTCAGTCCAGGTAAATTAACTCAAAATGTTTTATTAGAAATATTCAGACTATTAAAATGCTTATGTTGTTTTACAGCATTAAATAGCATTTATTGCGATAGATATACTAAAAAATAACAAAAGACAAACCAACAGCTTTAAGTGACTAAAGGGGGTCGCACACCGGACACGCCGCATCGAGTCGCGTCTTGGACAACTCTGAGGTATCGTACACCGGAAGTGCACATTAAAGTCGCCTTGAAAAGGAAGTAGCGATTGCCTTATTTTCCCCGTGGTGACGTATATCCGAATGAAACGGCTTTTGAGATGAGATAAGGCAGGGCTGGATTTGAATTTGTCCATCGAGATCTGATTGGATCGTTTGAAGTTGGGTCGTGTTGCTAATTGCTAATCGCTGCGATCTTCTCCCGGACCCCGCCCACCTGCCATACTTTTGACCGGAAGTGAAGAGAGATCGTTTTGAGGAGGGGAGGAGATTTGCATTTTTGATTAAAGATTATAAGGACACACAAATTTTTAAAAAATAATGAAGCTCACAAATAAGTCATTTGTTAATAATACCACAATATTAAAAAAATATATATAGTTTTTCATTTCAATTTCATTGCGACTTTAAATAGCGCAAGCTTAGTCAGATAGCGTCTACTTAAAAATGCAAAATATACGTTAGCAGCCAATGTTAATCATTAATGATTTGGGACAGATATGATGTTATTTAATGTAAAACTATGTGAGTGGTGCTCTGTGGCGCGACAGGGATTTGAGCAACTTCCTGAGTCGTAGCTGGGCGCCGCGGACAGGCGCCACCTGTCGGCGCCGGTGTGCGTATACTCACAGAAAACAATGTGTTCGGTTTTTTTTAGCTGAGCTGCGCGTCTGATGTGCGACCCCCTTAAGGGTAATAATGATATTTTTGAAATATTACAGATCTGGAAAAAATAAGACTTTATTAAATTATATTTGGAATACTTAAAATTTTAAAATCATGTTAATACTGGTTTATAATTTTCATTAACAAATGTAAAAAATACATTCATAATTATAAAAATACATTTTCACAGTTATTAAAGATATTTTACAGTTATTAAAGGATTACTTCATTTTCTTAAAAAAATTCTGATCATTTACTCACCCACACGTCATCCAAAATGTTGATGTCTTTCTTTGTCCAGTCGAGAAGAAATTATTATTTTTTTATAGATATTATTGTATCCCCCAACAGTTTACAATTCAAATGCAGTTTAAAATTGCCGTTTCAACTCTGCTTCAAAGGGGCTCCCAAACGAGGAATAAGGGTTTTATCTAGCAAACAATTGTCATTTTTGGCAAGAAAAATATTTTTTTTTTTACTTTTAAACCACAACTTCTCTTTGCACCAGCCGTCTGACGCGCCAACTTGACCTATCTGTTGCGTTGCAGGAGGACTCGCGGCTGAGAGATTTAAACACGATACATTACTTTACATTTACGCCATGTTAAAGCAGATGTTTCATCATATTAGATGTATTTCTCCCTTACACGAAAAACCTTTACAAGCATTTGGCAATACAACATCATTTTTTCACAAAGTTTAACCAAACTTTTGAACGTTTGCTGCGGTCAGTCATAGTGCTGAGTGTAATGAACTGGCCTGGGCATGTGCGTAATGAGAGAAGGTTTGTTACAGGTCCTGGCAGATAGATACAACTGTAAAACGCTCACTGCTGTTTGCTGTGTGAGAATGACTAAAAAAAATCAGAAATCGGCAAACTGTTGTCGTTTTTTTTTTTTAAACATTTGAAACCAGTTCTAAAAGGAAACCGGTTCTCAATACCCAACCCTACGCTGCCCATCATCTCAGCTTTCAAATACTGCTACAAGATGAATGGATGCTCATGATTGTGTCAGGGGCGTGGGCATGCTTGGTGGCTCCAGAGCTCCAGTATCGATCCACGGTTTTTGCCCAAATAATCCTGAACACAGATGCACTGAAAAAAATGATTCATTGAATTTAATAAATTTTTTTAAGGTAAGTGGTTGCAATCAATTTATTTAAGCTACATTTAAACAAAAGTTTTATATTTTATTTTACTTAACCAATCTTTTTTGTTTAAATGTAGGTTAAATAAATTGATTGCAACCACTTACCTTAAATAATTTTATTAAATTCAATGAATCATTTTTTCAGTGTGGCTGACTCAAATGAGAGTTATGCAGGTGGTTTCATTTTGTCAAGTCATGTTGACTACATATCCATTTTACAAATCACATTCAGAAACCTGTACTCAAAGAATAAAGTTTCTGTTTCCCGGACAGGGCTTATCCTAGTCCCAGATCAAATGGCTTTTTTGAGCTGCCTTGATTTAAAGGTGCCATAGAATAAAGACTGTATTAACCTAGGCATAGATGAATAATAAGAGCTCTGTACATGGTAATGATATATTGTGAGCCTCAAATGCATTTGTTTCCTCATTTTTATGTAACACAGAAAAAAAATTATGTAACGCAGCACACAGAAGCTGGAAAACAGGCCAATCTCAACATAACACCGACTGTGATGTCACAGTCAAGATGTACCCCCAACATTAAATTACACATTACATTTATTACAAAATTTCAAGTTGTAACTGCTAAGTTAGCGTAATATGCTAGCGTGTAGTTTGAAGTTCTACTATTGACGTTACAGTTACGTTTTACAGGTCCATACTGAAAAAACACAAACTTTCCACTCAGAAAAAATCTCCAAAGATTTTGTTGTTCCTCAAATCTGTATTTTCATCTCAACATATAAGGTCTGTTTAGAAATGTGAGCTACTGGCATGAGCCTCAGAGCAGAGCTCAACATTATTATTCATGACTTTTCCAAATAGGGCAAAAATAGATCATTTCATTCTAAAGGCACATTTTTGAACTTAATAAAGCCACATACCTTCTATGTAAATATCAGAGAACAATTTAACAAATTATTTTAATGCATTCTTTGGCACCTTTAAAAACACCTTGTACTGTATAACCTTGATATCTCTACTTTTGACTGTGTAAGGTCATGTCAAAGACTGAAATCTGATGTTGAATTTTATTAATAAAGTGTCTCTGTGTGTAAGGGGTTTTGATCATTCTTGTACCCTAGTTATATAAATAATAAACGTTTTGTTTATATTTTCATTTCAGTCTGACTATGGGACAGCTATACGAGAAAGAGAAGGATGAGGACGGCTTTTTGTACGTGGCCTACAGTGGAGAGAACACGTTTGGATATTAAGATCTGTGCATCATCTCAGCCTGTCTACACATCTACGCACCTGTTTTTATTTTTTGGACTAGCTTCATTGTTCTAGAGTTGGCAACGGGACGGAAGACAACGCGTCTGTGACATAATCGCACTAAAGATGTGTTTGTACCTGTAGTTTCACCTGTTATATTGTAATTTGAAACATTAGCTTATTCTTTTTTTTCTTTTTTGGTGAATGGTGTTATAATATTGCAAACAATAATGTTGAAACGGAGACTATATAGTAACTTTTAATTTATCTGTATTTTTCTTCTGTAAATTATATATTTAAGATAATCGAAAGGTAAGGTAGCTGGATGACCTAACCAATAAAAACAAACTCCAAAAAGAAAATCGTCTGTCGAGAAAATTAATAAAAAGCATACACACTTCAGATTTAGGTTATGACATTTTAATAATGTATAGAATTCACCTAACAATAAATAATACTGATCATCATCAATTCACATGACTTTCTTTTCATGCGACACCAAAAATCCAGACCAGGCTGCTTTGACCAATACAAGATACTGTAAAGCTCCACAAAGGATCACAGATGTCAAACAGATGTCTTTTTATTTGACATTTTGTCAAAGTCACTGTTGAATTACATTGTAGGGAAGATCATTGATAATTCCTGTAAAATTGTATTATACAGATATGGAAAAATAGTAAATGTGTCGTGGAAAAGCACATACTTTACTAATAACAATAAATAAAACGTGGTATTTCACACTATTGTAATGCTGGACACAACAGTGGGGTTTTGGGTGAAATGTCGAGCGTGTTAATGAAAGAGCAGAAGATCTCTGGGGCTGCGACACCACAGCGGGAAAGCCTGCAGCTGCAGCTGTGTCCAGGCCTGCTGATACGGCCCTGCAGCCTGCTTATAGTCCCAGTATGTTCTTAACTCGCTCTCTCCACTGCAAACAAGAGCAAAAAAACAGCCATCAGACACAACACATACACAAACAACACCTGCACGCTCGAAGGAGGGCTGTGAAGCCGCCAGAGGTCAATCTGATGTATGCAACGTGATGTTTTGTTTACAACATATGAACAAAGCATTAGGGATATGTATTCTTGAACATTCACTGAAAATAGTCATTTAATGCATGTTTTTTTTTTCAGTGAAACATGAAAGCAACAGAAATGATAAAATATTGCAGCTCTTGCTATAAACAGCAGATCATTGTAATATATAACTGTCAAGCCTCAAAATGGATAATCATCATAAAAGTATCAAAGATTATTCAATTAAAGTCAAGTGAAATGTTGTGTAGTGCTTTTTAGGATTTAAAATTGCTTTAAAGCAGACAGAATGATTAAAAATATAGTATTATTGCATGTTTTACTGTTCTTATAGGTTATAATCTAATAAAATTGTATATACTTCATTTTCGACTATCAAACATGTAGTCAATTAATCAGAGAAATAACAATATGAAACATTTATGGATATGGAAGACACCTTTAGACTCGTTTAGGTAACTGTGCAATTCTGGTTCTTTTGGACCTCAGTGCAGCTTTTGACACCATTGAGCGTGCTATTTAGCTTGAACAGATAAGTAAATGTGTAGGAATTTAGAGTACTGCATTAAATTGATTTAAATCCCATCTTTGTGATAGAACACTTTTAGTGGAGGTTGGCAAATTGTGGTGTTCCACAGGGATCAATTCTGGGCCCGCTTTTGTTGTCACTCCATTTACTCCCTCTAGGCTAGATTTGCTATCAATTATATGCGGATGATACTCGGGTGTACAAAGGGTGTGATTTGTGAAAAATCAGAAGGGGGATGTTTTTCAATTTTTTAAATTATGAATAAATCATGAACCAAATGCTTATTGATTATTCAGGGTATTAAGCAATTTTTTTGTAACTGTTGAACTAAAATATGTATAGAAATGTAACTATGTATAAGAAATGTCTTACTCGCATCCGCACTGTGCGAGATTCGAACCTCATACTCTCAATATAACAATAAATAAGATGTCAGTCACTTTTTTACCTCTTTTTTGCTTTCCTGTGTCATCCCCCCGATAATAACGATGGTAGATTCTGCTCACTCCTTCTCAATGATAATATTTATTGGATTTGTAAAAAAAAATTCTGTAAAATACAACTATATGCTGCTTGGAATCCTTTTTATTTATTATTTTGCTGTTTTCGCGCTAAAATAGACTAAGAGTTTGCACTTTTGCGTGTCAGCGTTTTTAATTATAATTTTAATTAAATTATCTTAAATTATATTAAGTCGTTTATATGGCCATTTGATGAACATTAATCATGGGGGAATAATTTTTGTCACCACCGGGGATAAAAAATAATTAATCAGAGCCCGGGATATAAAGACCCCCCATCCCACCCAGCAAATCGCACCCTGGGTGTACATCCCTCTGAAACACGGAAATAACTATGATGTACATGCCCAGGGTTTCCCGCAGCACTTTTCAGTTCGGGCGGCCCACCTAAGCTGGGAAACCCTACCACCTTAACTAGTTTGTCCAAAAAAATAAAAAATAAATAAATAAATATATTATATATATATATATATATATATATATATATATATATATATATATATATATATATATATATATATATATATATATATATATATATATATAATCTAGTATGTGTTCATTTTCTGTCATACTTTCTTCAAAATTGAGTTTTATTTGAGTGTTTAAAATAAAAATATTTTCATCATGACGCGTCCCTTTGATTGCCATGCCCCCGGCCCAACCCACCCGCACAACCCTACCACCTTAACTACAAACTCTGTGGGGGAAAATAGCTTTTACCATCTTGGATCCATCGCTAAATTAAAACTTTTTTAGACGTCAAATACTTAAAGACAGAAAAGCATGCTTTTATATCCTCCAGGCTGGATAACGTCACTCATTATATCAAGGTGTGGCCCAATCCTTTTAATCTCACCCGGAATTTGTATGAACGGCTTCTTACCAGAACTAAAAAGAGAAAAGCCATTGTCTTGGCGTCACTTCATTGTTGTGTGAAATTTAAGGTTTATTGTATGTGTACAAGGGGTTTAAATGGCCAGGTCCAACAATATATTACAGATCTTCTTTCCCAGCAACATTCTAAGGATTTAAGATCCACAAAAGCAAGCTGATGCTAACTGTGCCCCGGTCTCGTCTGAAGTTAAAAGGTGATTGTGCCTTTTCAGTTGACGCCCAACAATACATACAACAAACAAACGCCATACAATATAGTTCTTATTTTTTATCCGCTTAAAAAATCGCCACATTTTGTTTTGTGCCACCATACTTACTCGTGTAACGGTCTTTAAATAGGGAAAACATGGAGGTGTTTGGTGGCTTATAAATTCATCCCTGTTTGGATCCTAAGGAATGAATGGGGCTAGGCTAAATGCTAACACATTCACGACGCGCTGAACAAAGATTAAGTGCACGCATTGTATAAAGTTAGGTATGTATTCATTCGTCTAAGTTGAGGTAAGAACAAAGTAAAATATAAAAAAACTGTGGTGTTTTCCTTTAAAAGGTACCGTCCCAGTGACAAAAAGGTACAACTTTTGTGAGTGTAGGTAGGGTACTCAAAACTGAGTTTGTGAAACAGAGAGTGTGTGTTCACAGATGATGAGTCATTGTTTTTTTGCTCTCGTGCGAGTCTGAAACTGGAGCTGTGTCAGGTCAACTTCAAACAGAAGAACAACTGTTTCCTTCAGTCACCAACTTACAAAGGTTTACTGTTATATCATACATCTTCTTTAAAACATCTCATCACATTTAATAACACACATCTCAGTATTTCAAACTGTGATTCGGCATTAAACACCAAATGAAACTATGATATCGAGTTACAATACTAGTCTTAATACTCAAATGCTTGTATGTCTTAAATTAGAATATTTTTGTGAAATCTCTCCTCTTTTCTATCCGTTACCGTAAAAGACTCACCGTAGTGACTCTGGACATTGATCTTTTGGAGTTACTGCCACCAGTTTGAGGAATGAATGAAAAAGCTCCACTTTAGTGATCAAAGATCTACACAAGGAAAAACATGAGCTGGTTATTGTGGTGAACGTGTGTCCGTGTTTGTCAATGTCAACATGCAAACCTGTGACAGGTTTAATGTCACACCTGGCTTGTGGTGTTCCCAAAACTTTTTTAGTCACTCCTTGTTTATAGCCATTGGCAGTGACATCTAGAGGCTGATGGGATACGGCACACCAGCTGATAGCTGCAAGCATATGAACATTTCATTAGGAAAGCAGGACTACATTATTTACTCACCCTCACATTTGTTTGATATTTTGAAAAAGGTTTGTGACCAAACAGATCTGGGGCACCATTGACTTCAACCAGAGGAAAATAATATTACGAAAGTGAATGGTGGCCTAGATCTGTTTTAAAAAAATATCTAAATTTGTGCTCAGAAGAACAAAGAACGTTTGGACCAACTTGAGGGCAAGTAAATGATGGCAGATTTTCATTTTTGGGGAACTAATCCTTTAACAACCAAAAAAATAATAATGCCATCCCACATTCAAAATAATAATGTTTTATACTTTGTAATAATTCAAAAAGGAGGAGGTTAAAACTAAAAATCTTCCAGACCTCCTACAGTTTTGAGTAGACGATTGTTTTATTCATTGTGGTAGCACATGCTCACAAAAAGCCTGGAGACCCCTGATCTAGGTTCTACAAAAGTATGCCAGTGGAGTAATGACTATAATATACTACAGTATACTACCATTTACTACAGTAATTACTAAGCAAGTATTAGTATTTATTTCACATATTATCTATAAGATTACTATTGAATACAAGGCAAGAATATGTCAATTACTATTGTTCAACTACCCAACAAAGTAAAAAATTAAACGTGCAACGTGTGTGCAAATATCTGTACTTAAAGGGACACTGCACTTTTTTGAAAATAGGCTCATTTTTTTCCATCAGCTCCCTTAGAGTTTATCATTTGATTTTTACTGTTTTGGAATCCATTCAGTTGATCTCTGGGTCTGGCGCTAGCACTTTTAGCATAGCTTAGCACAATCCATTGAATCTGATTAGACCATTAGCATCGCGCCAAAAAATGACCAAAGAGTCTCGATATTTTTCTGGAAATTTAAAGTTGCGATTTTCTAGGCCGATATGTCTAGGAGCTATACTCTCATTCTGGCGTAATAATCAAGGACTTTGCTGCCTAGAAAATCGCAAAGTTTAATTTTCAGTTGGTCTTGGTACACAATGTAACTACAGAAGAGTCAAGTTTTAAATAGGAAAAATAACAAAACTCTTTGGTTATTTTTAAACACCATGCTAATGGTCTAATCGGATTCAATGAATTATGCTAAGCTATGCTAAAAGTGCTAGCGCCAGACCTGGAGATCAACTGAATGGATTCCAAAATGGTAAAAATCAAACATTTAACTCTAGGGGAGCTGGAAAATGAGCATATTTTCAAAAAAAGTGGAATGTCCCTTTAAAACAGACAGGACATTAATACAGTGACCGGCATTTTACATTTAAAAATTCACAAATAATGCAACCAAATAGCACCCTAAAGATGAAATGATCTTTGAAGTGTCAGACAGAAAGATTCAGTAAAAACTGAATGGATGGGTATTGTACCTGCCCCGCAGGGGGATATCCTGCCCTGTGTATTTGTGTGTTTGGATTCGGTGTGTGTGTGGTTATATGTAAACTCCAGATCTGACTGCAGGAGCTCCGGAGGACGGGCGGAGAAACCGGGCGGAAGATCGCTGACATGGGCACATCTGTAAAAAAAAGAGACCATTTATCTTTTGTTTCTGCCTACTAAAGTCACGGTGAAACATCAACATACCTGCACAAATGTTAGCCCTATAAACACACAGCATAATACTGTGAAACAATGCAGTGCAAATGTTTGTTCATAAACTGTACACAGACAGGCCCATATTTGCTAAATAGCGTCATTTCAGCTGTAAAGCAAAATCAATACCTCCACTACCGTAATTTTAATAGATCCTGTTACAAGTGTTTTTATGATCAGATGGGTAAATGATAACGATTAGATGGAAGGGAATGGTAAGGGTATCAGGTTGTTATATTATGTAAAACTTACCGTGTGTTTAAGGCTCTCTCCATGGCTTCATGACTGTATGGACACTTCCCAACCACCACAGTACTGAAATAGATGGGCTCTTGCAGGTAATGAGACAGCAGTGCACCCTGAAAGCCTAAAACACCCCAGCGGGCGATTTTATCACTGCATGAGAGAGAAAGTGTGCTATCACCGCGGCCCGGCTTCAGACGCAACAACCCAACGTTGTGGTAGAGTAACCCGGGCTGGAGAGGATCGGTCGGACCTTCGGGGACACACTTGGCCCCGGTGCGATGAAGGTCATCCTTCGAAATTTCATTTGATTTATTGCTTGCTTTGTCAACTTTTTGTTCGACCAGACGTCCATCTCTTGATTTTATTCTTGGACGCTCCTCCAGGTCGCTCTCGGCCGGGCGTTTCAGACCTCTTCTTTCTTGCTCTTCATGCTGCGTCTCCTTTACTGACTTACAAGGCTGCGCTTGACTCAAGTTCATAGGAAAGATGGAGGCATCGCCACCTGATGTCAAAAATAAGTTTTAGGATCAATTGAGATTTGCTCCTGTATAGCTTTGCGTTAGCAGCACAAAAGTCACGGGTTCAAATCCAAGAAATGTGCCTACTGATAAACATGTTTATCTTACCTTGCTTACCCTGGATATAAAACATTTTAATGACACTTCTTGTATTGTGATATATAAAGATAAAGCAGATATGGTAAATGCAGTAGCTGAACTCACATGGTGTTTGACTGGTGAAAAAAATGAAAGAAACGTCAGGTTTGACCATCCATCGTCCTTTCTCAGTACCTGGACAGAAAACCGCAGAACTCTGGCCACTAACAGCCTTGTACAGCTGATCTGTCAGATATCTAAAAGACAAAAATATCAAAGAGATTCATTAATACCTTAAGTTTAGGGCTGTAATGGTAAACAAAATATGATTCAATTCTTGCCTTGGTTTTGGGCCAATGTTGGGTCAATTTCAAGAAAGCAGAATCAATAATCAAAGAAAATCATGTATTTCAGTATCACAGTCGCTGTCTGTGAACTCTTTTAGACTTGAATATGTTTAAAAGAACAATAAAAGGCTTTTTTCTCATGTCATTTACATTAAATTAGACTTTTTGAGTCATTCACTTCCAGTCTTTGTGCTAGGCTAAGCTAGCGGGGGCTGCGTAAGACAGAGTTACAGCACGCGCGGAGATGAGAAAGGTATGTATGGACTTATCTAACGCTAGGGGATACGGTGAATAAGCTAAATTCCCAAAATGTAGGCGTGTACAGGTGCAGTCAGGGATTTTTAGCACCATTTAGTGGTGAGACTGTGAATTGCAACCAACGGCTCAGTCCAAAGGTCACCCGTCCTATTCGAAAAATGCATAGTAAAGCTATGGTAGCCACCACAGGTCTAACATGTCATCGTCTAAGACAACGTAGTGACAAAACTCGCTTTAGGTGCCGTTCACATATCCTGTCTTTTGCGTGCTCAAGTTTGTTATTTACATTTTTTTTTGCCGCGTCCGCACTGCATCGAGTTAAAAACATCTCAGCTTTTCAGAATGCCACAAACGGACCGCAGGTCATGTGACAGGAACCTACGCGCCTAGTGTTTTCCATGCGTTTTTAGGTAAACGGCTCCTTATAGAGGGCCGGCCCAAGGCCTAAGTGAACTAAGCGGCTGCTTAGGGCCCCACTGCCACCAGGGGGCCCCAATAGTTTTTTTGTACATTTAAATAACTTATACAAGTAATATAAATGAATGAATGAATACGAATGAATAAATAAATAATTCAAGACAAGAAAATTCTGATTTGCAGACAACTGCTATGTGTCTGTAGTGCTAGCGTTTGAGTCACGCGCAATATAGACAATATAGTGCATTGACAATTCACGCAGGTGCGGGTCACTGTAATAAATGATAAGCCATGTCACAAAAAAAGGATGTATCGCTCTGGTTCCGAAGAGAAAGAAGAAAAAGACAGAGGAGGAGAAAAAAAGATAAAGGTATGTTTGCATGATTATTAACAGTATGTTTAATTTGTGCAACAGCAGCTAGTGGTGTAACAGATCGCAGTTGATCCGTGATCGACCCACAGTTCGGCTCGCATGCGATTCACGGATTAATAGGGAAAGTTTATCATTTGTACATGTTTCAAAGGCTTGCAAATGTTAACATTTCAAGTGTTTTTAAACTATTTAACCCGCAATAAGGCGGTAAAGTGAGCAGGTTTCTGGACACACATGCGGTTAAATGTGTCCGATCCAGCTCTATTCAGAGGTGATCCTCACTACGCACTTCAGAGACCAGAACACGTGATGTTTACACTTTAGAGAGAGTCGCACTACTGTGTGTCATACTGTAGTCCATTAGCATACATTTGAGGAATAGAGCAAGTAGTGCACACATGTGATGTCGCGTTTCAGCAAAGCAAAAAAGCAAGCAAACATAACATCTTTCTGTTTATGACAGGACACATACAAACAAAATGATCTCCACAGTTCTCTTTTTCCAATAAAACATTTGTTTATGTCTTAGGTTTATGTGTAGATAAGGCAGAAACCAGGTCCGTGCTTCTCTTAAAGAGACAGTAACCTCAAATAACCTACTTAAAGGGGTTATATTATGAGATTGTTTTCAATATGTAAAAGAAATCTTTGGTTTCCCCAGAGTGCTTATGTGAAGTTTTAGCTCAAAATACTTCACAGATAATTTATTATAACATTGTAAAATTGCTAATTTGTAGGCATGAGCAAAAGTGTGCGTTTTTTTTGGGTGTGTCGTTTAAAATACATATGTGCTGATTAATTGCAAACACTGATCACTATGATGGTGGTTTGTTGTAATTGAAACTCAATTGTGCTGTCAAGTACTTTTTTTCTTTCTCTCTGCACTATGGCAGTGCTGTGGTTGGATATTGCAGATAAAGGGGGCGGTAAAAAGTTTGATTTTCATGATATGACCCCTTGAAGTCTGTGTCATTAATGTTAATCAAACAATCCGAGAAAAAACGAGAAAATCACTTCTGTAGCTCTAAAAATAAGAATTATATTTTATTCATACAATAAAGACAGTGTTATGATTCATTTGATTTGCTTTCTGAGCCTTTGTTCTTTTTATAAATGTTTGTAATTTCTTTATTTAAAAAAAAATAATTGGTGGGAGGGGGGGCCCCAAACAAATTCTGCTTAGGGCCCCCTAAGAGGCTCGGGCAGCACTGAGTTTGTTTAATAACATGACAGTGACTTTCATGTAAGGAGACCCGCGGTTTGTGAGGATAAAAACATCTAGGGACGGATTCACAAAACATTCTGGCAAAACATGACGTCGTCGGAGACAACACAGTGACAAAACTAAGCGTGTCGCACAAGCCCTGAAAAGGAAAGCCAAAACGTCTCGATCTGTCTATGGACAAAACATGCTCTATGAAACAGTTTGTTCGTTTAGGGCTACTGTAGAAGCAAAGCTGCGCGAAATGGTGGCTTTCATGTAAGGGGACCCGCGGTGTATGTAGATTAAAATGCCTTTTTTACAGTTAATTTTGTATGACTTATACTCCAGTGATAATATAGTAATGTATATTATAATTCAGTTCTGTCAAGAGATCCTTCTAAAAGTTACACAATGCAGCTAAAAATGCTATAAAAATGTTTAAAGTGTTAAACAAATAATTCCACTTGATACTGTGTCATACAATATATTTTAAGAGAAGGCATACAAAAGGTAAAAACAAACAAAAGTCTTGACCTTTGGCTCTCTTTCAGTGCACATTCTCTGTCTGAACTGTTATTGAGGCAGTTTTAGGAGGTTTACTTATGTAACAACTGAAACAAGCGCGTAATCCACAACAAGAAAGTTAATAAGGAGTAAAAGGAAAGACAATAGGGGGTCAAATGACATGAGGGTCAGTAAATAATGATCAGGTTTTCGTTTTGGCCTTATTTCCTAAAATTGAAAAATTGAGTAAAATGGCACAGAGCTCGCTTTATATGTGCACAGTAAAAATATCGGTAAACTATCTAATAAACCTCAAAACAAAACCAATTGATATGTATGAGATTTATATGCCAAAACCAACTAAGATATTATCATCTTTAGTCTCTCAGACCTAGTTTGGTGACAGTTGCATGACTGGATGAAATGGATGTTTAATGGTGGGATAATTTTTTGGGTGGGTTTATTGGGGATACAGAATAATGCCCTAGTGGTAAGACGCAGTGCTGCAGTGTTTCCCAACCAATGAGTCGGGCCCACAGGTGGGCCTCAGCTGTTTCCAAGGGGGCTTCAAGATGACTTAAAATTAAAAAAAATTGGACAAGCATTAAAATATGCTAACATAAGCTAAAATCAAGATGTTTCTTATTTCTTTGGTTATTTTAGTAGTGAATATACATCTGTCTAGTCATTACAAGCTCTAGATCCTTTTATTTGGAAAAAATTAAGTGAGTGGAGGGCTTTCAAATATTGTTGTGGGCAACTAGAGGGCCTTAAAGTGAAAATGATTGGGAACCACTGCTGTCCTGGATGCTATAATCATTGCTTTATATTACGTTTTGCTTTTCTGTGGATTTGATATAGCAAATGGCCTAAGTTAGGTGCTAATAAAAATGAGTGAAAGTTGTTGGGGTCATTGAGATTATTAATATACTACATTTGTACTAAGTTTCATCTATAATTTATGCACAAAATTCATGTGGCTTCAAGTCACACCCATGTGTCTACAGGACATAACGTCCGTTTGAGGTCTGTGAAAACCATATACAAACACAGAAGAGAAAAACATATTATAGACAAATCGTATTAAATTAATGATATTTACATTGTGTGCAAACAGACCGTGTGTATAGGATTGTGGGACAGGATCTAAGACGATGTTTGTTTTGTGATGATGACGTTTACCTGACGCAGCCTCTGCGTGCAATAACTTCAGCATGACTGTCATTCAGAATATCACCTGCACATGAGTTAAACCTGGTTATTTATCATAATAATTAACACGTTGTTTAAGGATTCAAATGTATTATAATTCATATACTCACCTTTTAGACTCATGACAGATTTGCCGATGCATTTGGTACCCGTCCCCAAAGACACAATCTGTTTATGAACTGTGATGGAATGGTAACGATTAATAAGCGATTAATGATAAAACCTCTGTTAAACACAAAAGCAGATATTTTGATAAATATGGTAACCGTGGAGAACAGGACCTATTGACTGCCATAGTATTTTTCTTACTGTAGAAGTCAATTGGTGCCACTGTGTGGCTACCACAATCTTATCAAAATATCTTCATTTGTGTTCAACAGAATAAAGAAACTCAAACAGGTTTAGTTCAACATGAGAATGAAAAAAAATATGACAGAATTTTCATTTTTAAGTGAACTATCCCTTTTAGTCACTTTCCATCCTGTTACTTTTTCATAAAATCCCTTTTAATAATAAACTTCCAACACTTCAGTTGTAATTATGTAGTGAAAGGGTAGTGTTTAAGTTTTTCCCTAGTGATGTCATTCTCCAGGAAGTGACATAATCTTGGTGGAAAAGAACGGTCCTGGCTAGAGGGAATAAAGCTACGGCCAAATCTGGAAAACGCGGGCGGTAATCGGCGCTCCGTAGCTGTATCCCTTCCAAATAAATTAAATTATTTGACGTGTTGAGTATAAATTGGTTTGTCTCACTTTAAATAAAACAACACAGAAAACTGTGTCAATATTTACTTTTCATAAGATTAAATAATATGCTATGATTTTATATATTCTCATGTAAAACAACACTCGGAGTCATAACATAAATAATTACATGCATAGTCATTGGTTAATTGTTTTAAAAGTAATGCATAGCAGGAATGACTCGTTGATCACGTGTATGTAGTATTTCTTATTTTACCTGACTTGTTTTCTGGACTGTGAGTCAGTTGAAGCACAGCTGCTAGTAGAGTCCACTCTCTACCCACTTCTGGTTTCCCTCTTTTAGGCAGTTTATTAAAGTGATCATAACACAGACTGGCTATCTCATCGGGAGTCCACATAATCTCTATTGTACATTCAGAATCAGACTGATTTGATTAAACTAGACATGTGTTTTAAGCGCTCATGTCTTTGACAGAAGTCTTTTATCTTGAATTTGTCTTTACCGGACGCAGAACCGTATAGATTTCAAATTAAGAGTCCTCCTAAACGCTGCGTGTAGATGTTCGAGACGAGACACGATTCAACTTAAACGTTATTTTATTACGAGTAAACAAAGTAAAAATGTAAAATTAACAGTAATTTGCCCATTTACCAGCTCTGTATTTGTGTGGACGGATGATACATGTAAAGGTCTACAGTACAGTTACAGGTAGTGATGGGAGAAACGAAGCTTTTCAGTTTTTCGAAGTAGTTCGAAACCCACACACGCTGGCGACCCCTGCTGGTCAAAATAGTGTAAAAGCAGATGTGTCTAAACATTTTACACTTTTTTACAAAATAATAGCAAGATTTTTATTAAAATATGTAAAAAAAAATATTTAACTTAATTAAGACATAGATTCCTAAATGTTTCGAAGCCTCATGAAGCAGTGCTTCGAAAACGACCATCACTAGTTACAGGTTTTAAATGTTTTTTTTAATTATACATAACTATACGTAATTATAAATAATATTTATCATTTAAAATACTAATAAAAATTATCAAATATAAATAATTTGTAATAATAGTTTTTTTTAACTAATAAATTAATGAAAAGAAAACAATATACATAGCAACAATATTAAAATAGCTTTACAATCAAAATTCTAATTAAAAGTTATTAATTTACTAATGATAATTTAGCCAATTAGTGTAATAGTCTGAGATCTGATTTATATTTTACATAATAATGTTAAAATAAAATGCCCATAAAACGAAAAGATTTCCCCTAAAATCAAAGAAAGAAGTGAAAATGATATTGAATATATTTGTTTCTTCTTATATTAATTAAATTCCGATACTTAAAAAAATCTTATAAAACTCTTAATTTAATTTGCTATATTAAATTCAAACCCAAGCACTGAATTGGCACTATTTATTCTGAATAGTGCTCAGTAATGTTACATTTAATGTAAGGAAATAATCTGTGATGATGTCACACCTTAGTCATGATTATTTTACCACAGTTTGTTGTTGAGGTGTCTGCCACTCCAAGTACCTGCAACTGCATTTATTTATTTATAATCATTATGTAGCAAGGTTTGAGATCTGATCATATGTATATACCTATGAATACATGATGTGTAGCACTGTAAGTCACTTTAGATACATGTGCCACATGCATAAATGTTAAAGCAGAAGATCATGAGCAAGACTTCATCATTTCAAGCAGGTAGAAAAAAGTCCTGACCTGTAAAAATGTTTATTAATTACAAACTCTTACTAAATTAACAATAAAAAGTAACCTTTATAATAAGAAAAATGCATTTGGCAGACGCTTTTATCCAAAGCAACTTACAGTGCATTACAAGGTATATATTTGGATTATATTATGTGTTCCCTTGAGCTATACAGAAGCAAAGCCATTTGTTCACAGTCCATGACAGGATTTTATTTCAACTATGTACAGCTTAACACAGCATGTCACAAAATAAAAATGTGATTGATGAAACTCTTTTAAGACAAGTATTTTCTCTTACAATGGTTCTCTATCTTATATACAGTACACGTATGGCGCGTAAGCTCAAGCCGTGCGGCCCATCATGACGTCTGCGGCTGAAGCTTCATTGCAGTTTATCTTGTTTATTTTTATTGTTATGAAAGTCTTAACGCAGGAAATTCGAACTGGGTTGAAAATGTAAAGCAGTGTGTGAAGCAGTAAAATGCATGATTATTTTTTACTCTGCATAGAAATGAAATCTGAGCTGTAAATGTAGATGTGCATTCCCTGAAGTGGCTAAATGGAAGATTGTAAAGTATCATGAATCTGTCGAATAACAGATCGGTCCACATTAGTGATTAATGTAATGTCTCTTAAAACAAAATATGACATTGGTAAAATTATTTTCTTGGTCCTCATATGATCACTCTTGTCCGAATCCTTCGGTTTCCTCGATGGCAAACAGTAGTTTCTCTCGGAGCTGCTCCAGGTTCTTATAGGGTGGCAGATCCAGGCGATTAAAACTGGCGAATAAAAAATTTATTATTCACAATACTCGTCTAAAAAAAAAAAACGTTAATTTTTTATTTTGGATTAAAGTCAATGTGAGCCTCACCAAGTGTGACTTCTAGGCAGCCAGGTTTCTTTCCCCACTTTATCTATGCAGAATTTCTGTGGTCCATTACTCCCTAAAAAAAGTCAAAATTCACCCCGTTTACTACTTAATACATATAGTGGCGGTTTCCCGGACAGGGTTTAGATTAATCCAGGACTAGGCCTTAGTTATTTAAGAAGTTTTTTTACAAACAAATCTTACAAAAAATTATACTGGTGTGCAAAACAATGACACTGATATATGTTAAAATATGTCAGTACAAGGTGTTTTGAAATTAAAGTAGCTCAAACATGCATTTTAGTCTGGGACTAGAATAAGCCCTGTCCTGGAAACCGTCCCATAGTGTACTATATTACTACTATAATACTATACTACATGTGTGAATTGTCAAAAAAGTACCAAAAATATAAATATACCAGCGTGTTACTGTTTTTGTATATGTTTTAAGTAATGTTGTTGGGTGAACACTTTACTATCCCATGAGGCCACAGGAATAAGGGCTGCAAAACTATGTATAATAATTATGTATATATAATTAAATACACGCAGATGCAAGTATATATTTACGTATATATACACATTTTTATATTTAGCCTATATATAAATTATACTATATACACTAATTAGTGCTGGGAAAAGATTAATCGTGATTAATCGCATACAAAATAAAAGTTTTTTGCATAATATGTCGGTGTGTACGGTGTGTAATTATTATATATATTTAACCACACACACATATACATATATTCATTTCAGAAATGTTATATTATTTATATATAAATAATAATTACACACTGCACACACTCAAATATTATGCAAAATTATTACTTTTATTTTGTATGCGATTAATCCCGATTAATCTTTTCCCAGCACTAACAATTATAAATACTCAATATTTAAAAAATCCTAAAATTGTACATGCATGTGTGTGTATTTTATATACATAATTATTATACACAGTACACACACATATATGATAAACATATATGATAAACACAAACTTTTATTCTGCAAACGATTAGTCGCGATTAATCGTTTTGCAGCCCAAAGTAGTCAAGTAAAAAAAAAATCAATAATAATTTTTGTGATTTCCTTAAGACCCACCCATCTGATGCTGGTGGGACTTAAATTTTGATAACGCTCAGCCTTCAAAATTTTATCTTCTAAACAAAATTTCTCTTTTTGAACACTTGTCACTTGATCGAACATTGATATAATGCATTTATTGTGAGTTGATATTGTGTGATATATCTGTTGTGTTTATGGTATGTAAGATTGTAACTGCACCTATAAGTTCAGCAAAACCTCCAACAGGCAACCGACAAGTTCCTGTGACGAACTGCAGGAGGCGAATCCGCTTTTCATTGTCCATCTCCTTTACCACCTGTGCCACAAACAAAACAGCACATTAAAAATCAGCAGAAGTGCAAAAACGCTAATACGATATTGAGCGTTAACTACCTGCCAGAACCAGTGGATTTGTTTGCTGTTTTTGGTATAATGTCGATAGATGGTGTTTTTCTGCCAATCGCTCAAATCAATCTCCTGCATCCCGCACAACATAAGCTGAAGGAGACATGATGCGTAGGATAAATATAGGGTCTATAAATTGAAAACCAGCCCAAAACCAACCACACACCCTGGATCAAGAGTTATTTACAGCTGTTGATGTCCCAAACGCTGGCATTATATTGTGTTAAGCATCTAAAAATGCAGCACGTCGGCTTTTTGGCGGATGATATTTTTGTTGCAAAACACCCACCTCCAGTTCTTTCTCGTCAAAATAACGCAACCACTCCAATGGCACCACCTCATTAAAGCCATCCAGGAAAGCTTTTGTTTGTTCCTCCACCCCACGTGTGAACCTCCAGTCAGTGAGCAGACTGCAGGAGAAATGAGTTACACTATTATAGCAATGACATGTAGCTGTAGCTGTGAATAATGCTTTAAAAAATGCTTTAGGTTTAGTAAAAAATACATTTTAAGACAATTATTTTGTCTTATTCACAACTAGATAAAACAGGTAAGCATAGATCTTCAGGCTATGGGTTACATAATTCCCATGTATGGAGTTTGGTCCATGTAAACGGTGGAGGGGCAGTGAGATGTCTGTGATGTCATAAGCATCAGTTTTTCAGATTGGGCCGTTTTCTGGCTGACATTTCTAAAAGAGGAATTTCTATGAGACTGAGATGTTTAGCATGTCTAGCACTTTTTGTATGTTTGTGAATGTGGGTAGACTACCATTATTCAACAAAGACAAGGTAAAAATGGTTTTTCATTCTCTGTCCCCTTTAAAGATGTGTGCATGTGAAATTTTATCTCAAAATACCCCAGAGATAATTTATTATTTTATAATTATATTATCATTTTATAGGTATAGTACAGGCCAAAAGTTTGGACACACTTGACAAAAATGTTAACTATGATTTTAAAAATCTTTTAATCTGAAGGTTTATGGTTAAATGCATGAAATTACGTTTGTAGAAAAAACTACACCTGTGCCAAACAGATTAATTTCTGTTATTAGAAAACTAAAATGTTATTTTTAAATATTATTTTTTGAAAAAGATGACTTGCATTGAATATTAAAGAAAAAGCTGTCAATAAGAGCCCAGATTAAATGTGAAGTACTTCAATATTCTTTAAAATTCAGGAAGCTTCTTGATAAAATGACACGAGTATGGTTTTGCAATTTCTAGGCAAGCTTTCAGTCACCAACATATATCCCACAGTTGCATTTGTGTTATGCCATAGTTTGGATGAGTTTATTATTATTCTGTTATGTGGGAAAAAAAATATAAATAAAGAACGAGTGAGTGTGTCCAAATATTTAGCCTGTGCTGTATGTATGAGCAAAAGTGTGCAGTTTTTAGGTGTGTCCCTTTAAATGCAAATGAGCTGATGAAATGCAAACACTGATCACCATAATGGTGGTTTGTTGAAATTGAAACTCAATTTTGCTGTCAATTATTTTCTTTTTGCACTCTCTGTCTTTGCACTAAATGGCAGTGCCGTGGTTGGATAGTGCAGATTAGGGGGCGGTATTATCCCCTTCTGACATCACAAGGGGAGCCAAATTCAATGAGCTATTTTTTCACATGCTTGCAGAAAATGGTTTACCAAAACTAAGTTACTGGGTTGATCTTTTTCACATTTTCTAGGTTGATAGAAGCACTGGGGACCCAATTATAGCACTTAAAAATGAAAAAAGTCTGATTGTCATGATATGTCCCCTTTAAAACAATAAAATTTAGCATTGTGCTAAAACAACAGAAAAATCATATATACAGCCAAGAAAAAAATGAAAAAAGACCACTTCAAGACTATTTTCAGTTTATCAAATGTATTATTTGTAAGTATGTGCTTAAGTAAAATGATCATTTTTGTTTTATTCTGTCAACTACCAACAATGTTTTTATTATCATTTATTTGCAAAAAAACTGAAACCAGATAAACTAACAAAAGATGCAATGTTTTAATGCGAATGCTAATGTTTAACTTGTATTTTAAGAACAATTAAAAATAAATATATTTAATGGAATAACCCTAATTTTTATAATGCTTTTGTGTGACTTAATGTCCAGAGGTTTGCTTTTGTTAAAATTCAACAGACACTGGACTGAAATGGTAGCAATACATGTTAAATGCAATGATGATTAAAAGATTTTAAAAATGATACCCAGGGCATAAAGCTTATATATGGTATTTGGTATGCTTTGGCTCCGTGCCGTGTTTGTTTGTTTGTGTCTTGGTTAAGTGATGGTAAGACAGCAGCACTTTTAAATGTGTAATTAACCAACATACAAATTTCCACACAAGGTAATGCTGTAATTATATAATTATTGCAAAGAAATTAAATCAAATGTGACGGACAAAAACTCTTTTATCGTAAGCACTTTTATTGTAAGAAAAATTTTTACTATACAAACTGATTTTTATTTAATTCATTTATAAAAAAAAAAAGGGTTTCAAGAAAATTAAACAACATTGCTTACCCCATTGGCAGATTGTTTTATGCACAAAATCCCTTAAATTTGATATTTTGGGTCTAAAAACTAGACATATTTTCTTTGGTCCTTTTGCTTATCTAGAAAAAGCGTCTTAATTTATGAATTTTTAGATATTTTTACTTAAAACAAGACAAAAATACTAAGAATTTTTCATTCAATATTTTCTGTATGAATTGTCATCACACCTCACACAATTTGTACTGAACTGAACCAATCAATCTTTTACTGTTATTGACTATCACTATTATTTGTGTACTGCACATCAGTCTGAAATGAAGCTGAAGGATTTATAGTTGACAGCTCAGACTAAAAACAAAATAAAATCATTTTTATTTTCTAATATTTAACAGCCTTACCCGATATATTCCTCTTTGTTGTCCTGAGTGACCAGTTCATTTTCTCCATCGTTCTTCAGCTGGTGCGTCGTCACCTTTCCTAAAATCTCCATGTCCTGAGCAAAGTACAGCTCTACGCCGCACTCCTCCAGATCGTTCTCTCTGTTAGCAGACATCAGGATCAGTTCACACGCTGTATGAATAAGACACTGAATACCAGGAGTGCAGTATTGATACTCACTTGACCCACATGATGGAGTTGTAAAACTCAGGGTCGATGGATTCGAGGTCTTTCAGGGTGGGTTTCTTGTTGAGCATGCGTTTGTAGAAGGGTAAAGTGAAGCCAGTGTCGATAAACTTCCCATGATACAACGCCTGAAGAGAAAGCATTGTAGGTGTAGGCAGGAGAGAGATGATAATAATAATAATAAGCCCTTCATGTAATGTGTATCCTCCAATCAGGCACAACATAACTAATTAATCATTGAAGTAATAAGTAAAACGACTGTAATATAAGTCATCTAACAAGCGATGTTACCATGGCAATGAATCGGCCAATGAAGCGGAAGTATGTGAGGTGGTCGGGGTTAATGGAGGACGCAGGGTTGATCTGCAGGCAGTAGTTGTTTTTACCGGCGTACTCAAACAGACAATACATCGGATTCAACACCTCGTGAGACAGCAAGAAAAACCACTCCCTATAAAGAGAATAAAACAAATGAGATACAACACATTAGGATAACACATAAACATTACATTTATAAGCTTTTTAACAACATGGATGTTTTCCCTGTAGGAAAACTTTATCAAAGATCTTCCAAAATGTCTATTTTAATATATATCTGTATTTTCTTTAATAGCTTTAATGCTTTAAAATTCAGTATTTTTGCCGCAAGGTCTTTTCAATTTTATTATTCTACAGTTACTGCCTAAAGTTTTGTGAATATTAAAACTAAATTATGCTGATAATGCTACAACTAAGAAAAATATTTAATCAGGAATATCTCATTTATGTGTATAACTGAGCAGAAAGAGATGCATTTTAAATGTATAAAATAAAAATAAAATATAAAATGTATTACATTATGATCATGGGTCCTTGCACAACGTCTAAATATGGTTCGACCTGTTTTAAATATTAAATATTTATTTAGGAATGGTAGAATTAGAATTTCCACATAAAATGCAAATAAAAACTGTCATTTATAACTTGTGTTTGTTATTTGCATTACAGAATGCATTCACAAAACATACATAGAAATTCAATAATTAACTCCTTCTGTCATATGAACAAGTTATGAACTTTTTAATTTAACAATTTTCATTTCTACGCTTTTACAAACTGCTTGAACCCCGACTTACATATTATTTAATACTTCTCATTATATTTTACTTAAACAAGTAAATATACTTATATATTCATCTTACTTTTCTTTTTTCTTCTTACTTTAAAGGTACAATGTGGGTTTTTTAGTGGTGAGATTGCGAAATGCAACCAACCTCAATTTCGAAACGCAAAGAGAAGCTACGGTAGCTGTTAAAGGACAAACATGTAGTCGCCTGAGACTACGCAGGGACAAAAAAGCCCTCCGTAGAGCAGTTTGTACGTTTATGACTATTGTAAAAACATGATGGCGGCTTTCATTTAAGGGGACATGCGGTGTAAGAGGATAAAAACGGCTCATTCTAAGGTAATAAAGATAATATTATTAGTGTATAGTTTTTATATGTTATGTATATTATATTTCAATTCTGTCAAGAGATCCTGCTAAAGTCCCACACTGCACCTTTAATACCATTCCAAATTTTATGGTTATGTTTATGGCGAAATAAATTGTTTAAGATACATTTTTTCTATAACTTTAAATCTATGTATTTGGATTGACTTGATAAAATAATTTTTTCAAAAGTAGTGACAGAATAAAACAAACTAGTCATTCAAACTATAAAATAATGCAGATAAAAGTATAGTTATTATGTAGTGAACAAACAAATGTTGAATAAATGAAATGAATGAACGAAAGAAAGAATGTATATACTGTACATAAATCTACATGCAGGTTTTTAATAAGCCACTCTTTCTCTACACTGCAAAGAAATTATTTTCAAGAAAAATATTCTTAGTATTTTTGTCTTGTTTTGAGTAAAAATATCTAAAAATTCTTAAATTAAGATGCTTTTTCTTGATGAGCACAACGACCTAAGAAAATAAGTCTAGTTTTAGACCAAAAATATCAAATTTAAGTGATTTTGTGCATAAAACAAGCAAAAACAAATCTGCCAGTGGGGTAAGCAATAAAACTTGAACATTTTTCCTAAACACTAAATTCAAGAAAAAAATTCAAGAAAAATTTGTTTACCCCATTGGCAATTTTTTTTTGCTTGTTTTATGCACAAAATCACTTAAATTTAATATGTTTGGTCTAAAACCTAGACTTATTTTCTTGGGTTGTTTTGATCATCAAGAAAAAGTATCTGAATTTAATAATTTTAGAAATTTTTACTGAAAACAAGACTTTTTTTTTTTTAATAATTTTTTGCAGTGTAGATTACAGGTTTGAACACAGGGAAATTCTCTGCCACACTGCAAAAAATAATTTTCAAGAAAACATTTTCTTTTTATTATTGTTGTCTTATTTTCTGTAAAAATATCTAAAAATTCTTAAATGAAGAAGCTTTTTCTTGATGAGCAATATGGCATAAGAAAATAAGTCTAGTTCTTAGACAAAAAATATCAAATTTAAGTGATTTTGCGCATAAAAAAAGCAAAATTGAAAATCATTTTTTGCAGTGCAGCTTTATAAGATGCATCCTAGTTTAGTAGTGTACATATCTTGTACTACACTAATTTACAGAAAAAGGCAAAGTAATAATCATTATTATTAAATATAAATTAACAAATATTTCATGTAAATATGCATTCAACTCAATTTTATAATTTGTATTTGAATAGTTTTGATAGTATTTTATAACAAGCACAACTACAAATCCTAATTCATATCAGACCACATAGCAAAGAAACATGCATCTATTAAAAGTAAAAAAGAATTCACCAGAAAATTTTGGCAAAAAATAAGTAGTTTATTTTAGATGAAATGAGTAAAGACATGAAAGTGTCACGTAAGGCAATGAAGATGAAAACACCAACACCAACAGATAGCAAATCATAACCGACCCACGGTGAGGGAGTTTGGAGGGATGGTGAAGGAACACACATGGGATCATGATTGAGGGTAAGGCAGTTGTTACACCAAAGGACGATGCAGACACCCCCAGACATCCCGTCCGTGGTTCTACCCTGTGGTAGAACAGCATGACGTAACCTACCATAGGGTAAAACCACTGACACGACGCAGGAGACAGACACAGACAGAGGAGCTCCAGACACCAAACAAGAAAAGTCACACCAAACATTTCCCCACCCACAAACCCAAACGTTAAGCACGAGTAAATTATGAAGACATGATGAAGAGAGAGATGACAGCTGCTCGGGATAAACTTGCCTGGCTATTCCTCCATAATCCAGACCCTCTTCGCCCCTCATGATGATGTATAGCCTCCGACGGAGATCGTACGGCTTCATATTCATGATCTGGAAGGAAACAGAGTGATATAATATTTTTTATATAATTTTAATAAAAATCCTTTACAAATATATTAAACTATGTAGAAATAAATATTAAAAAAGATAGTAATTTAAATAAATTTGTACTACATCCTCCCACCTGTTGAAATGAGTCCTCAAAGAGAGTCTGTCGTGACACAGAGATCTTCACGTGACTGGGCAACGCATTGGACTGTTAAGAAAGACACAAACATGAGATAATGCATTATGTGCCGTCAAAATGACAAGCGAGAGTACAAACAAGATCGACTGAAGCAACTCACGTGGCACAAGAAGCGGAATTGGTGATATTTCCACCTGAAGCTCCGATCGTAGGCGCCCGGAGATCCGCCCTGCCGTGACCTAAACGTGAAAGAGACAAATAAATAAAGTGAAACCGTCATTTATTCCACATCCGATGCTGGCACACAGGTCAAATGTCAACATTAACATGAGCTCTTGGACACGACCGATGAGAGGAAGACATAATAAATAAACTTAATAAATAAAGACACAAACATTTCCTGCATATCTGTACTGCTTATCAGAGAAACAAAGAAATAGAAAAGACAGAAAGCAACAAAAAAAATGTATAAAATAAAAAATAAGAGGATAAAGAAAGATATATACTGTATGGTTTGTGAATGCGTCTTATTGGTTAAAGCCTTGGCTATAGTGAAGCGCAAGATGCTTGAGCTAATTGGTCTGTTTGATCTATCTATCTATCTATCTATCTATCTATCTATCTATCTATCTATCTATCTATCTATCTATCTATCTATCTATCTATCTATCCATCTATCCATCTATCCATCTATCCATCTCAGTGTAAACCTTCATATAAAACTAAAAAATGTGACCTGAGCTTTAGCGTGTGTGATTTTTACCCTGACTCAAAGCCTGGTCGGGGGTCTTTAAAGGTGGTGGTGCGAGAATTGTGGTCCACAAAGTATCGCACACCCTCTGCAGTGTACTTCATCTCCCAGCCGGGGGGCAGGGGCGGCTCCTGGATCATCCTGCAACAGGAGGAGGGGGGTAAGAGCAGCGCACCCTGCTGGACTCTACACACATATATGACCTGACATGTCTGGTTTGCTCAAAGTATATATATGTAGAAAACAAACAAATCATATCATATGACTTTAAGTAAACTAAACGTAAAATATGTAAATACCTAAAACACAATGTAAAAGTAAAACGTGGAAATCAAAGTGAGGAAATAAATAAAGGATGATTCACTCTTGAATAAATCATTGGGATTGGGAGACATCAGGCAAGTAGACAAATATCTTTATGGGTATAAACACAGTAGCTAACTGTATATAGCGAAGTATGCTTATTTCCTGATAGTTACAGAGACTAACTTATGTGAAAAGACACTAACCACAGGTTATTGTTTATTTGACATTTACAATAAGAACTAGGAAATCAGATATGACTCATGGGTGAAGGAACATCTTGCCATCACATATTCCAACGAAAGCAGAAATCCTCGCAAACCTTGTCAAATCCGGTGACTAGTTCCAGCACAGCCTGGAAAATCTGACTGGTATAAACTGGCCTAACAACCAGCCAATTGAATTAAAACTGGCAATTTTGACCAGCCAATATTGTGTGTAATATGCATCAGATGGTTTGTCAACTATTCATAGGTTAAGATTACAATCTCATTATATACAAATGCAAGCTATACGTAGCTTGACAAATCAATACATATGTTTATATATTCAAACAGGGCTGGGCATAAATTAATCTAGATTAATCTCATACAAAATAAAAAAATGTTTGCATTATATATATGTTTGTGATGTGTGTAAATATTATGTATATTTATACACACACATACATGTATATAAATGTAAGAAATGTTTTATTAAATATCGTTTTTTATGTATATATAATTTAGAATATATAAAAATATAAATAAATATATATATATATACACATGTAAATGTTTCTTAAATACATACATGAATGTGTGTGTATTTATATATACATAATAATTACACACAGCACAAACTCATGTGTTATGCAAAAAATTACTTTTATTTTGTATGAGATTAATCTAGATTAATCTATGCCCAGCTCTATATATATACACACAGTGCAAAAGTTTAATGCCACCATTATATATATATATATATTTTTTTTTTGCAATGGTATAGTGATCAAATATAATAATTATTAGAATGCAACCAGAATATAGAGGAAATGTGTATGTAGTATTAAAAACTGTATAAATGTATAAGCTGAAGTGTCAAGTATTTCGGGTAAACTTTCCCTCCACTTGAGCAAAAGCAGGATCTTTTAATCCTAAATTTCCAATTGTAGTCGAATGACTTCAGTCTCCTCAAAAAGCTCAAGATGTGTTTCATGCCAAAAGAGGTCACACTAAATACTGACTGATGCCTGAAGAAGACATCAGTTTTGTTTTTATTTTGTGTACATATTTCCTGAATTTTCTGTTTGTATCTTAATAAAAAAAAATAAAAAAAATATGGATGGACATTAAAACTTTCCTTAAACAACAAGGCTGGTGGTGGCGGCCTAAGACTTTTGCACAGTACTGTAAATATATATTATAGTAGCTTGGAAAACAGTTTCCCCAACACCCTAGGCCCTAGCTGTACATATGTGCCCTGTGCACCCCTATACCAAAACAAACGATTTGACTCCCGCGGGCTCTATTGAAATCTGTAGATCATTTGCAATGGACCATGTGACAGGAGAGCAGAATTACCCTTGGGTTCGTGGGTCCTCCCACTGCGTAGTTCGGGTGTTGTGATTGACGTAATACACTCGGCCATTGTCCTGGCGTTTCTCTGCGGGGGAAAAAAACAATTACGATCAGCGCACGTGCAAACACGCTGAACTTACCTATTAGTAGATCAAAGCCTTTTGCATTTCCTTAACACAAATACTACTTGTGCACTGTACTAGCCTCATTCATTAATGTTTTATTATTGACACCCCAATGACAATACTTCCTCTAGAATCATGATCTAGAAGTCTCGATGGAGATGGTCCTTAAACGATGGCTTTTGTGATTTCCGAAAACATTCCCGTTTATGGAAAAACTAACAGCATGCAGGTTTGGAATGGAACCACACGAGGGTGAGGCATCTCGTAAGCCCATGCCCTAAAAATACTATCATACGATCACTTTTTTAGTGAGTTTAGCCGAACGGAGACTTGATGAGAAGCGAGTAAGAACTTAAGGAGCATTGTTCGGTGGCAACGAACAGCTGGATTAAATTAAAATCAAAACGGAGAGAAATCTGCTTGCTATTGCACAGAAAAAGATCTGTATGAATAGGAGCATGGCAGTGTGGATTTGTACCCCTCACCCCCTCTGTATTTAGCATGTGGTGTGGTTTCAGTCCTTTCTGTCTGACATCTTGTTCTTATTAGCAGTCGTTTGAGAAGCACACAGTAGCCCTCACATTACCGCTCGCACAGCACTTCTCTTACTTTTGTTTTTTTTTACGCTTTAGCCGTTTTTACTCAATCACTATAAAACAGCTTTCTCAACTCCATATTTCTTCAGTCTACAGTATTTGACACAATACTCAAGAGAGAGAATAATTACTGACTCAAATATATGACTTTTTATGTAAGGTTTGATTTTTAAATGTATCAACATTTACATTTATACATTTGGAAGATGCTTTTATCAATTATCAAATTAAAAATTACGCATGTTTACTGGGTTCGAACTTATGAACGTTTGCGCTGCTAACCTTAACTGCTATGCAGGGGCACTTAATAAAGTTTTGTATTTAAAAGCCACATTATATAAAATTTTATTTATTTATACATGAAATCACCCAGCTAGCGTGTGTACTGTAAATTGTGCGTTAAAGCTACAATTATATTTATTTAAACGTTTATATATAAAATTTTTTCTTAAATTCAAAATTTGTGTACTAACCAACGATTCTTTTTTGCGCAACAAATTATATTTTTCACTTTTTTTACCAATTAACCAATTTTTGCTTTTTCATCATCCAACTTCTTAAATTAAATTAGAATTATTTTTTATTTATTAATTTAATTTATATCATTATATAAAATTTTATTATAAAACAAACATAATTGGTGTATCAGCATTAAAATCCAACATAAATGTTTTGCAACACCTGTCAAAAGTGAATGAATTGAGAAAACAGATACAACCTATATTTTTGTTACATTTGGCGAGCGTTTATTTTGGGTGGTATTCCAGATACCAACCAAATTATCGACACACACTATAAAAACGATAACCGATTAACTGATCCAGACCAATAACCGATTAAAAAATGTATACATAAATCATTTTAGATGCATGAACAACTGTATATAAAACATGAATGAAGACTTACCCCAGCCTGGAGGAAGAGCGCCAAGCGGGTCATTCTCCACCACACCACCAGATGACTGTGAGAGAGAGATACACAATATGGTTAGGACACGATTTCTGCTCCTTACCTGACAAACCATCTCCCACCATAACTTCAAATAAACTCCCTAACCGATAACCAGCAGGACCTAACAACCCAAAGCTGTGAACGGGCATCTACCTACAGCTATGATGCAGGCAAACCCTGAGATGTCGAACCAAACCAATCCCAAAGTTTGCCTCCTGCTCCTGGAACAGAGACTGGCAGAGGTGCTCCAACGCCTTGACCAGCGCCGTCCAAATACTACACGCTTACCGCGGGCAAAAAAGACACACGCACACGCATACAGTATTTCAATGATCTCACTGGCTGCTGGAAAGCCCCACCCTGTCTCCATCCACCCCCTCCCGACCGCACCCAACACTCCGGCCTTTTCTAGAGGAGCTGTGAAAGTACGCAGGGAGGCGCGATGTCTGAGTGGACTGAAGCGAACATTCATGAGCGCTCCAGACGGCCCAACCCCCGCCCACAAGACAAAAGCACCTTTATTCGGCCACCACGGTTTACTCTGCGCGCAAACACACGTGGGTCTGGCGCGTGGAAATTTCATTTATTTGTACACTGAAAACATACACCCAGTGTGTGTGTGTGCTCTAAAGTGTGCGTTAAAACTACCATTATATTCAGAAAAATACCTTCTCTGTGGGCCTGTGTGTGAAGTTATACAATGAATGTGGTAAAAGGTTTAGAGTTGATTTAGTTAACCAAAATAAACTTTCTTGTTTTAAAGTTACAAAATGCCTAAATTAAAAAATTGATAAGAAACTCATTTCAGTTTTACATGCTAGCAGTATCTTGCTAAGATGGTAAAAAGCTCCTGTTACTATATCAAAAGTTTGCTGTTTGAATGAAGTTTGTGTAAGAGAGAGAGCGAGAGAGCGAGCGAGAGAGAGAGAGAGACAGAGCGAGAGAGAGCGAGCGAGAGAGAGCAAGAGAGAGAGCATGAGAAAGTGAGTGTGTAGTGCTGTAAAGACAAACACACATATTGTCAATCTGGGAAGAGATTTTGTAAATGTTTTGCGTCATTTGTGGTTGCTTAAATTGATCAGACCGAGAAACCACAAGGAGTTTTAATTTTGTACCTAAAGTTTGGGGAAAATACAAGAAACTGGCTAAAAAAAACGCAGGAAAAAGTGTCAGATAATGCTTGTGTGTAATGATCACACTATACACTATACACTATACCAGTGCCGACATTTTTTTTAGGATTTTCACAAAAGTTTAATGCCTTCCAAAAAACAAATCTTGTTTAAATATATTAACATAAAATATATCAAATGAAAGAACGTGATATCTGCCTTCAAACTAAAAAATAAAATAAATGTTTCATCTCATCTTTATTTTTTCTCTTTTATCATCTCTCAAATATGGTTAGGTTTCTTTAAAAACACAAACTTTTTTACAAAAAGTTGATATAATTTTTGGTTGTGCTGGTTGAATGACATCATGATGGAGAGACACCCCACCCCACTGCGAGTCGACATACACTACCTCTCTTCTATAGACTAAAGTTAACCTAAAATCTTTGCGGGAATTGTCCTATAAATTAAATTGAAAATATAACTTATGCATATATGCTGTATAAATACTGTAGTCTATGCCTGAGACGTGACGTGTATTAGTCTGTGAAAATATCCTGTCAGGCATTTGATCTTGACATTGCTAGAATCTTGTCTTTTTACATGTTGTACATTTAACTTAAAATATTTAATCTTGTAAAATATTTAATTTTACAAGAAAACAGCCCAAATTAATAATTTATTAGTAGCCTATTGTAGTGTCTCGGGAGATTGTGCTCATTGTTACATAGCTATGTGGCTATACTTCACTGAAACGGCAGTTAAAGATATAAACCCAGAATTCAGCGAACGCCAAGAACAAGAAAGCGGGAACAACACTCTGACCAAAACGCAGGATTTACAGACACAGACCATGTTTCAATTTCGATGATTCTGGCCAGAAATACCAAACTTGTTCACTTTGTCTAGTTTTAATAAGCTGCAGATTGGAGTACTGGTGGCACATATGCACAGATATTTACGTGCAACCTATTGGAAAGCGCGGAGGAGTCATTGGGTTAGTAAAATAACGAAATTATAGTTTTTAAAGGGATAGTTCGGCCAAAAACGATATTAAACCCTTGATTTACTCACCCCCAAGCTGTCCGAGTTGCATATGTCCATCGTTTTTCAGACAAACACATTTTCGGATATTTTAGAAAATATTTTAGATCTTTCTGTTGATTAAATGTAATGTTACGGGGTCCAGCAATAGTCCACGACCTTCAAGTCCAAAAAAGTGCGTCCATCCTTCACAAATTAAATCCAAACGGCTCCAGGATGATAAACAAAGGTCTTCTGTGGGTAATCCGTGCGGTGTTGTTGTAGAAATATCCATATTTAAAATGTTATTAACGTTATAAACTACCTTCCGGTAGCGCCGCCATCTTGGAGTGATGCGCATTCAGGATGAGAGCTTACGCAGCGTACAGAGTTTCTCTGCTGCTGCTCTGTGCCCCCGCCCTCCGAATTTGTCATACGTCACGAAGAAAAGTGCGTACACTACGCTAATACTCTCTCCTGAGTCTAAGATGGCGGCGCTACCGGAAGGTAGTTTATAACGTTAATAACATTTTAAATATGGATATTTCTACAACAACACCGCACGGATTACCCACAGAAGACCTTTGTTTATCATCCTGGAGCCGTTTGGATTGAATTTGTGAAGGATGGACGCACTTTTTTGGACTTGAAGGTCGTGGACTATTGCTGGACCCCATAACATTACATTTAATCAACTGAAAGATATAAAATATTTTCTAAAATATCCGAAAATGTGTTTGTCTGAAAAACGATGGACATATGCAACTCGGACAGCTTGGGGGTGAGTAAATCATGGGTTTAATATCGTTTTTGGCCGAACTATCCCTTTAAGTACAAAATAGTATTTATGTAAAGTATATATATGAAAATAAAAAGTGCACAACTCTTCTTAAGTGGAAGTAATAAAGTAAAATAACGAATAATAGTTATATAATAACGGATAATAACAAAAAATGTAAATACCCCCCGCCTAACGATATCATCTTCCATCGCGATGGTTTAACGTAACCATCGTCAACTGCCAATTTAGGGGACATCACATCGCCCAACCCTAATATAATTGTATTTTTGTAAAGGACTTTTGTTAGAGATCAGATCAAATGATACACAGAGTTTATACTGTTTTTGAATCAGTGGTTGCTTCAGTGTTTTATAAGTTGGTAAGAGCGCCACCTAGTGGATAATAGTGGAATTATGGATTGCAGTAAAATCTCGTCATTGGCAGGGAAGCGTTTTCCTTTTAACTGATGAGATAACTCGTCAACGGCTGGGAAAGAGTTAAGTCGTTAACCTAGTAACGCAAACAATCATAACGCTAACATCGGGATGCGCCACAGCTCTGAATGTTTATTGCTAGGTTAAACAATTGGACAAAAAAGAAATGCCACTGATACTGGGCGAAAACCAAACGGTGTGTCTCATTCACTAAACATGCGTATGCACAAATTTGTTTGTGAAATGTGCGTACGAACATTTTAACTAACAAATCATGAATCAACAAAAACTTTCATACTAAAATGTATTTTAAATGTATGCGAAAACGTAAGAACAACTTAGACCACAAGTACGCAATAATCATGAACAAGGAAAAAGAACCCTATAATATATATTTGTGTTATATATTTTATGTTTTCCTTGTTCATGATTATTGCGCATGTGTGGTCTAAGTTGTTCTTACGTTTTGCATACATTTAAAATACATTTAAGTATGAAAGTTTTTGTTGAATCATGATTTGTTGGTTAAAATGCCCATACACACATTTCACGAACAAATTTGTGCATACGCATGCTTAGTGAATGAGACCCAATAATTATTGTGCATTATATTGGAAACAAGGTAGTTGACCCAACCACTAACAAAAAAGTTGTATGCTTACATACCTTTGTATGCTTTCATTTATTTCTTTAAAAAAAGCATAACCCATTTCTCTTATATTTCCTTATTACATCAGCATGTCTCTCCTCCAATGGCCTTACTAAACAAAACTGCAAAAAAACGATGACTTTCCAAACACCTTTTCCCCAAACACACCCCCAGTCTGCCATTAGTTGAACAAACAGTCCCACCCCTAAACTAAGCAACACTCGATTCAAGCAATGCCGTATATTAATATACATTTGACAAAGTGACTTACAGTGCATTTAAGGTATACAATCAGTATTTGTGTTTTGTGGATCGAACCCATACATTTTGTGCCTCCAACACAACTGATCTACAGGAACATGTTAAGTTGGTCTGAGTGTACAAAAAAAACCTCGTTTAAAATGGTTAAAATGCTACGCCTCTAGTTTTAGGAAATGACAAAAAAATTGAAGAACTAACTCTGAAGCTCTGAAAGGATCTTTCCTACAGGCCCCTACCCTGTCATTACATTCATGTCCCAAAACTAAAGAAGTTCCTGGAATTGGGGCCAAGAGCTCTGACTAAGCAAAATCTAAAACTGGCATCACACACTTTGGCCTTTCTGCCATCATTTCTTTTCCAACACTCCATTGCATCCGGCATACTTGTGGATCAGGCTTATCCGATATAACGCATGTCCATATATAAAACCCCTTGGGTGTCTTTGTTGGGCTATAGTTGGTCAAAAAGTTAGGAGGTGCAATAAACGGGTATGTGTTTTGCTTGTATGTTTCTCTTTGCCCCACCCTCAAGAGATTTTATGACTAAAAAAGGTAGAAAAAAATGAAAGAGTTCATGACATCATCTTCATTCCCTCCACAAGGCCCATAGACCCAAACCAAGTCTCAAAAAACAAGAGACAGAAAAACAGGGTCAGAGAAGGAGCAATAACATTAAAAACCGAGACGTTAAAGAGAATTAAAGTAATAACAGGGTAATGGCTCTTCAATTACGAAATACTCCGAAACCATACAACTAACAAGAAGTCTATTTAGTATTAAAGGTCCACATAATAATGGGTGAACCTTAACCTAATGCTGTTTTAAACTCATGCGCTGTTATTGTCTTGAGGAACACTGATATAGAAAATTCTAAGGAAAACGTTGTGCTTTTCCATACAATAAAAGTTTTTGCGATCAAAAACAATTCAAAAACAACTATTTGCTGTTAATCTTTCAAACCTCACATCTAGCCATTATAATATCCAGATTTAAAATGGACTTGAATAGGAACTAACCTTAATAATTTTTGGTCCCGTACACACTGCACCGCATTCTACTAACAAAATTAGTAGCCAAAATCTGCGCCATGTGTACTGAACTGATTTGAACAACTAGTTCTTGATGACGTATTTAAAGTGACACTTTGTAGTTTTTCAACCTTCATAATATATTTTCAAGACACTTGTGATGGTACATCGACTTAAAATAGGTGAATGACGTGTCCACCATAGCCTGACGGGGTCTGTATCGTTTTTACTCTTACTTTTAAACTTGGGGTTTCGGGTAGTAACCCGAGCCCAAAAAAAACCTACAAAAATCTGCTTTACGGCATATGTCACTTCCTCCACTTCCTCAAATTCGGACGTGAGAGCGCAACTATTTATTTTCCTGATGTTTTTGTCATGGCCGAAGCAGCAACTAAGAAAAAGAGACCCAAGGTTTTGTCGGAGGAGACCAGAAAGAAAAAAGGGGAGAGTGACAGAATAAAAAGAAGGATGAGGATCAATTATATGGGGCCAGCGTTCGCTGGCTGGCGTGAACTGAAAGAAGGATAAGGGGTTTCTTACTGATGCTGACTTGGCCCTCATGCTTTTGTACTAGTAAATAAAGTCCTGTCTGGCGCCGAACACTATTTTTTTACCTGAATTTTGCTTGAGGCTACTTGGAGAGTTTAGAGAGAGACTTAAATCACGTGACATTGTGGCGTCGTGATGGCGTCATGGACCTACAACACGGGCGATCCGGGTTCGATTCCCCTTTAGGGCAATATTTTTTTAAATATAAACTTTAACCAAGCGACCACCATTACAACTGGCTTGCAAACGTGAGCTGCGCAATTTTTTTGGTGTTTGATGAAAATAAAACCCATGAAATTATATTATATGACACATGACATGCTGGAAAGCACACTTTGTGACCTAAAGAGTTGTCTTCTTTTCCTTTGCGACAGTGCTGCGGCACTAGACGTGAAAAATACATGTCTAGCACCCTCGAGTGGCCAAAAAATTATGCGGTGCGACATTAAACGTGCATCGGGGACACAACATATCTCTCTTCTGTGAAAGTGTCTGAAGAATTTACAGAAAAGAGGTACAAGTGTTTACTTTCGTGTTGCTAGATCTTGTTAAAAAACAGCAAACAGGAACAAGTCCATAATAATTAAAAATCCCAATGCTTTACATTAAAAATGGGACCAAAATATCGGCCGATGATGCTTGCTATGCTTCTCAATGAATTATGTTGAAATGCCGCTACATCCAAAAGCCAGAGGGCGCTCTCTTGCAGAAACTTAATATGCACCACTGAAGAAGAACCATTTACAAACGCAGCTCCAGGAAATGGCTTAAGCATATATTTATATAGCTGATCTTCAAATCTTTTCAGGTATTTTCATGATAATAAAGAATATGTGTAATGATTATGTTCGACAAGCGTTGCTTTTTCAAATGCATGTTATAAACGACTGAAAACTCACAGTGATTTAGTGATTTCAAATCGATAAGGACTTCCTACTGATCAAATTTGTTGTACATGGAAAAGCTGTGCAAAATATCGCCAGTGCAATTTAGAATTGATATCGGACAGGTTTTATTAGTAGCCTAACACTTTACCTACAAAAAACCTGATCGCTTTATGAGCAAAACCCAGAAAAAGGTTAAGCACCAAAATGGTTAAGACCAAAAATACGAGAACATGGCAACACTTCAAGACAGTGCTCTCCTAAGCAGCCTCAAACAACACACAAATTCTCTCAGATGGTTGTTTAGTACATAATGCTGTAAATATTTCTCCGGCCAAAACAGTGAATGTTAAACACGCAATGTCAAACAAGATGATGGAGCGTTGCTATGGTTAGTCTTGTTCCTTACACACATGGAACGATCATTTAGTGGATTTACTCCTGCATTTAAATGCAGCTATCATTGGGATTTTTACTTGAAACATAAAATTGCATGTTAATAGTGGAGTTATTATACTTATGACTAGTAAGGGAGTTTCTATAAATTATAAAAAATAAAGATAAAATAACTTAAAACTTAATTAGTATAAATTTATAGCAACTACTTAGTAGTCAAAACAGTTAAGTGCAACAAAGAATTTTTTACAATTAATGTTATCAAACTTTGTCCATCTATCACGCACAATACAGTTTATTACTCTGTTAGTCTCACTCTAGCCATCTATAACCATTTAATAATCATTTATCAGTCAGAAGATATGCAATAGTGCAGAGATTTTGTGATCTGATCTCAAAACGTTTTACATCTTCATTTTGTGTTGATAAACAAAAATTAGGTTTATAAACAGGGTCCTTATAAACTGCCTATATAATCTGAATTCAATGTTATTTACAGAAAGAAAATAATAATAGACCGGATTAGAATGACATAAGTTTTTATTTTTGCGTAAATTATTCTGTCAAAGATTTTTATCATTTTCATGAAAGAAAAACACAGTTTCATGTTCACAAATGGATCTAAACTAAAGTTTGGTTTTGAGTATGTAAGCAGAGAATGAATGTTTTATTTTGGTTAAAGGCCGGAAACGGTAGTTAATGATACATGCGTCGCTCAGGAGCTCCTAATGAGCTGCAATTACCACACAAAAAGCTCAGTGTGCTGTGTGTTTGTATGACGCAAGCCGAGGGAGTGTTTTTCATTCTCTCTGCTGCGTCGTGTAATGTTGGAATCAGGTGTCACATTTGAGACTCATGTGAGAATGAAAGCATCTCTTCAGTGAGAACCAACACTTTTTACCATTCATTCTTTACTTATGTTCTTGATGTTAGCCATAACTTTAAAGAGAGCTAAACCTTTGTCTTGACATACACTGGAAAAAAACAACTTACTTTAAAATTTACTTTAAAAAAAATCCTCAACAATTTGCACAAACTTTTTTTAAATAAAATTGACATCTTTTTTTAAGTACATCTTACCTACCAAAATCAAATAAAATCTACTTAATAATTCACAAAACATTTGTTAAATATTAAATAAATGTCACTTAATTATTTTTATTTTAGAAGTTAGATTTATTTGAATTGTTTAGGTAAAGTATATTACTATTATATAGATTTTACTTACTGTTTGTTACTTTCTTTAACATGGTTGTATGGACAGACACATTTTAGTGTATAAATGGTATTATGAAAAAAAATTCATTACTGACTATAAACTTGATTCTCCACAGAAACACACACAGAACTGTTTTTTACTTTAAAAATTGTTAGTACTGCAGAGAGAAATACAATAAAATGTGCTGAACAGGGTTCATGTAAGTAAACGCTGATCATTTAAATACATTTCACAAAATTATCATTTACAACAACAACATTTTTTTTATAAATATTAGGGATGTAACGATTCAATCACGATTCAATCGCGGTCCTCATTAAAAATGCCTGTCTGGTATCGATTCTGAATCGCAAGGCTGCGATTCTTTGTTTTATGCACAGCCTGTGCCTGTATTACGGCATTTGGTCAGTAGGAAGTCCTTATCAATCTAAAATCATTATGAGTCGGAGTCGTTTATAACGTGCATTTACACTCTTATATAAAAATCATTCAAAATATTCTTTCTTATCATGAAAATACCTGAAACAATTTGAAGAACAGCGTATAAATATTCCTGTGTAGACATTCCCTGGAATAGCGTTTGTAATGCTACTTCTTGTGTGGCACAAAGGGAGTTTCTGCATGAGAGCGCCCCCTGGCGTTTCGGATGTGCCGGGATTTCACCGTAATTCATTCAAATTCATTCATTGAGAAAACGCGCATTTGCACGATTAATCGTCACGCCCCTAAAAAATATAACAGCTTAAACCTCTATGATATTGTACTAACAAATATTTAAGTAGTTAGAGTTCTTATCAGTTCTTATGGTGCATTCACACCAGCCATGGTAGAGGCCGCAAAAACGCGCTATTCGCGCGTAGTTGGATGCTTGAACATTTGTGTTTACTCGCTTCATTCGTGCGTGAAAGCCGTGCATGAAATTCTAGTCGATCGAGACATTTTCGCGGAAATTCACGTCATGGGAGGGGCTTTTTGCTTTTTTCGCTGAGACTCCGCTCGCATCCTGTAATCACGTCACTACTACAGCAGGGTCCTGATTGGTTAATGCGGCGCGAAAATCTGCCGAAGTTCAACATTTTCAACTCGCGCGTTTCCCACGGCAAAACTAAATTTGCGCGGAACGCACCTACCGTGCCGTAGGATGCCTAATTGCGTCTTGCATAGACTTAAAGCAACACCAAAGAGTTTTTTTGACCTTAAAATAACGTTTCCAAAAAAGTTTCAGTGGTTCATCCACTCAAAATAGGGTGAATGGCACTTTCACATTCGCTTTGAAGCCCTCTATCGGCCAAAACCGCTCTAAAGAAGTTTCCAACCATCGTGTAGTGGTCCTGTAGTTCGAGTGAAAACTACAAAAACTTGCTTTACGGCAGACCTACAATCCAATCAGAGCCAGCTATGCTGCAATATTTACGACAGTGCTAATGAACAATTACGCTTCTAACCTGTAGGGGGAGCAAAGAGCAAAAACTCTTAGTGTTGCTTTAATGCTGCGTTCACACCACACGCGGTAGAGGCGGCAAAAACGAGCTATTCACGCATAGTTGGATGACTGAACATTTGAGTTTACTCGCTTTATTTGCGTGTGAAAATCGCACGTGAAATTCTAGTCATTTGAGACATTCACGTGGAAATTTGGGTCATGGGAGGGGCTTCCGCAATTAGACTGAAATTCCGCTCGCTTCCTGTTATCACGTCACTACTGCAGCAAGGTCCTGACTGGTTAAGTTCAGATTTTTCAACTTGCGCGTTCCCCGCGCCAATGCTCCATCCGCGCCGCAGGATGCCTAATCGCGTCTTTGCATTGACTTAACATGTTAATCACTTGCGCTTGCCACCTCTACCACGTCTGGTGTGAACCCTGCATTATTCTGTGAAAAAGCTTAAATAATCAAAATATTCAGATGACGATTATTTCGCTAGATAAGACCCTTATGCCTCGTTTGGGATTGTTTAGAGCCCCCTGAAGCTGCATTAAAACTGCTATTTGGGTCCAATAAAGTCTATTAATCGGAAAAAAATACTGTAATGTTTTCCTCAAAAAACTTAATTTCTTCTCGCTGTACAAAGAAAAAACTTAAACATCTTGGATAACACGGGTGTGCATAAATTATCAGGATTTTTTATGAAAGTGGAATATCCTTTAAAACTTGTTTTGGTGTCTCTAAGGTAATTCCCATATGCTTAATGAGGTGCGTACTCTTTCCATCCATTTTTCTTAGTGTAAACGCTGATTTGATGTCAGCATTAAATTACATCTTCACAGTAGTTTGTAAGCAGAACAAGGAATACCTATTAGCAACCAACAAAACCAACCATGCATGACTGTCGCTTCAGGCAGCATTCAAACAGTTAAAATAACTTCATACACTGCTCTGAGTCTATAAGCTGCATGTCCACAAGCCACAAGAAACTGCTCCGCATCCGAGGCTCGACTTGCAAAATGATCTCAGTTAAAGAGTAGCTACTGCCAAAAAATATGAACCCTGAGAGCATGGCAAAAACAATTTTGTAACCGTTTCTGGTTTATACAACTTTCATCATCTCGAGCATAAATAGTCACTGTGGAATATAGTGCTGCTTTGTTTAAACAGCACTTTTAAAACTGTGACGTCTTTGGTGTGTCTCAAGGCTGCACTGCATCTGTTTATCATGACTGCTGCATTTAAACGATTGAATAAAGGTGAATACGTTCCCATTTCCTTGCCGTTTGTGAATATAATATTGCATCTTGTGTATCTGCCCTTCTCTGGTAACTCACCCGCAGCTTCCCAAAAGATCAAACTGAACTTAAAGCGCAAGTTCAGCATTAGTAGATACTGGATTTACCTGGTAAAGGTATCTCTGGTTGAACTGCTGCATGGCCCCTTGTAGTTGACTGCGCTGAGACTGCCATTGCTCGTAGTTGCGCACAGACTCGGCTGTGGGTCGCTGCCATGTGGTGGTTCTGGTGTTGTGATCCACATAGTAGAACCTACCACGCTGATCCACACGCTTCTCCCAACTACAACACCAAGAGAGGGGAGTTAGTATTTAACATCCACTTATAATAACCAAACCAAATGTTTGTGCATGCATGAAAGTTTCCCAACTTATTAGAGATTTTATTTCCTGAGTCATGGTGGATACTACTTCTTGTAGTGAATCACAATTTTAGATGCATGTTTCCTTGAGCTATTAGAAACGCATTTAACAAGTGAAGGCATGCAAACCAGTAAATGTATAAGTTAATTTATTGCACTGTACCAGAGTTCATATGGCATAAGCCTAGTTCAGAAAACCACTTTAAAACAAACTGTAGGTAGTGTTAAACAGGTAAAATTGGACATTAACTCCTTTGATAAATATGGGGCTTACAGGAGGTGAATAAAAGTAGTGTTTAAAGAGGCAGATACACACCCTGGTGGGAGGGGTCTCTCCCATGTGGTGGTCTTTGTGTTATGATCCACGTAGTAAACTCGGCCATGAGGCAGAACCCTCTGTTCCCACCTGAAAAACATTAATAGCATACTGATAATGTTTCGTGTGTCGATTGAAGCACCCAGACTTTTTCTTCAATCGTTTCTGTCTCACATACCCAGTGGGTAGAGCATCAGCGGCACACGTCTCTGTAGTTGTACCGCTTTGTTCGTTGCTAGAAGGAGTCTCTGTTGCTGGAGGCGGGTCTGTGCTGTCGGTGGGGTTTGAGCTCAGTGATGGTGAGGACGGAGGAGGACAAGACAAGCGACTGCCGTCTATCCCATTTGCGGTCGTCTCATCTTTAGCTGAGCAAACAGCAACAAGAATTGATTAATAATGAATTGTCTTACAAATCAGAGAATGTTAAATAATAAAACTACTGAAATGTACCAATAAAATGTTTGATGTGCCATTCTTTATTACTTATTATTCTATTAGGAAATATATTTGAATTTATCCAAACTATAAGAGAGGATTTGTTGGTTGAACATGGGGAGGTGGGTTGCCTTGAGATTTGGGGTTAATCTGGTTCAGAGGTGTTAGTTGGCACAAAGAGACAGGGTTGACACTGGGTTTTGGGGCAACCGGGTAGCTTAATTTTTTTAGGTTGGGTAGACAAATATTTTTTACAGTCCATGTGCTCCATTCTAATCTATATTCAAAAATAGCCATTCTTGGTATTTCAGTGTTTCCTATGCAAATTTGTGCTAAACAAACCACACTTCATTTTGGGATGCTTTGTTGTGACCGGGATTTTTATTCAACGTTTAAACGTATCAGTAGCTCAGTTTCCATTAGGAATGGGAATCGTTTGGTACCTCATGATTTGATTCAGAATTGATTCTTGGGGTCCCGATTCGATTCAGAATCGATTCTCAATGTACCAATTAGCATATTTGTGACGTCATTATGTCACATTTGCGCTTTATGCCAGACTAGTGTGGGCATTTTTGCTACTTTTTTCTGAACTGTCATATCTGTATTTTAATGCAACTAAGTGCTCAATAAAGTCATTCTTATATACATATATTTTTTTGTTTCTATTGTCAGACATTAAAACCAGTAAAAAATTAAACGTATAAAATGAAACGTGACATACTAGTTCAATATGTTTACAGGCAGTAACTTCCACACACTGACAAATCGTCTAATCATCATCATAAACGGTTTCAGCAGTAACAACATAAACAAGCGGCTTTCGTGGTCAACACGTAACTTCTGGTAAACTCTAAGAATACGCTAAGAATAAATAACAACAAAGTCCTTTAAACGTAGTTTATTTATATAACAAGCAAAATAAACAACACGTAGATTACCTCGGAAACCAAAACATTTGTTATTTTCAACAAGGTATTTGTTCAAAAGTTCAGTTTAGCAACTAGTTCTCGCGTGGCAGGAGCGTTGCTAAAGCAGCAGTGCTGCTAGCGTTTCGGCGTCGGCTCTATTTTTGCTGCTCTGCTCACGCTCAATTAAAGTGACAGTGCATTGTTTATGGTTTAAATGGTCGTGGATTGACGCGAAAAAGTGTAATTTTACAATAAAATCATGAATGTCTATAATTGCTTTTAGGTTTTTTATGTCTATAATTGTGTTTTGTGTCTATATCTGTCATTACACGGACCAGAACAGCACGAAAACAATGTGGATTAAACAAATCATAGTTATATAAATTACACTGACCTTCAAAAAGCGTCTTGAAGAGGTTTTGCTCATAAATGCATGTAAAATAATGTAATATGAACTTGAGATTTTTATACTGTTATTTAAACTGCACAGTATGCGCTGCAAACGCAGCCGGTGTGAAAGCACAATGGCCACGCACAGCAAACGCTCTCCTCACGCGCTGCTCACGCTACGCATACGCGCTGCTCACGCATGCGGTGTGAAACCGGCGTAATGATTAACTTTTGCAACTATTAACTATTGTCCCTTATATTGTAATTCTAATATAAAATGATATGTTTTTTGTGTATGTTAATTTTTTCTGATAATCAAATGGCCCCATTGGAACAACATGATTTGAGTGTTTAATCTAAGCACAGTAAGTTGTTGTATTTGATAATGGGTATGCATCTCACCAGCACTGCTTGAGCATATAGCGTCTACAAGTCCTCCATTCAGATCTCCATTAGTGAGAGATGCTCCTCTTAGGTCTGCTGGAGAACCTCCCCGAGAAGTCACTGAAGAATGACCTACATATCTGAACGCAATTCAAACAAAATTCATACAACATGAAAACTGCTTATAAATACTGTAACCAAATGATTGTCAGTAAAAGAGTAGAGGATTATAATGAGAAATATGTGCTGACCGTCCACGAGGGCTGCCGCTGCTGGATGTCTCATCGCTCTGTGCCCTGCGCAGACTTGACCTGCTCGAGTGAACGATCTCTGCAAACACACAAAATTACTTCATTTACACAACCCATGCACGGTTACAAACACATCAATATTATAGTATATACATAAAGTATAGGGGTGGTTTCCCAGACAGAGATTAGACGAGTCCTAGACTAAAATAAATGTAAGAGCTGTCCAAACTGAAAACAACTTATCTAAAAATACATCAGTGCCCTTTGTTTTGCCTCAAAATGCACACAAGTAATGTTTTTAGCAAGACTTGTTTGTTAGACTTCCTAATTAAACTAAGGCCTAGTCCTGGTTTAAGCTAATCCCTGTCCCGGAAACCACCCCATACATACATAAAAACCAAGACCAAAAGTGTATAACCACATTGAATGTTTTGGATATAAAGCAGAAACTTAAATTAAAAAAGCACGCCACAAAACTTTAGTCAAAAATAGTTGGCACTACAGAGTACTCATGTCCAACGTTTCTCACACCTAACAGCTGACAACTCCAATATGAGTGCCAAATTTCATGCAATTTTCAGCATTTTAAGAGCCTCGAATACACCATAGCAACACTATGTAAGGTCACAGTCTTACATCAGCTGTCCCGGTAAGTTTGAGCTTTTTTACTCAGTGCATTCAAAAGCTTTGAGACACGTCCTTTATCCTTTATTTAGCCATTGAGATATTAAAAATATATTCATCATTTTGCATCATCTTGACATGTTTATAGAGTTTGGTGACAATCATATGAATTCCCTAGGTAGATTTAAGTTCACCCGAAGGCACTTTTCACAAAATCCAAAATGGGCAACTTTCTGTTGGGGGAAAAGTTGCTTGGGTCAAAGAAAACCAAGTGTTGTACCAAGTTTCATAAATATTATATATATATATATATATATATATATATATATATATATATATATATATATATATATATATATATATATATATATATATATATATATATATATATATATGAACCAAGTATATGTGCCCTCCTGCCACGGCCATGTGTTAACTTGACTATGACTATGCCAGAGACCAAGATGTGTGTGCCAAATTTAATTTCTTCAGTACTTGGACTCAGTCCTAAGTTGTATTATTACTGCCTTGCATCTGAAATTAAATTTTCTACAACTATTCATTTTCTTGGCATCTTATGGCAAGTCATGTATGCGTTTTTCCAGTTTTGGAAACTTCATAAGAGTCATTCCAAACGCAGCAAACCTAAAGCTTTTATTATATATAAAACACCAGTTACAGTAATAATGTTCGAGTTTAAGACTTAGCAAGAACACGTTTAAGCCCAAGTTTCTGTTTAGTGAATGTGTGCGTCTTTACTCAGGTCTGTGCTATACAAAGGCCTGCTTATGTAATGTGTGTGTGTCAGAAAAACTGCCAGGGGAAATGAGGGAAAACATTAAACTAACAACAGCGCCTTCAGAGCGAACAGAGAATGCAAACACAACTCACATTACACATACCCCAACCTTTATCCACTGCTGAGGGTTAAATACAAGCTGACACACTGAAAGAACACACTTCAGGCTTTGACACACACACACACACACACACACACACACACAGAGACGTACATTCACACATCAGTTTATGAGTGGTTGCCCTCTCCGGGTTTAAGAGTCGATCACAGAGCCAATTGTTCTGGCATACGGTAAAAAAGACTCACTTCTCCAAAACTGAACATTTACATCAGGCAAGCTAATTACTGCATTTGTGTGTGTGTGTGTGCGCATAATGAGACAAAACCATTTAAAACACTTAAAAACAAAAATGAGGAACATAAACAGATTTACTGAATAACACAGAATTAGGAAGGAAGCATTAACACACTTACAGTGGAGTTCATAACAACTTCATTAAAGTTTAAACAAGCTCTATAGGAAGCATAAACACAAAACATTCATGAAAAACAAATTTAACCTCCTCACTCAACCCTAAATGTATGACTTACTAGAGCTGATCACAAAAAAAGTTAAAAAATACATTGCTGCAAATACAGTCTGGGTTCCCCCACCTTAGTTAACTTCAAATTCAAGGACATTTCAAGGACTTTCCAGGTCCAATACCCTCAAATTCAAGGAGTAAATGTGGGGACACATTTCAAGTGAGAGCAATGTTACATTGTGTTTTCTTTAAAGATACATTGTTACAGTTCCCTTTCAAGGGAACTTGTGCCTGCGTCACTGCGATAAAGCCTCCAAGGGTAAGTGCGTCTGAATGTGTATATCAAATTCAACCAATGGTGAGGCGTAACGACAAAGACAGGGTGACGCGGAAGCCAGGAAGTATATCGCTATCTGAAATATTGCCAAAGACAGCGTTACAGGGACACAGGAAGTATGGAAAGGGAGACGCAGCGTCTCGTTCCCTTCTCAGGGAACAACAGTTACATACGTTTTCATGTGTCAAACACAACTATGCAAAAAAGCATTTTGGTATGAATCAACATTCGCATACAGAAGATATAAGCAGTTAAAGCGAACAGTTTAGCACGTGTGCTTAAAAAGTCTAGAAGTTTTATGATATTATCCTACACTACACAGGGAATAATATGGATTTTTTCCAGAAAACTTCTTGCATAAAATAGATTTAAGCACTTTCAATGACCTGTATCTATGTGTGTATATTTTTAAAATTGCCCCAGGGCCTTACATTTTTTCCCCTGGATTCACCAACTTTCAAGGATTTCAAGGACCCATGGGAACCCTGCAACTAGTTTTAACAAACATGCCTTACTTAAAAGCATTCTTTGTGTGCATTTAGAGGCAAAACAAAGGGCACTGATGTATTTTAAGATAAGTTGTTTTCAGTTAGGACAACTCTTACATTTTTTTAGTCTAGAACTAGACCAATATGTAAGCTCCAACTTTTAACTGTTTTAAACAGCCCAAATAAAACATGGCTGGGTGTCACTTTTGCTACTAATATTTAGTCATACAAAAAGCAAGATCGGATACATTTTGATGCTAAATATACACTGCCACATTAACACTGTTGCTGTTAACCTACAATACCAGTGATTTTGTTCAACTCTGTCTCTAAATTTCACTTTCAACTTTTACCAAATGTTCACTGCATGTTCGACTGCATTTCTGTCTCTATGCATTTCGCCGTTACATTGCTTGGAAACTAAAGCTTATGCATTACTATAATAACGCAATATAAAGTGCCACAGAGCGACGGCTTGTGGTGCCATCCCAAAAAGGGAAAAAAATCCCTATCGCCCACATTCTCTGGATCTGTTCCACATCTGTGAAATGATCTGCTTGTTGCGACAAGATCTGCCGACTCTGAAGCCGTCTTTAAGAATCAGATAAAATAATACATGCCGAGAGCATTCGGTTAATATCATAATTTCATTTTTGACAAAGGTGGCTTTTAGCGGTTTTCGCATTTAATCTCCTCTCCCAGTGTACCGTGGGAGAGACACTGCATTATTTGACAAAAAACTTAATCAAATGCAACAACTCAAAACACAAAAAGCTAAACATGTCACATATCTTTGGAAAGCTGAAATTCTTGGGATTCGAATGATGCAACCCGTCGTAAGATACAATCAACACAGCAGGTACAATGTGTGTCATTTTTAGGCATTTTTTTAGCCTTTTTCGGGAATGCTTAACGCGAACACTTTATTTTTTGTTTGTTTAGATTTGCAAAAAGCAACCCATATCACCACCACCTAAGCTTATTTTTTATTGAATTATTGCTTTATGGTCCCGATGAATGTAAAAGAGAGAAGGTTTGCGAGTGGCCAGTAAACCCACTGACCTCTTTGGATCTGTTTGTCAGCTCTGGGCCAAGCATTAAGAGCACACAGGTCTGTTGTGAGCTAAACCTCCTCAGGTCAGAACAGATCAGAGTCTTTCCATCCATCCCACCCCCCGCTCACCACAACCTCCTCTCTTTCTGCATTTAGATTAGGTGGAGTCGCAGCCAATGCTCTCCTGACTCGTGAATGTGGATTTGTTCATGCTTTCTGTGTTCTGCGTGTGCTTTCCATGAAGTGTTCATGTGTGTCTGTGAACAGAACTTACTGTCTGAGGCAGCGTTGCCATTGGGCAAGGATCCCAGATCAACAACCAAGCCGTCCAGACAGACGTTGAGCTCACCTCCTGCTACAACTGAGCCTTTGTTCTCTGTTTGTAGAACTAGACTGAGCTGAACGTTCTCCACTGCCAGTCAAAGAAAAGAGAGAGAGAGAGATATCTGTAAAACTTTATTTATATGGTGGTAAATGCATTTTTACATAACATCACAGTGTGCAGCTTTTGTACTACAAATATAACAGTTTGCATTACTGTATTTTATGCATGATGTAGTTTATAAAACTCTGATTTGATTTATTAACTTTGTTTTCTTCATTGATGCCTTTTTTAAAGGCCATCAGGTTTTATCTGAAGATTATGAAAGAAGGATGAAAGACATCTCCAGCATTGACCATGTTTTCCTCCAACATATACGATATCATTACATGGTGTTTTATTTAACATGGTGCTTTTAAGTAATAGTTTTGTATAGATATGTGAAAACAACTCTTACTTTTGCCATCATGTGTTCTTAAGGTGTCCAGTAAATCAATGGTGGCGCTGCCCAAAAGCTCTTTTCTCAAAGTGTGACAACTCCACAACTTCAGGTCCAAGTGACTCTGAGGAGTGACGTTTCTGCATAAAAGATTCATTCAGAATTTAACAAAACCTCTGTATGATCACCATCACTTTAATGCTCAAAGTCATGACAGACGTGCTTGTTTATCCATATTTTAATTAAACATTTCTGAGAAGTTAGCTTAAGACTTAGATGCCATACAGCGTGAGGTCTTCATTCCACTGTAACTCGAGGTGTCCCGTGCGTTTGCCTGTTTTCTTTGTTTCGCTGGTCAGGCCGTCAGCGGTCACCTCCACGAATGAACTCAGACGAGAGTGACGACTGGGCAGCTTAGGTGACTGAGGCTTTGCTGAAACCACTGACGGGACACAAAAGAAATCTTAAAAATTCCTAAATATGGATTTCTGCTGTTTAAATTATAAAGAGTGTTTATGGTAATGAATTGCACAGTTTTCCATTTCTATATAGCTGGGACTACAAAGACACATTTGTTATGTAATATAATTGTATAAATATTATCAACATATTACACATTTTGTGTAAAGTGGGTTAGATGAATGGTTAAGTCTCATGTAGTTTAAGTATTTTGTAAGATGCCTAAATGTAGACCCAATTTCTAGGCTATAATATGCATTTGTCTTTTTTCCATGATCGTAGCACCCCCTTGCTGTGGACGGCTAGCAAAAACACAATGTGACCTGGTGCTTATTTAAGACAGACACAAGTAAGATTAGTACTAACGTAGTGCTTATTTATTCTATTCACACCATAATAAAAAACCTTTATTCCCTCAGAAGTAACTTTCTACTAAAAGATTTATAAAGCAGAAGCTACTGTATACGGGAACATATCATTAAAAAATCATCATATACACTGTAAAAAAAATCCGTAGAAATTTCAATGTTATTGCAGCTGGGTTGCCGGTAATTTACCGTAGATTTACATTTATGTTATTTACTGGCAAGAGTTTGTTTAAAGTTAAATAAATTTTAAATATTAACAAGTCTTTATCTTCACAGAATAAAACTATACAATAACAGCCTCATGCAAAGCATTCTGGGAATCAGAAATCATCATCAACCTTTTTCTGTTTTTTGCTTCAGATTTTGTTTCCCAGAATGTTTAGCTTGATGCTGTTTTTTTAGTTTTACTCTGTAAAGACAAAGACTTGTAAATGTTTAATGTTCATTTAACTTTGAACAAACTCTTGCCAGTAAATAACATAAATGTAAATCTACGGTAAATTACCGGCAACCCAGCTGCAATTTCTACGGAATTTTTTTACAGTGTAGCTCTTATAAGATCTTATGTAATGTGAAGGATATAATCCTGTGTACTTACAATATTTTTCCTAACTAAACAGGTACCTTTACCTTGATGCAATAATAGCAGACCTTTAATAATTTTTTGTCTGCTCCATTGTCTGGTCTGAATTTGGTGGGACATTGTATGTTTATGTCATGCGTTTAAAAATATTATGTAACATGTTTGGTTGCATGTCAAAGCGTAAAGAAACAAATATACTAGTAATGGGTAACACTTTAAAATAAGATAGTATTTGGCAACATTATTAACTGCATTAGCTTACATATAGAAACTGTGTGAACTATGTAGTTTTTCAGCATTTATCAATGTTTGTAAAAGTTAGTTAATTTTGCATTAACTTATGTTAACAGTTCCAACTTTTTGATTAGTAAATGCCCAAATTTAACTATGTTAACAAATACAACCTTATTATAAAGTGTTACTATGCAATGCAATAGAAACTAATTACTTCAACTATAAAGTTTTAATGATTTATTTCAGCTGAATCATTGTATATTTATTATTTATTACTATATAAAAGCCAATTCTTTTAATATTTGCAAATATGATGTCTGTATAATACAATTTGTACACTAAAAATGTGTTCTTATTTGTGACCCTGCACTGAAAAAAATGGACTTGGTGGGTCTTTGAATTTAAATAACATAAACATGTATATGCAACACAAAATATTTATATTCCTTGTGTAAACATAATTTAATTGATTAGGATGAAAATGTTTTGTTTGAATGTAAAATGAACACATTATTCTCACATTGATTAAAATTGATTGAATTGAATACTTAAAGCAATAAAATTGAGTTTGCACACAAAATGGCACCTCCTGAGCAGAAGGTGGCAGTAACGCTCAATGAAAAGGACGTCAATCGCCATAAAAGAAGAATAAACATCGTTTGTTTTGGGCGCCAAAATGAAGACTCAGCAGCAGTCAGTCAGAAGAACTCTCTCAGACGGACACCACGTTATTAAAGTAAGTTCTATTATTTATTTATGTTCACTTTATACGTGATACATCTTTACTAGATAGACAGTTTTTTTTAACAATATGTAGCCATTGCAATGACTTGTAGTAAAAATTAGTTTGGAGGATGTTGGTGGAGTAAGTTAACGTTACAGTCAGTCAGTCAGTAAGTGTAAGGCTCATAAAGAAAAACAGCGTTTTAAAAATGTCAGCTGTATAACGTTATTTCACGTTTGGTAGTTTTATCTGAGTTGAAAACTGTCAGATTTGAGTTGACTTTTGAGGCACTTTTTACTCAGTTGTTCTGTGGAAACGTGTCAGGACAAATTAAACGCTAACCAAAAGTTATTCTGTCCAGAGTAACGTTATTCATGTAAGTAATTTACCAGATGATATCAATTGACTACATTAATAATGACATTGTATGAAACAAACTGTCTGCTTAATCAGATGAACAGACCCGCGTCAGTTATTCGTGACTTCACTACGCCACGAGCAACACTTGATTCTATTGGAAAAAGCTTTTTTAAATGTCTCGCGTGACGTCTGGTATATTAACTGAAAAAATTGCTTTGAAGTGCCACACCTTAAAGCTGACGTTTTCAGAAGAGAACCTTGTTGTTTTAAGATCTAATTTTGTCCAAAATTGCGTCCTATGACAGATATAATACTTATTTCATTATTGCTCTGTGTATGTGTGACCTTCATCATTTGAGGTTGTGTGTTGATTTCACCTCTGAATATTTCCTCTTATAGGTCCATCATCCTTGCACACACTCAAAAGCATTGGTAAGTCATTCCTATCACTGTTTTACTGCTGTTAGGAGCTAAATCTTATTTTTGTAACTAATATACATGTATTATTCTTTGACTCACAGTACTCAAATATACAATGGTTGGTTAATTTGTTTTCAGATAAATGCTGAATTTAAAAGAATCACTACTGTCTAATGTTCCTGCATGTCACCTGGACCTACAATCCAAAAACCTGATGAAGCTCTTCTATCAGAAAGGAGGACAGCTAGCAAACAGACTTCAAACAATGAATGATCAAATGACAGAAATAAGTAATATAGATTCATAGACATAAAAATGTGTAAACATTGTTGGAAGTACAGAAAATGTAGTATGTTTTAGTTACATCTTTTGGCACACGGGTCATTAAAACACCTGGGAAGATTTAAAGGGGTAGTTCACCCAAAAATAAAAATTCTCATCACTTACTCCCTATCATGTTGTTACAAACCTTTATAAATGTCTTTGTTCTGATGAACACTAAGGAAGATATTTTGAGGAATGTTTGTTCCCAAACCAATCATAAGCCCCATTCACTTCCATAGTGGGGAAATATAATACTATGGAAGTGAATGGGGCTCATGAACAGTTTGGTTGCAAACATTCCGCAAAATAAATGTCTTCCTTCGTGTTCATCAGAACAAAGACATTTATACAGGTTTATAACAACATGAGAGTGAGAAAATGAGATAATTCCCTTTTGCTGTGATTGTTAGGTATGGTAGCACACACTCGAAATGTGGCCTCTTTATTTAACTCATTCCAGTCTAGTAAACGCGCACACACACCTGGAGCAGTGGACAGTGCAGCTGCCTTGCTTTGTAACCCATATATTTGTAACCAATTGTAATATGCTGTGGCAATGCACATGGGTCTGTATACTTACATTTATATTTGTTTGCATTGTACTAATTTCCAATGACACTTTTATTGTAACAGTAACATTTTTCTGTTTCTTTAACTAAATTGGTCTGTTTTGTACAGGGCATGGATGAAGTCAGCATCAGTGTGGTCATTTGAAGACACCACTGTTGGGATTTGTGCTCTCAAACAACATGCTTCTTGTGATGAAGAAGAGGATCTTTGTATAGTCCTGGAAGCCATGAAGGTGTTGCAACATCGTGCCATGTTGTTTGAGCTGATGTATGCCTTAAACCTGAGCTATCCTGATCTCCGCTTTATTTTTGAGGAAATCCAAAAGATTTTAATGGAACTGCATTGAGCGTAACTTTAACGAACAGTTTCTTTCAGTGAAAGGATCAGAAAGACTCATTTATGTTCCTTTTATTTATCTTTTTTAAGTGTTTTCTCTTATTAAAACATTAACAGTTTGCTGCTCAGAGTTGATTTTGGAAATGGTTGTTGTATTTTGTTTTTGTTGAATCTTTGATTATCAGTTTATACAAATGCTGTAGCTCTGACTTTCTTAAGGATTGATATTTTCCAGTTTGTAAATCCATTTAAAAAATAATAGTACTTACTGTTTTGCATGTCTCTTTGGAATGCAGTGTTTGTGCTTTAGCACTTCTAAATCTACTGTGATAGTAACTATTTTAAACATTTGGGTCAGTTTTACAGATGGGGCTTTTCCTAGTCCCAGACTTTTGCAATGCCTTAATTTGAAAACATATTGCACTGACATATCTTGACATATATCAGTGCCATTGTTTTGTCTCAAGATGTACTCCAGTGTTGTTTTTGTAATGTAGGTTTGTTTGTAAACTTTTTTTTTAAAAAATATTCTAATATAACTAGGGCCTAGTCATGGACTAATCTACAACCTGTCTGGGAAATTGCCCCTTTGTATGTACTGCATGTGCTGATTGTTGTAATAGTTATTGACTGTTAATGAATTAATGTGTAGTGATTTAAATTAATTGATGATCTGAAAGCAGTGGTTTGCCTCAATATCACTAAACATTTGTTCAAAACTCTTTGCTTTTTATGCCAATGCAAATGTATTTTGTATTTAAAAAAGAAATAAATAACATTTGGATAATTATGGGTGATTATTCTGGGGCCAGAGACATAATGAAATTGCTTTAGAGTTACATAATCCCATAATATAAGCATTAAAAAAGCATGTTGGAATTACAGATGAAAATCTAGTCCCCTTACATAATAAAATTACTTAAACATTACAAAATAAATGTGTTATAGTAAAGAGAAATAGCACTTTGAGTCAACATATTTATATTAGACTACTTAAAACAATTAAAATGTTTTGGTCTGACACATAAAAATTAAATGAGGAAAATTATGTTGGTTTTACACAATCGGATTATGTGGGACCGATGTACACATTAAAATTACGTAAATTGAAAGGATTTTTTTTTTCAGTGTGCCTCTGAAAATCCAGCTTATGTTATTTTTGATGATTAGCTGTTTTATTACATAAAATTAATCCTACATGATGTTAAAAAAATTCTGTAAAAAATAACCTTAATATCTTTAATATTGACTGAGTAAGGTTGTGTCAAAGATTAAAATCAATGTTGAAATCAATTATTAAAATCAAACATTAAAAAGTAGTTGGCCTTATATTATAGTAAGGAGGTCCTTCGAAGAAGTAAAGCATCCTATTTGGGGGACCTTGCTTCATAAACCCATGAAATCACACAATTGTGTCATTTTCTGCCGAACTATTTACATGAAAACTCCTAAGTAATCACAGAGTCCTGACATGAATCACAGTCTATCAATCAGCTTTCAATTTTAGTTATTATTCATAACACATCGACCTCTACAGGACACACATCACACTGCAAAAAACCATGATGCTGCAAGTTCATGAGTCTATATCAGTCTATAAATCAGATCTAATAAGATCGGGTCATTGAAATGACATGCATCATTTTGCATTCATAGGCATTATGTAAAATAAAAATAACTTGATACAACTATGACATATGTCACTTTAATATATTGTGTAGTGAAAGCAAGGACAGCACTCTCAGTTCACTTACAACCTAGTTTTTAATCACCAACAACTGACTTTTCAGGCTAAATGCCCTTCTAAATCGCCATTGCATGCTGAAGAAGTGCGTTTAGACTGAAACGTCCATTGTTGGTGATTAAAAACTAGGTTATAAGTGAACGGAGAGTGCTGTCCTTGCCTAAACTACACAATATCACCATATATGAGGGATTCAGCACACAGTTCAAGCTAAAAGCTAACTTAATTAGTAAGTATGAGCTTGTTGTTTCTTACATCCCTTTAGTATACAAAACCTATTAGGTTGAAATACATTTTCAGTACTTTTTAATAAATACAAATGTTTGTCTCAAACCTATAAAATGCCAGGCGAGACAACTGGCTGTACAAATTAAGTTTAAGACAGCTGTAAAAAATTGTGTTTAAAATATCAAAAATTTTAAATAAGATATTTTGGCAATATTTTATGTTCGAAAACTTTTCTATAAACAAATTTCACAAATATCAGTAGTTGGATGTTGGGATAATTGAAAACTTTTGTCCAACAATTTGGTTTTTCTCAAATGTTAAGGGAGTAAAACCACAATCATGGGCATTTTATTAAGAACATCATCAAGTGAACCGCAGGTGGTCTTTATGGCTGAATGAAAAGTTTGCAGATCTCTCTTAAATACTGAAAAATAGCTATTTTAACAATGCTATTTTATTAAACATATTCTAATTGTATTTAAAAAATATACAATCACAGGCAAAAGCTTATACCAGCATTCAAGTAGAAGTCTGCTAAATGTAAATATTATTTCGCAGAGGTCAGGAGGAGCAAACAGAAAGTCAAAGGGTGCAACTGCTATGAATGTTTCTTAGAAATAAAAAATATTAAGCTAATAATTTTAATAAGCTATTCATTTCAGTTTTAATGAATGCAAGCTAAGGTTGTCTCTAATGGTTATTATATATTTTTTAAATTATTGTTCTTAAATATATGGTTCACAAAATTAGTTTATGATAAAAAGTTGTTTTACACTTTCAAACCATTTACAGGATTGTAATTTTAAAATGCCATTGTCAAATAAACAAACAATCAGCATAGGGCTGGACAATATGACTTTGAATTCTATCACCTATATCATCTATGAATTTCTATCACCGGTATACTTCTAAATTTCAGTCGATACGGTATAAATCTGATAACGGTATGAATGTTTAAAAAAAAGCCTTGGGATAAACTGCAAAGAATGCCCATATAGATGTCTGTACCTACAAACTTTGAAGCTCTGAAAGTATATGAAGAGTTTGGTTCAAAACACAATAAACGCCATTTTTGAAAAAAACATGAGTTACTGCCAGAATCAGTATTATATCAGGTCAGTATTTAAAAGTAAATTCTTAATTTTATGCAAAATCCAATATCCGCCGTGTTATTCTGTCATCTTTTCTCCCTTTTTCCCCAAAACGCAATAAACGCCACTCCTCAATATGCAATAAATCCGCTCCACAAATTACAGCGCACCATTTCACACGGAATCTTAGTTTTCCTCATCTACTTTGTACTTCGTGATCAACAAACAAACAAAAACAAAATATTACTTTAAAGGCATTGATAAACCTATGATGTTTTTTTGTAACGGGAAAGAAACCTAAGCCATCAACATCTAATAATTTACGCGAGAGGCCCACAGGAGACGGGTGCTTGTTCTCCCGACAGCATCAAGCTCTGTCATGCTAACACATATTTGACCCCAGGGGATCTTATGAAAAACTTTCCATTATTTTACTCAAAGTCAACGAAGATCGAGCAGGACCAAAACATTTTACAGCTGATCGCTGTCAAAAATGTAAAGCGACGACGTCAAGTATAACCGCAGCAATGACAGTGTTCTTAATATGACAAAGTAAGTGTTTTAATTAATGACATTAATGTTTATATTTTATCAGTGTATACCACTAGTCAACTAAATAAATATAAAATGGCAAAGATGAATGCACATTTATATAGACTATTGATTCAATAGATTTATAGCATTTTGAAAAAAAACTTGGCATGGATTTATTGCATTTAGTGGAAAATATTATCAGTTTTTATAATAAATCTTTGAAAATCAAGTTATGGATTTGAATTTTTTTTATGTTTTTATAACCTAAAGATGCTATGTGAACGTTTGTAACAGAAAACAGTGGTTTTCATCTCGTTACTTTCTTAGCATAGAAAACACGTTTTTACCAAAATTTGTCAAAATGGATTAATTGCGTTTTGGAATCAAACTCTTCATATGAAGCCTATAACACAATATAATATTTAAAAAATATATAAATAAATAAATAAATATATAATTTTAATAAATAATAAATACATTTATGTTCATCTGTCAAATAAACATAAGACTTTAAGGCTCACCTGAAATATTTATAAGGTGCACCCAAACGTCAGTCAGTGATTAATGCTATAAAGCAGGGGTCTCAAACCAATGGATCACGGTATTGACTTTTATAGCTCCATAATTTTGATCAATTGGGTATCATATTAATATGTGGAAAATAATAATAAATAGCCTAAGTGAAAGAGACCCTAAAACTTTTGAGTGACAGCTCTTCTCTGGGCAAACCAGATTAATTGATGGCATAGTAACAATGATATGATTTGACGCAAGGTACAGATGAGCACGGCTCATGGTTGGGCACGGCTCATGATTGCTTGGCTAAGAAAGACGCCACGGGAGGTACAGATAAACATATAACGGGAGCCCACTTTGGAGGGAAGAACCGCCTTGACCTGCGTTTAACACACGTTGACATGCGAATGGCCACGGGACGCTGTAATGTATATTGAAATATCGGAAATGTGTTTAGAAACCATACCATGGTTAATGAAAAATATATACCGCGAAATATATTGGTATTGAATTATTGTCCAGCCCTAAATCAGCATGACACATTTATCTGGCAAATAGACAGTAATTTGTTGTACCTACCACCAGACATTTTTATAGGAAAATATTAGGACAAACATCATTACAATTTACTGCAATGTTGTTCAATAAACAAAACTTTTAAACACATTGTTCCTAACTCTGATTTTTCAAAAAAAAAAAAAAAAAAAAAAAATAGTTATTGAACCAAGCACCAAATATATCAATGGTCCTCATTTTGTTTAGACAGTGATGATCTTTTAATGGGAATAAATGACAAGTGGCTGTGATTCTTACCTTTCAAGGTTAACTGAGATTTCTCTGTGGTTTGAACGCAAACAGACGGAGACACACTGGCAGCTGCCATCATCACATCACAGCCCTGAAACACAAACACAGTTATGACCATTCAATGTTCATATTTACTCAATTACTGAAAAACCTTTGTTATTGTGAGAGATGAATAAACAGTGTGTACAGACAGCTTGACCTAACAATAACAACATAGCGATCTTACATCTGAACATACACTACAGTTATTACGTGCTTATGTTTATACAAACAGATTATCATCTATTTAAAATAAAAAGATCAATATATGCTTTATAGAATTATGTCATAGTAAAACATAAATCAGTCAAGATCAGAAATGCAAACGTCAATCAGACATTGATGATACTGAAAGTCAAATAGCCAAATAGGAATCATGTAAACAAACGAACTGAAAGCAGTTTACGGCAGGTTTGGCTCATTAAAACCTCTGATTTACTCATGACATTACAGTTAAACATCTGAAAAGACTCAAGTGGATCAATTGAGGTGATTTCTCACTGTATTAGGCATGAATTGTCTTATAAAATGTTAGGTTTAATGTCGCGCAATGTCTGAGACGCTAGCCGGACATTATCCACGGGCTCAATAAAGACAAAACCGTCAGAAAATAAGAACAGTTAAATGCCACGTAGATTAACATCATGTAAAATGAGCGGTTATGTGTACATGTCGCTGAAATGTTTTTATTCTCACCTTTTTATCTGCCGTGAGTCCGTAAAAAGCTAACTGTCATTTCCGCTTTAATGTCACGGTCACGTGACTTGCGGACACACGCGCCGCAATGAATCACGGGTGCTCAGACGGGCCATGAACAACAAGCACGCGTTTTTTTGTTTGTTTCACATTGTTTTTTTTTGTTTTTTTTTTTTGTTGGACTTAGGCAAAGATTAATAATTGGGAGCTGACTGTAGTCAAATACACTATTATTTTTGCTTTGATTTTTATGAAGGATTGTTATTTTGCTGCTACTGATGTACATCAAACCTTCTTGTGGAGGTCAAGACAAACATTGAGGGAATGTAGTAATATTGTTGGTTACGAATAGTCTAAAATTTGTTTTCTTATGTCAATGATTCGAGTGGCTTATCATAAAGAATTGGCTCAGTATAACAACCATTTCTTGCGCTTCCATTGGCTGTGGATCATCGCCAATGTAATTTTCAGTCAAAACACATTTCACACCGCAATATTGTGAGTTTTAGACAGGTCCAGATATTAAGCATGCCAAATATATCAGGCATTAGTTTAAAAAAATGTATATAACAAAAACAAATATATATATATATATATATATATATATATATATATATATATATATATATATATATATATATATAGAAACATACATAAATCGTTTTTATTGAAAATAGTTTTTAGAATTTGGCTTGGATCTAAAAGTTATTATGTATACAGAATTTTTTTTTTAAAATCCGCCCAAAAAATCTTGCTGTATACACAATTACAAAATAGGTGGACATTATAGACTTTTTTTAGTTGAACAAAAAACAGGAAGTATTAAATTAATAAATTAATTAAATTAAAAAAGCTGGATATATACCATGCAAAATTCTACATGTTACCTTTTAATTTATTATTTAAGGAAGTTTTTTTTACAGATTTACTAAGCATTATTTTAGTTTATATTTGTTTTATACATTGATCATCAATAAACTTTTATGAGTAGTTGTTTCCCCTATAATATTCCTTAAATGTTTTTATTAGAACAAGTGTTTTTAATAATATCAATGCCTCCTATAAACAAGCTGTCTTTATGGATAAATCACATAACAAGCTCCTAAAAACATATTTTAAAAAAATATTTAAAAAATTTATGTAATCAGTGTATTTGAAAAGTTTTGTGTATTGAACAACATTTTAATGTATTTATGCATTTTTCTATTTTAAAAATTATGATTGTTTGTTTATTTGATAGCGTCAATTTAAAATAATAATCATTTTAGAATAAATTTATACATTTAAAAAAATATATATATATATATATATATATATTTATATATATATATATATATATATTTATTTACCCCTAAATTTATAAATGTATTCTCAAATGCATGGTTTCACTATCAAATAAACAAACAATCATGATGGCACAGGGAGCACATTAAAAGTTATCTGGCAAATAGACAATTATTGGTTGTACCTACTAGCAATTTTTAAAATAAATATATCAAAAGTGTTGTAAAAAAATTCATATTAAATCAATAAACAAAACTTTATTAGCTAAATTATTAGCTAAATTTTTAGCTATATTATTATTTTTTTATTTGTTAGAGGCAGTCATAGCAATTGCACACTTTGACTTTTTGGCTGCACCATCTGACCTCTGCAATGAATTTACATTTAATAGACTTCTGCTTGGATGCAAATTCATAAATATACTTTTTAAATACATTTAACATATGCTTGGTAAAATAGCATTTTTTTATTATTGGTGGTATACCAACTGACACAGAAAGTGTACCAGTTATTAAAGTAGCTATTTTTCAGAAAAATCTATAAACATCACTGGATGATGTGAACTCATGTTTACTGTTTATACTTAACTTCTTAATAAAATGCACATGATTGCGGTTGTACCATGACATTTGAGAAAATTCAAAGAGGTGGACAACAACTACTGATATTCGTGAAATTTGTTCAAAGGTTTTAAACGTAAAATAGCTTTATAACTATACTACAATTACATAAACCTTATTTTTAATTTCTAATAATTTAAACATAATTTTTAACAGCTCTCATAAAATTATATAGACAGTTACCCCGCTTGCCAGTTTGAGATACCAAAAACCCAAAATGTATGGTTTTATTTGATATATGGTTGTGTTTGACGTATGGTCAAATCTTTTGGTCTAACTGGAAACCACCAATATATCAAAGTACTCTCTCGAAATAAATAAATACCATCATGAATTTAAACAATGTTGAACAAACACAATACCATTTTCAAGCTTTTACAAATAATTTTATATTGAATACATTTATTATTCCAAATAATATACTCATTGTAGGGAAAATGGGTTTAACCACCAGCATCCAGGCCAACAGAGCTTGTTTGTAAAATGTATCTAATTTCATATGAAGTTCATAAATTTTATAACCACATCTCAACAAAAGATGTGCAAATGTATACCACACGTGGTCCTTTTCTTTCCTGAGTTTAGTTAACCCATTAACCTTGAATGTTTTGTTTAAAACTAAGTGCAGATCATTTTAATAATACGTCTATTCCTTGTGTACATTATCTAAAGCAAAACATAAACAGATGTAAATCTACATAAACAGATATTCCTTCCACTTTGGATGATAAAATCAGGATAAATCGTTTTGGAGCCAAATCAGGTATAATATATCCCCCACAAGTCTTTTATTTTCACTGGTTTCAATACTGAGGTACTATCAGTACCAGCAAAATGTCGTAACACTTCTCCATAAACAATTGCTGTCATTTAAGCCATGTTTGAACTACACAATATCAGTCTGATTTTGGCACAATCTGTTTGACATTGGGTGCTGTGGTGATTCATAGACAACAATTGGCACCAGAGTTGAAGAATAGCATGCGTAAAACAATGTTGGGCCAAAAATTATGTGATTAGAGTCACTGGTTGATGTAAATGGAACTGAAGTTGAAGGTCATCAACCTAAGGATTCAGCAAACATATTAGGAAAAACAAGACGTGAATTTACCGTAGTACTTGGTGTGGTAAATGGCAGAGTTCTTATTGTGGAAAAGGTCATAGGTTTGATCCTCAAATCTAGTAATAAAATGCATGGCTTTAATGGACTGTTAATTATTTTGGAAAACATCTGCCAAATGCACAAATGTAATAAATGGCACTGTGAATGTAAGAAGAGGAATAATGTAGGATGTGAGGAATAGGGAACTACTGCGGATAGTTAGCAAAGATAGCCCGGCACCTTATTTCTTTCTGGTAAAAACCTGTTAATGGTGGTGTTTAAACAAAATGTCTGCCCCAAAAGGGTTTGTATAAGCTAGTACACAAGTCCAAAATGAGTAACAGGTGTGTGAAATTAATGCAGGCAAGGCAGCCCTCAAGTGTTGGGAGGCAGCAATAACAGTATCTCTCAGCATCATTTCACCTCCCATTCATCTCTTATTTCTCCTATTAAATAATTAATATAGACTACTAGTAGTTTACCTATGCTTGACTTGAGCATCCACCTCACGGCTCTACCGCAAATAGCAAGCCAAACCTGTTTCCCATTTACACTAAATATTATTATTATATTATTATAAAGTACTTTATATCATTTAGACACCTTACTATTTATTATGATTTGTGAAATTGTGATACTTATTCTTATCCTGCATAAATGCATTTAATCTTTAAACAAAACATAAACCTGGTTACTTTCACATAATTGCTTCGTGAAGATATCAGGGTGGTTTGGCTTTTTTATCTAACTACATTTTTATAGAACATCTAGAAATGGAGACCCAATTTAAAAGACAATTTAGACAAAATTAAGTCTAAAATAACAAAAAGTAAATGTATGAAATAGTATGTGAATATGTACAGTTTTTATTCAAAATTATTTATATGATTTATTTTATTATATTATATATTATATAATTTTATTATATTATATTTAATATATTATTTTAGTTTCACATTTACACCTTTAAACAATTTTTGTTAACTTGTATTTTAAGTGCAACCTAAACGGTATTCAGGCCATGAGACTTTAATATCAAGGCAAGTAAGTAATTAAATGAACCAGCTTATTAATTAAATGTATTAATCTGATATAAAGCGCATATTTTAGTGTTTTATAAAGTGTTTTTTATTACACAGAACTGTAATGAAGTTAAATGCACCCACGTGAATGTTGACAAAAAGAAGAGAAAATCTTTTTCATTGTTTTTTATCAAACTTTCACAAAACATACAGAGACATTTAAAATCAAATAAAGGTGGAAAATAACATTATTTTATCTTGGTTATATTCTATTAATTATATTTTCTGTTCATTGTATATATTTGTTATTTCTAGTAATTGTATTTTATGATTTCACTGAGAAAAAAATAAGGTTTTATGTAAGTGAATCTTCAAGTGACGAAAAATCACTTTTCTGCAGTGTTCATCCTGCAGCCTCGATCACTCGCCAAATGTCACCCACGTAAAATGATCTGCACTGTGCGCATGCGCACTGTCACGCTAAGCCCAATGCTAATGCTATCACACACTGCTGCGCATCTAGCAACACAACAAACACAGTAAATAACTTAAACTTCGCTTTTACTCTTCAACTTTTAATCATGTTGCGCGAAAGCGGTCTGTTCAAATACGTCTAATATGTTTAATGTGAGGTAAAAGAATAGACATTATTTTGGCGCTTGTGGTCGGGCGGATCTGTGCTAGGTTTAGCTAATGATTATTTTACTTCGATAAAGTTAACGCATAAACATGTGCGATAACATGTGGGATAACAAACGGTGAAATATATTAACCTCGACAGATTGCAGTCATAACGTAAGTATTTGTTTTTATCGGTTTTATGTGTAATATATGAATCTGTTTAAAATCTGTTAGCGCTCTGTGTATGTAAGCTAATATGAATTCAGCTCTTATTATGCGTTAAAGTTATTTAAACAAAGAATTAAACTCTGGTTAAAGTTAGTTAGGTTAAATGTAGTTGTACTAACTTTATATCGTTTAATTCGTAAGTTACAGATTTTGGTTTGGTAACAGGAGTTTGTTTTTCTTAACTTTGAAACTTGTTTATTAATTATTTAGATGCCGTGTCGAGTTTAGTAGACTTAACTTAATTTAATGTAACTTACATTTAACGCATCTATACAAATATAATAAACGATTGATCTGTGCATTTACTTAATGTATTGATACTAGTTTATGTTTGTTTATTTAGTTAGAATATTTGTAACTAATTTTTACGTTGGCAAAATTTTACATTGATGTACATTGATGTAACATTGTAGACCAACTAACAATAAACAATAATTCTTATAGCTTTAATAACCTTTTTAAAAATATTAAAATCACAAGTTACAAGTTAAAATCATAATTTTTGTTAAAATGAACAAATACATACTAATAAAAATATCAGTTTATGTTGTGAAAATATGTTTCTCATGTTTACAATTTAAATAAATAAAATTTTACTGTGTAAGTGTTATCGTTGTTTTTAATTTGTTGTTATAGATAATTATTCTTCTTAGTTTGTTACACATCTTTCAGATAATTTCAAAGTCGCATGTTTTGAAATTAAACCTTCCGTTATGACAATACAGTAAAGTGTCATGAAACTCTTGCATTTGGTTTATATTTCAACAGATAAACCCCATAAAGTTGCTACAGACTGGAGTATCTGCATCTGTAAAACTATTCTACGTTCAAAGGATGACTGTTTGCTTTGAGCTGGGAAATAAACCAGGAAGCCTGGTGGCTGGATCTAGGTAGGAAGTTTCATTTAAAAACTTCAATTTTTATTGTTTAAAATTGAACAATGTTCGTGTCATTAGTCAAAGTGCAAAATTTTTAGCACTATTAATGCTAATGGTCACTAGAGGTCTTAAGTAAAATGGTATCCTGCAGTGTGACATTAGGGATGCAGCGATTATAGATTTTGATGGTACGGTTATAGTCTGATAAATAATCACGGTTGTACGGTTATTACGGTTATTAAGGATTCATTTATTTTACAACATTTATGTATAAAATCACATGAATAAATTTTTGAACAATTGCTAAATTTTTCTGTATTTTCAGTTTGTGTATTTTCTCTACAATTCTTGGACAAATGATAATAATAATAACTTGGCTGGCTTTGACTTAAACCATATAGGTGCCTTTGAAACCTGTAGGCTATTCATTTTAATGATCTTTTGAATAAATGTAACTTTACATTTGGAATGAATAAAGTTATATTATTTTGGTTTGTTTGAAGTATTGAAGTAAAATATATGAAGTAAAAATGATAAGAGCCTCTCAAAATGAATAATTACACAGGGTCATCCTGAACCAGGTACTGCAAGTCATTCTGACAGGTGAAGCTTAATATTACACAAAAGTCAAATATAAATATTAGGGGTGGCAAGATTAACGTGTTAACTAATGCTATTCATTAATTAATCATTAACGCGTTAAAATAATTCAACGTAATGAAATGCAGTCAGACCACCAGGAGCCCCGCCCGGGTTTGATCCGCGAGCAGGAGGTTTTTAATGCTGTACAGAGTAGACCGATTGGAGTGTGGCTCTTTCACGTACAGATGCAGGTGCGCGCGCACACATCCACGCACACGCACACACAAACCAGATGCACGAACAACCAAGAGACGCGTCACGCGCACATATTCTTTTGAACGCGGAGCTTTGTCATACAATTCACAATCCAGATGCACGAACAACCAAGAGACGCGTCACGCGCACATATTCTTTTGAACGCGGAGCTTTGTCATACAATGCATCATGACGCATGCGCCTCTTGGTGGTTCGTGGATCTGGTTTGTGCGTGCGTGAAACAAAAACACGCGGTGTAGCGAAGGCTTTACGGTTACTTAACCGTGACATTTTAAAGCGCGGTTAATAGTGAAACCGGTTAATCGCTGCATCCCTATGTGACATGATATCGTAAACTGCATTTTTCTTAACCAGCAGCCATATTACACTGTAGCCCAAGATTGGTTACTCAATGAAGCTAAGTAGGGTTGAGCCTGGTCAGTATGTGGATAGGAGACCTCTTGGGAAAACCAGGTTGATGATGGTTAGAGGTGTTAGTGGGGCCAGCAGTGGTACTCACCCTGTGGTCTGTGTGGGTCCTAACACCCCAGTATAGTGATGGGGACATTAAACTGAGACTCTCTGTGGTTGTAAAAAATCCCAGGATGTCTTTGGAAAAAAAGGTAGAGGTGTTCCTCAGTATCCTGGCCAAACTTGCCTATTGGCCTACTAATCATCTCCTCATACACTGATTGCTTTATCACCCTGTTTCCTCTCCATTAATAAGCTGGTGTGTGTGGTCGGTGTTCTGGCGCAATATGGCTGCCGTCGCATCATCCAGGTGGATGCTGCACATTAGTCCCATTGACAGAAACACTGGATTAAACTAATTAAATTAAGTGCAGTGCAATAGTGCAGCGTGCTCATGATTTTTTTCCACTTGCTAACATGTTATTGAATTGACTTCTGTCTAATTCAAATGTTGAATTTTGCCTTGTTTTGTAGGTATCAAATGGTCCTCTGAAGAAGCCATGGGAAGCTGTTTTAGCTGTCCAGATAAAGAATCAATCCCTGACATTCACCAGAGTAAATTTAAGGTATGTTTTAATCACACACTACACCAAAGCATTGCAAATATCTATTATTATTATTATATATCTAATATTGCGAGTTCGTGTTGAGTTGGTTGTGGGTCAATGAGTTTGTGTTAAGTTTGATTTGGTTTGTTCAGGTGGTGAACGTGGATGACGATGGGAATGAGCTGGGAGCAGGAATTATGGAGCTGACAGAGGATGAGCTGGTCCTGCGCACACGGAAGTGCGATGCCGTAAGGTGGCCGTACCTGTGCCTGCGCCGCTACGGCTATGATTCAAACCTCTTTTCCTTTGAGAGTGGCCGTCGCTGCCAGACTGGTCAAGGTAAAGTCATTACAAAGAAAAGTGTTTATTGCAATTACTATGACAATTTTTGACACTGTTGATTCACGTGAGTCATAGAGTAGATATTGAAAGTTTGAAATATGGATGTTTTTCTTAAAAAATTGCATCGATTACCCGCAAAAGACCTTTATTAACCTGTTGGAATTGTTTGTATCCGGGATTTGTCCGGGATCATTGGATTTTTGGTTCATTCACACGGCCAATGATTTTCCAGAAACTGTATGTGCATTCACATACCGTAAAGATCCTATAAAGACACGTGATGTATTTAAAGTCCTGCACTTAGTAGTTTTTTCCACAGTGTCTGAAGAGAAACCATGCGTGTACATTTTTGTTTATGATCAGATCATAAGGAGCGTGTGATGATGCGCTGTTCTGTCATTCTGTGAATGATTCAAGTAAAATTTTTTTTTAATGCACATTTAAAAGACAATTTGTAAATGGGAGATCATGGCTTTAAGCAAGCCGCTATAAATTGAGTTGCAATAGTTCAAGTGCGAAGTTATGAAGGCGTGGATTACGTTTTCCAGATCTTTATAAGACATTGAATGTTTTATCTTTACAATCATTCTCAAATGGAAAAAACTTCACTACAGTGCTAATTTGTTTCTCAAAGTTTAACAAGAATCAAACACAATTCGTTTGAACACAAGCAGAAAGAGGGCCCAAACGAGAAAAAGCTATTGGACTAGGCTGACCTTAAATCAGAATTTTACTTTTTACTATTTTTAATTGCAAGTAATTATTAGCCATCCAACATTTTACCTCTTTAAAACAGTCGGAGAGGGTGTCACAGGAATCCCTTTTTTCGATCTCAGCTGGACGATAGAACTGCGTATTGTCCGCATAGCAGTGGTACTAGATCTAATATTTCTTAAAGATGGCACCCAGGGGGAACATATACAGTGAGAAAAGTAAAGGGCCTAAAATGGACCCTAGGGGAACACCGCAAGACAAGGGAACTGGCCGAGAAGAGGCATTTTCAAAGTTTACTGAGAACGTTCTATTCTTCAAATAGGAGGATAAGGAGAATGATTTCAGCGTGGATAGTGAAGAGCTCCCTGATCTCTGCTTCAGTCTGACATTTATTTAGTTAGTATTGTTGATCTACATTTAAATCCCTTGTGTCAAAGAGCTAAATGCACGTCCTCACTAGGTCACACCCGTTACGGATTGTTTCTGCATCTTGTTCAGAGGAATGCTTTCCTTGAATGTTACGGGAATGTAACTAGGTCCTCTTTATGGAAGTTATCCCAGAACATTCACAGGATGTGTTTGTGTTTATACATAAGCCATTTTTACTGACATTTTCTGGGACCAAAGTGCTGTGTGAATGGGGTTCATGTCTCCCTGTGCACACTTTAAAATGTGTTTTTATTTTTTAAAGTAACAGTGTGTAACACGAATCCTTAGTGTGAATGTTGTGGGTCAGACACCAGCTATCTGCACAGTCATTAATGTGAGACTATTAACTTTAAACCCATGCTTTCAAAAGGATGATCTTGAGAGTTATGCATGCTCAATCAGGTAAGCCTGTCTGCTTCCTGTGATGTCAACACTGCCGCCCCCTATATTTTAGCAAAAACTGTCTTTGCTATATAAGGATCAGAATATTTCCACGTTTGTTTTGCTGTTATTGTGTCCATCATTGGGTGTGCTGTGTTGTTTCAGAATATCATCATAATTTACTCTCCACCTTTGATGTTTTCAGTCGTCAGTGTAAAGCCGGGTGTTTGTAACAGTTTTCGTTTACTTTCTGTAGGGATCTTTGCCTTCAAGTGTTCAAGGGCAGAAGAGATCTTCAACATGCTACAGGACATCATGCACAATAACAGCATCAGTGTGGTAGAGGAACCAGTGTTTGAGCCCAACCTCGCCCAAACTGAATCAGAGCTTCCTGTCACACCACACACACCTACCAGTAAGTCTACCCATCATTCACACTACAGGAACATGTAACTTTGTCCAGTTGACACTTTTTCATCTTTACTAAATTTAAAATATTTGCTAGGGGATTTAAAATAGTTTAAATAAGAAATTTAAATAAGTTAGGTCTATGTTGAAAAATGAAATGTTTATAAACAATTACTATATCACTGCCTCCATTATCTTTGCCCAGCGGGAAGTTATTTTGGTGTTTCAGATCTAGCCAACCATGTTAACCATCATGGATGTAGTTTAATTTTGAGCTTTCTTTCTCATTTAGCTCCTGGCAACATACTCCCTACTGTACCCAATGGCAGCTTACGGTATCCCTCGCTGGGGGACGCGTCCTCTCACCCCTCCAGTCGGCATCCTTCTGTTGGGAGCACATGCCTGCCCTCATTGGGCGAGGAGTCCACACACCCTCTTTTAGTTGCAGAAGAGGGTGTAAGGGTGAGTGAATATGAATATTTATAATACAGCACATGACTGTTGGATCAGTGTTATGTTTTACCAATTTCTATTATGATTATGCTTATCACATCACACAAATTAACTCTTTCCCTACCAGCGTTTTTTTTTGTTTTTTTTTAAAGTTGCCAGCTAGTCCCAGCAATTTTTATGATTTTTTAAATATGGGTAGGTTTCTTAAAAAATGCTTAGATAATTGCATTTTTGTAAATTTCTTTTGTTATAGATCTGATAGAGAACCAAGATTAAAACAGAGTTTTTACTGTTTTTGGATCAGTGGATGCTTCAGTGTTTTATAAGTTGAGTAAGAGCGCCACTTAGTGGATAATAGTGAAAATATGGATTGCTGTAAAAACTCGTCATTGGCAGGGAAGTGTTTTCGCTTAATTCACGAGATAACTCGTCAATGGCGGGGAAAGAGTTAAAGTGTTATGTGCGATACTAGTGCATATGCATAACCGTTATGTTTTATACTACATCTTCTCAGGGGCACACATATGTGAACACCACCGGTCTGCTGGAGCAGCATAGCCCGAGTCTTACGGATGTTCCTGTAGACACCAGTGTTTCGTTACAAAATGGAGAGGACACCCCCACTCAGGAGGCCCCGGACCCTGGCCCCCGAGTGCAGCTGGAGCCTGAATGCGTTCGGTTTGTGTTGGGTCCAACTCCTGTGCAGAGACAGAGGCAGAAAGAGGCATCCGTGTCGGGAGAGCAGAGTCCCGTGGGTGACAGCAGGCCAAATAGTTTTGATGTCGGCAGTATTAAAAACACAGACAGCTCCGTCGCAGCTGAAAGCAGTAAGCACGAGGACACGTCTACCGGAGTACCGGCAGCTTCAGAGACCTTCAATTGCTCGTCATCGGCTCTCTATCGCCGTAGGGGTCGTCCACCACCACCACTCACTCCTGACGCCAATGTCAACAATTCCGCCCAGCGGAGAACGGCATTATTGGACTACGAGAACCTCCCTGCCCTGCCTCCTTTACGAGAGCATCCGAAGGGTGACTCCGAGGGCGAGGACGGTGAGGTCCCACTAGAACTGAAGTCACAGCCCATCAACGGCTTCCACAACCACCGGCAGTACAGTCCCGACCCTACTCACTACTACATCAACACAGAAAACGTGACGGCCCCACTCAGCGCTAACAAGGTAGAGTCGGCCCGCTGGCGGGACCGCTCCACCCCAACCTTCTTTAACTTTGATTTCCGTCGACCGTGCCTAGATTCCCACAGACTGAACTACATCGAGGTGGAGACGGAGACCGAGAACTCCAGTAACCCTCAGACCCCAAAGACTCCCACTTCGCCCCTTCCTCAGACTCCCACCCGCAGGACAGAGCTGTATGCAGTCATTGACGTGGAGCGCACGGCTGCCATGTCCAGCCTGCAGAAAGCGCTGCCCCGCTATGACGGTACCTCCAGGAAAACACGGCATAACAGTGTTGACCTGCCAATATAACCCGACCCTGCCTGAAGACACTCCTAAAACTGATTTCTTTCCAAAGGCAGTTGGGTATAAATAAAATCACGAATGTTTTTTATTTTTAACGCATAGAGATTTCCTGTAGCTAAAATAGTGTCTCTCTGTCTCATGTTCGCTTGAGAAAATTAACAGAGGAGCTTGCCATATACCATCATTTTATTCCTATGGTAATATACTACTACTTTTCTTACACTCGTTTTCCAGTGCCTGTTTATGTTTATTATGTTAATAACAAGTTGGACGACATTCCACGAGATCATTCCATAAGACACAAATCAGTATTACTGATACGAAAGTTGTTTTTAAATCTTTATTTGTTTATCAAGACGCTACACAAGACAGCCTTAAAAACACTACATTTACATTTTTGGTTGTGTATACTAAGATTTCACTACAATCGAGTCTGTTTTGAACATTCATGTTTTTAGTTACATACACTACTACATATTTTGTAACAGATATTTGAAAAGAAATAAGATTTCAAATTGGTAATTGTGTCTGCCAAAATGCCTTATCCTCTAGTAAATAAATTCTGTAAGCAACCAATATAAATAAGTTTATCTGGATAATACCAGATATCTGAATAAAACCAGTATTGGGTTATTGCTGTTCATGTAAAAGTGAAGAGGGTTGTATGCTACATTTAGAAGAGCTTGATTAACAGGACTAACCTAAAAAAATGAATCCATCTCAAGAATGTTTTGCCTTTTGAAATGGTATGGTACAGCTCACAGAGCCAACAACTGTATAATAGACACAAATGTTAATAATTAAGTGCATTTATAAATAATAATAATCATGATAAACAATCATTTCCCCAAGTAATGCAATTTATTAGCCTGTAAAAATGATTGTGGATATAAAGATTTTTTGCATTAAACGAGAATTCAACTAATGTGCAGTCACAGGTGTGTTTGTGTTTTTAATTACAACTAATTTTACCAGAGTAATGTGACATGTTTGATTAAAACGGGATATTGAACAAGAACACACAGTACAGGGTCTATGAAGGGTCTCCAACTTTTTGGAGCTACCACAATGGATAAAACAATCTTGAGGGCTATGTTTTGATATTTATCTTTGTTCTACTTGTTGATATGTTTTATCATTGTTTAAAATGTTTACATACATAAAAAAGCCAAGCTAATAAAAAATATGTAATAAATAAATATTAAAATTGAGCCTTATTAATAGAATGTGCTTTGGTGGGTACCTCACTGACTCTGTGCGGGCAGTGGGCACCATGTTGTAGACCACTGGTCTATGACTTTATCCATTGGGTATTTGATCATAAACAGTGGGTGTTTCATACAAAATGTGTGTTATATACTCTAGGTCAGTGGTTCTCAAACTGGAGGCAGTGAGATGGTGCCAGGGCCCCCCAGTTTTATGGCATTTTATAAAATACATGAATTTTTCATAATTAAACTTTAAAAATGAGTTTACTAACCAACAGAGATACATTATATAATTTTTATTGATGAAATTTTTATTCATCATATGTTGTTATAATAAAGGTAAAAGTGACGTCACAAGGGTTTTAGCATGATTTTATTTTATGCATATATGAAAAAACATTTATTGAAGCACATTGAACAGAACCACATCCTCATGAACATTTACATGGTGAACTCTTGTATCATGTGAATGTATGAATTCTGCGTTGTCTTAATGAACAAAATAGTTAATGACATTATGAATATAAACATTTGTCATAATTGTTTGTACTATGTACATCATAAAAGTACATGGTCATTATGATAAAACAACATAGCTATTATTAGCTGAGATTGTATCTATACCTGGATGTAAGACACATATTCAGAAATCTGGCTATTGTAAGTCAGTCTCACTACATTGACAAGGAACCAGATAAGATATTAATTTACTGCATAGCTGAAACTTTATAAATTACTTCAAAAAGAAAAATTAAAAACAGAAAGTACACCTAAAATTTACAATAATCTGTCCGCATATCAGATACTATCTGATATCATACCCCAAAGTATACTTCACTATATTACTGTTATAGGAAATAACAAAACAGTGTTTCTGTATTCAAAATTGTCCAAAGAACTGGGCGTTACTTCAGCTATCATGAACCACAACTTGATCTGTAAATCGACTAATTCATGCAATCTATGCACAAGATACCAAAAAACTGCACTGAAATGTTTTCATGCATAGGTTCAGTCAGGGTTATATTAGCTTGTAATAGAGAATATACAATATTACAAATCACATTTGTCAATGGATACTATTAATTCATGACATTCATTTGTTCAGGCCAGACAATTATGTTGCCATTTACAGATAGACGTAAACATTTGACCATACTTCCTTTACTGCTAAAACTAATAAAATAACCTGTTGTGCCACAAGGCTCTGTGTTGGGTCTTTTGTCGTTCTCCTTGTACATGCTTATTTTAGGTGATATCATCAGGAAAAGTGTAAATAGCTTTCACTGCTATGTTTTTTTAGAAACAAGTGTAGGGCATTTGCCAAGTGATGCCTACTGCCTACACCAGCCATACTGTCACGGATGCTTTAACCTTTTTGTCGAGCAGTGGCGGCTGGTGACTGCTCTTCCGAGGGGCACAAATTCAAAATGTGTGTTCGGAGTGTCGTGTGTTGCCCGTCATTCCAAAATATGTGTTCGTTGCGTCATGTGAACCATGTGAATTATGTGAATTGTCAAAATAAGACCTTGCTGCACATTCGTCGAAGCAGTTTATGATAAAAGAGACGCTCACGTTCACAAAATACTCGCAAGACACTTAACAGTAAACTCTAATTACACATGAAATTAAATGAGTATCTGGCAAACGCAAGCATCACTTTTATCATAAACCCTTTAGACACTCGCGCAGCAGACACTTATTTTGACAAGACGCATGATGCACATGGTTCACATGAGCAATAAACACATATTTTGAAATGACGAACCACACACATAACGCCTACATACATGTGACGAGCTTCGCATTGTGCGCCCTCAAAAAATAAGTCACTTTTTTGTCACAGTATGGTCGGAGGTTCAATCTGACCAGTTTTAGTGTTGGTCTTAAAAGCTCCACAATGGGTCAAAATTGGCCTAATGCATGTTAATAACTTTTGAGCTAAAGGTGTCAGAAAAAAACAGCTCTTGTAGAATTGAATTTCAATTAAATGTTTTCTACATTTTTTTTCTACAAAATTATGGTGGAACTGAGACGGAAAAGTAGGCTATCACTTTTTCAGTTCTTAGGGGGTGTGCACACCAAAGCTTCTACGCCCACGGCCGGCAGTATCACAACAACCAACCGGCTCACAGCTCAAGTATTACAGCTACTAAAGCGCTCGGCTGAAGAAAGCTGGCGCTCAGCTGAAAAAACAGCTGGTATTCAGCGTCCTCCAGGCGTTTTCAGCCGCGTAAAAAAACTTTGGTGTGTCCCGAATCTCTTTCAACTTCTCATCTCTTGGCGGAAAAAATGCAGTGCGGCATCTTTCAGCGCGGAACAAAAAACCCTAGCTGCTAGCTTATTTAAAAAATGGAAAGCTTCCATTGGAAACAATTGAAAACATGCACCGGCAAAAGCTTGGCAAGCCCCCTTAGAGATAAAAATAATATCAAACTTAATATGATAGCTGAAAGCCAGTACATCTGCTAGATGTATTTTAAACTTTTGCTGCTCACAGCTATTTTTATGTATGAATAGTTTTTACATGACTAGGATTTTCAGCAAGTACTTCAGTATTTAGTGGACTGTCCCTTTAAGCGTTTGAAGGACGGAAGTGACGCGTATTCCCAGCGTGCCGCGCGCGAAGATGGCGGGTGTTCTGGAGAGGAGCTACATTGAAATATGTGGATTTGAAAGAGAAACTGTTCCCCGATTCAGAGAGATCACAATAAATCTGGGTATTTTACACGTCGCACTGTTTAAACACGTTATTCGCATGCTAATGTGTAGCACTTTAATGGTGTTACTGTTCACAATTGTGTTACCGCTCATGGCACGAGCACACATCAGCAATGCGATCATGTGTGACACATGTGTAATAAAAGTTATTACTTTAACTTAACTGTCATTTAGTCATTTAAGTTTACCTGGAATTGTTTTGCAATGGTATTGTTACTTTTAACAGCACAAAAACGTCACGTTGACTTGTTTATGGTATGACCCTTGTTTATGTTTATGTAAGTTACATAGTTGATTTAATTACTTCGGTTTCTGTTTCGCTATTGTATGTTTTGTTGTTGTTTTGAATGCACAGTATCTGACGAGTTGTCATTTGACATTATATGTCACAAAAAAAGCATAATTATATAAGTTGGTGTGCCTTTTAATACTATTATAACAAAGCTGATGACGTTATACAACAGGCATTTTACAGTAACGTTACTGTGCCGTTTTGTCACTTAAACTTTATGTTAGTTTCTGACTTTATTTAATGGCTAGCTTATGAGGATGTTGTGACCTCTTGCAGTCAATAAACAAATGGTTTATAATGTGATATACCAGCCAGTAATTCATCATAATTGTTCATGCATATATAGATCAGTCAGGTATTTTCAGATCTTTAAAAACTCGATTTGTCATGTGAATCAGTCGTGTATATGACGTATTGTTGTGTGTTTATATTTTGTGATGTCCTGCAGGTGTTGGTGCTCACTCAGGCGGTGTGAAACATGCAGACAGTGCAGGTGGATTCTCGTATGAGGACAGCGCTAAACTCCTCTCTGTCACCAGCAACAGATACATACACTGGTAAGTGATCATTGGATTGGGATCAGTGTTGTTGCCAGATTGGACATTTCCAAGGATCGTACCAGAAATCAAAATGATGGTATTTGTAAGAAAATGTCAAATGTGCAGAATACAGCTATTTATCAAGACCAGTGGTTCTCAAACTTTTTCAGTGTGCGGCCCCCCTTGTGTACAGTGCATTCCTTTGCGGCCCTCCAAAGAAAAGTTATGACAAAAACTAGTTCTAAAATGTAACATTTTAATTAAACAAACCATATTAAGTTATACAAAGTAGTGTTGTTGGTTAGCAGGCTTATTGTTTGTTTTAATTACACAGAATTCATGATAAATTAATGTATTTTATAAAATGTCATCAAACTGGGGCCCCCCTGGCACCATCTCACGGCCCCCAGGTTGAGAACCACTGATCTAGACAAAAACTTTTGATAGCTTGCAGATTTCCCCAGTAGAGAAATAACTAGGTGTAGCGCCATTTTTTTTCTGATGAACACAAAAGAAGATATTTTGATAAATGATGGTAAGCACACAGCTCATTGCAACCATTGACTTCCATAGTAGGAAAACAAATATGACGGAAGCATTGTGATAAATGATGAAAAAAGATGATTAATGATGTTAAGCACCCAGTTGACGGTACTCACTGAATTCCATCATATTTGTTTTCCAACTAGGGAAGTTCATCTGTGTGCTTACCATCAATTATCAAAATATCTTATAAAAAATAAATTCATACAGATTTAAATCAACATGAGGATTAGAAAATGATGACAACATTTTCATTTTTGGGTTTACTATCCCTTTGACCCAACATATTGTGAGATTTAGGTTGTAACTGTATCCCTTCTAGCCAAAACCAAGAGATAAAAGACATGCTTGCTTCACGTTCTCCTCACAACTATGATGGTAGACGTAGGATCCATAGCTAGATCGATAAGTTTATAAGCCCTATTATTACAACGACCCTTTGAAGTGTTACAAAATATGGAAATTATCGTACATTAAAAACCTCAAACCATGCTAGGTGTAAATGGCTTGCTTCTTTCAGCCAAAGACATTCAGTTTTATATTAAATAATATTCTGGATGGGTGATTCTTGCGAAATTAGACTTATGAGGTGTTTTGAAACATTTTGATAAAAAAGTAAATGCAAAGTAAGAGTATCAAAATATTCAAAATGACATCATACAAACCAATTTTGTTGATTTTTCCACATTTAAGGTGAACATTTTCATTACTGCAACGTGTCCATGACTGGATTTGGGTTCTTTGACATGGAAATATTTATAATAAAAAAATCTATAAAATAAAAAGCTTCAGTGCATGTTATACTATAAACATTTACAGTAAAGAAACATGGTGTTTGGTAATCATTGGTAAATGTAGAGACAATAATAAGGAATATAAATGTGTCCAAGACCAATATTCTCATCCTCCACAACAATTTTCAATCATTGTTTAAGCCCTCAATGAACTTACATTTTCAAAAAAAAAAAAAAAAAAAATAGTTGTAAGGGAGATAATTGACTGTGACACTCAAGATGGCTACCAGGTAAACAGTTCTTATTTTCTCTCTAGTTGAAATTTTGTTGTCATAGTACCTAGACAGCTTTTTACTTCTCATTAGCGAAACATGACTTTGTAAATGCATATATTTAATGTAATATCATGTTGCGGTAATGATAATTGTTTATAATGAAAATTAAAAAAAATGTAATAATTCCATAGGAAATATTTTTAAATCCTCTAAAAATAATGGTTATAGTAAGTTCAGACCTTAATCTTATATGTGCAATAAAAAAAAATGGACACCTTCTAAGTCTGGATTTTGTGAGAATCACCCGGAGAGGCATGGTCCGGGTACTGGTTTCAAGGTATGCCGAGGTTTTAAACGGTCAAGGTTTCTAAACCACTAAAATGTTCTGTGATACCGTCTCCAAGGTATGAGCTGTGTTTATACAAAATGTATTAAATCATTAAGTCATGTGATTGATTTGATGTTTACATTTAATATACATTACGAAAATATTATATATTTTTTTACCTGACATTTGAAAAAAAAAACATTAAAATGTGTTGCAATAGCAATACCGCAACACCCTGAAACCGTGGCATTTTTGCTAAAGGTTATCATCCCACCAGAATCTTGTACCGGCCCATGCCTAATCCTGGATAATTTTAGCTTTATAATGGCATCGGATAGTGCCTCATTTATAAAACTTCAAGAAGTGTATCTATCCATAAAATAATCTTTTGAGGTGAAGCAATGGGTTTTTGTACAGACATGTTAATATTTCAAACTTTATAAACTACGACTGAATGCGTGTTCATGGATGACCTCTAACCTAATGTTGCAAAAACCATTGCTTTACCTCAGACATTTTATTTCATTTTGCCCTGAAGTATTATTTTAACACAGACATGCTTATTTCTTATTTGCTCTTCAATATGTTCGTCTTTTGTCTGCAGGACAACCTCAGGTGACACGGTTCAGTTTGTTGAGCAGTCACTGGACACAAACCTTCTCAATAATGCCGTTCGTCTCCGCATCCCAAACTGCTCACTCGTGCCAGGAGGAGTTCATATTCAGGAGACCCTCAACAACGTAATGATCCTGATCGTCACAAGCCAAACGGTCCATCGGATCGTGCTGCCGCACCCCATCCGCATGTACCACAGCGTAAGCAAAACAATCTTACATAAGAGTCCTACATTGTAAACTGCACTTTGTTAGCTCACTGTCACACTTCAAGGGTTTTGCATCTGGGTAAAAACTTTACATTTAGATATGATTTGTTGTGAATGACACAACAAATGTCTTTTTTATAGGATCTGGTCACTGAACTCCAGATGCAGTCCATTTTCACAGATATTGGGAAGATGAACTTAAAGGATCCAGCACACTTTTATGTGCTCCCATTTGCTCAAGCTGCACAGACGGCAGGGCCGTCCACGTCCACCGCCTGGATTAGTCCTGAAGGAGAGGTGATGTTCGCTCTTGCCTCACCTTTAGGTGGCATTACGATCATCACTCTACCTCCTCATGATCAAGAAGGTATTTATGCCATTTAGGATTTGTACTTGGTGCAGCATTGCAAAGGTTGGGTTCGAACATACGCAGTGATAAAAATGACACTAAAACAGTGTGTATGTTTTTGTCTGATAAAGGGACTGTGTCTGTCGTGGAGCTGAAACAGAGTTCAGTGATGCAACGGTTGGCCGGCTGGATGCCCACTGCCATCAGGTTGCCATTTCTGCCATCCGCCATTTCTTCCAAATCAACTTAAAGAAATGTTGCCTAAATTGAGTTTCTTTCTCATAGGGGCGATCAGGGTCAATCTGATCTGGCTATCAGTCTGGCTGTCCACCAGTTAGAGGACGACACCTTTGTGTTTGCCCTCTGTCAGGATCATAAGCTGAGGATGTGGTCATTTAAGGTCAAATCAAAATATCAGTTGGCTTTTCTCTGTATGGCAGCAACTTATACAGCATCTACACCGGATGTGTTTCAGTTAACACACACGAGCTGAAATGTTTAAATGACTTCTGCATGTACTAAAAATGTGTTTATTGTTTGCATTTTAGCATCAGATGTGTCTGCTGGTGACTGATATGTCAGATTACATGCCCGTGGGTCGTGTTGAGATGAAGAGCTCTCCAGCACAGTCTCATAAGCTTCGTCTCTGCTTCACCTCCAGCATCGGCCTGTGTCTCGCCGTTTACCTCGCTGTGCCCAACAGCAGTCAGTTCTGTGTGCTGCAGCTGGTGGCCAATGAGAACGGCCGATACAGCCTGGATCACATCTCGACACTGTTATCAAAGGAGGTACGGCTCAGAACAGTAAATGTGGACTGTATGATTAATGATTGATGTGTGTAATGCATGTGTTTGTGCTGAACAGGACACACTTGTGGATTTCGTCTTGACGGGGACCGATGTGTGGGCTCTTTTGCTAGATAATGACAATCAGACCGTGGTGAAGTACATCAACTTTGAGCAGTAAGTGTTGTAAAGTAGATATGTACTGAAACATCGTAATTAATTGTCTCTTTTTCATCTACCACAGTGGCCATTTCTTAAGCAGTTTTGATTTTGCGTCTCTGTTTATGCTTAAAGAGACGTTTATGGTCAGGGTTTAGGACAGAGGCGAACAGCGAAAGTCTTTCCGGACCCATGTGAGATGGAGACGGACCGCCTCCATCCTGTCATCTTGCGCCCCCGTTTAGTTTCTAAACCATACTCAAGCATGGACACACATGTAGTACAAATAATTTCTCATAACAAATGATTACTTATAAAATTTGCGTTAGTTTAAAGGCCATTCACAAATGAAGGATATGAAAGTGGGGAAATGTCTGTAGGCATGTGTCGACATGCACTGTGCGTTAACAAATATTTTTTCTTAGTATCAGTCGTTCATAAACTCTTTCCTTCATTTAACCGGTATGAACATCCCTATTGTAGACTAAAACACATCTGTTGATTAAATCAAATATATTTTAGTTAAAAAAACTTGCAACAAAATTTTTAAATGTTTTCTTAGCAGTAAAATGAAATAAGATTAAGTTTAGGCACTTTAATTATTACCTGAAACAAAAACTTAACCTAAAAGTAAAACAGAAATAAAACTTTTAAAGTAATATTAGTTAAAAATGACAAAAAATTTACTGAAACTGACATGAAAATATACAATTTCATAATTAATTAATTAATTATTTATAACTATTATTATAGAATTATATTTTATTATATATATTTGGACCAAAAAATAGTTTTTATATTTAGTCTTTGTTCTGAATACCTTTTTTTAATACAAAAATGTATATAAAATGAATAGACAAAATAAAATTTGACATAAAAAATGAAACATAAAAAATTCAAGAAAACAAATACGTTATTAAAACCAAAACTTAAAATACTTCTTTTAAATCTGTTAACATTAGATGAGCTAACTTTGAACCTTATTGTGAAAGATTTTTAAATGGAAAAAATGAAGCCTCTCTTTTTAAAGCGTAACTAAACCCCTGGTCAGAGCCTGACTCCACCCACTGCAATATTTGAAAATTGCAAGAAATGTGGGCAGATCCCAACGGAGATAGAGGGGACGAACTAAGTGTGTGGTGAGATCGTAACAAGGGCGTGGTGAGCTTGAACCTGCTTACGTCACGAGTCATTTCTTGGACCCAACATCCAATAGGAAAATTCAACTGCAGTAGCCACCGTTCAACCTGAAGAGGGCAGCACTCAGACGTTTTTACACCATATATTGTAGTATTGAAACACTTTATATCCAAATGTCAAAAAACTTACTAAAATCAATGAACAGCACTAATAAAGCATCATTCTTACAGATCATTAACTAAAAAAAGTTGGTTTAGGGTTTAGTTACTCTTTAATGTCTTTTTTGTCATGTTTGCCTTGAACTTGATTTTTTTTATGCAGTAACGCAGCAGGCACGTGGAATCAGGTGTTTGTCCAACCCCCACCACCAGAGGAAGTCCACATTGGTGATGACCAAGACCCACGAGTACGAACATTCAGTTAAACCCTTAAACTAGTGTGCTATTTTAGTCATCTCAAATGTTGTCATCTTTTTAAACAGGAAACCTATCTGGATATCCTCTTTTCACCAGTTCGCTTCACAGCTGCGGCCATTGTTAAAGCTTTACAGGTATAAATTTTATTTTATATTTTAAAGGGGTCATATTATGGTTTTTTTTTTTAAGATGTAAAATAAATATTTGGTGTCCCCAGAGTGTGTATGTGAAGTTTTACCTCAAAATAGGTTTTACCTCAAAACAGGTAATTTATTATAACGTTTTAAAAGTGCCACGAGCTGAAGTGTGCCGTTTTTGGGTGTCATTTAAAATGCAAATGAGCTGATGAAGAGCGCAAACACTGATCACAATGATGGTGGTTTGTTGTAATTGAAACTCAATTGTGCTGTCAATTCCTTCTTTTCTCCCTTTCTCTTTTGCACTAAATGGCAGTGCTGTCGTTGGATAGTACAGATTAAGGGGGCGGTATTTTTGTAATAACAATTAAAACAGGCGAAATCTGAACGACCTAATTTTTTCACATGCTTACCCAAACAAAGTTACTTTGTTGATCTTTTTCACATTTTCTAGGTTGATAGAAGCACTGGGAACCCAATTATAGAGACAGAGCGCAGCGCGTCATAACCTGAAAACGCTCGTTTTTTGGGGTCGACAGCTTATAAAAACGTATTTACAGATTAAACTTAAAAACAGAATTATACTTAAAACCTGCTGTATGATAAAGTGTACAGCTAACAAGCCAAAAAACCCAGAAATAATTTTTTATAAGCCGTCGACCTAAAAAAACGAGCGTTTAAAAACAGACAACTTTTCATAGTACTCCTGAGCCAGAAATTACAAGGAGGCAGCTTCTTGCAATACAAAGTCAATGGAGACGATTGGATTGTTTTCCCCCCGGTGGGCGTGGTTTTCAAATTTGCATAACTGCGCTCTGTCTCTATAGAAATTAAACATAAAAAGTCTGATTTTCATGCTATGACCCCTTTAATAAAACAATGTGTGAGGACTGTAATCTTCAAGTTGTCCACTAGAGGATAAGAGATTTTTGAAAACAAATTATTTTATATTATCATGTATTCATTTGGCAGACAATTTTATTCAAAGTCATTTAAAAATGAGGAAACATTTTGTCTTAAAGCGTTAGAAAGTTTAGTCATTATTTTCTCATCCTTGTGTTGTTCTCTCAGTGTTAAAGAATTATTTCACTTTCATAAAAAGAAATCCCGATATTTTACTCAGCCCTATGTCTTCCAAGATGGTTCTTTCTTTCTTTGTTTAGTCAAAAAGAAAATTTGAGGATATCATTTCAGGATTTTTCTACATATAGTGGACTTTAGTGGACCTGAAGAGTTTACAGTTTTATTACAGCTTCAGAAGGATCCCAACTGAGGCATAAGGGTCTTATCTAGTGAAACTATCACAATTTTCCCAAAAAGCGCAAAATAACATATTGCGAAATTACGTAAGGTCACGCGTGTAGGGATACCAACCATAAAGATATTGTTTGATGACCTCTTGAGATGAAGTATTTTTTTAAAATTTTATTTGTTTGTCCAGATTTACAAACGTGGTACTGAGCGACATTTGGACTTATCGTGGGAGGAGCTGAAGAAAGAGGTTGCGGTCACAGTGGAGAATGAGGTGAGGTGGTACTCTTTATCTTTTGTGTTTAGTTTAATCTGTAAGTGTTAAAGGTTTCTTGATCTGTGTTTTATTTAGATTCAGGCCAATGTGAGGGAGTATGAGTTCGCTCAGGAGGATTATCGCTTACTGCAAGTGGAGTTCTGGTCCAAATTTTACGCCTGTTGTCTGCAGTATCAGGAGGTTTTGTCCAACCCCCTCGCCCTGCACGTGAGCACTGCCACAGCCATGGTCTGTGTCCTCAAGAAGGTACCAGCTGGAAGTCTTTCACGGTGTCTCTACTCTTTGTAAAAACATTAGTAATCAATGTTTCGTAAAACTATTGATTTCCATGTCCTGCCATTCTATTTTATCTAAATAAAAATTATTTTGATAATTATTTTGTCTCTTCCAGGCCTTTGTGTCTTTCTTGTTACCCTGTTTTGCTGTCGACCACCTTTACCTTTCCTCAGATGAGTACTTTTCTACAGAAGAGGACACGCCTATTGCTGAGGGTAAGATGGCAGTTTTTTAAGTTCAAGTTGAAGATCTGTCATGTGCAAGATACGAAATATTAAATAAATCATTCTTATCCTTGTTGTTTGACACCTTTGAGATCCTAAAATGTATCGCTTAATATTATAACTTTCAATGGCATCGTTTTCTCAGACACAGATATGAGCCGGGACGTCCTGCAGCTGGTTCAGTGCCTGCGTCAGGTGAATGAATGTCTTACGGAGGAAATGGCCTATGAGATGGAGAAATCTCTTGATCACCTGCTGTCTCCAGAAAGAGCCTCTGAGAAAACCTTGGAAGCTCTGCTGGCCAATGAGCAGTCAGTATTCAATGACCAATGTAATGATGTCACACTAGCTGTCAATCACTTTTGTTGACTCGTATGAAATACTCTTCACAGTGTGGAGATCTTAAACAAACTGATAGAGATTCGTAACGCCGTCAGTGCTATGAACCTGTTGCTCAGAGAGCTGGACCTCGAGACCGACGCGGAGCTTGACAGTAGACCTGCTACAGGTACCATTAGGGTTTTGTGGTACTTGATATCTTGACCTGCGGTCCTCATATAGTCTTCATTATGGCTTATTTTGTCAGTGTGACTGACACATGACTCAATAAACATTTAATTTTGTTTGAAAGAAGTTCTCAGGGCTTAGGAGAACATAAAAGTGACGTGTTATGATGTTTCAGGTCAGTCTCTACGTGTGAGAATCAGTCTGTCTCAGCTGTACGGCAGCAGTGCGGCCACCAGTCTGATCTGTCAAGCTGTTTGTCAGACCACCATGACCCGAGCACTGCTGTGTAGAGACCTGCTCGTCCTCCTCCAGCTTTACCGTCATCATGGTGACAATGTGAGTTTCGAACGCGTCGCTTGCGTCTTAGGAAAAACTGCTTGTTTGGTGATTGCTTTTGTTTGTGCAGATTTTTCTTCCAGGTGGAAATGAGATGTTGCAGATACAGCAGGATTTGATTCCTCGCTGCTCTCATTTGCTGTGCACGTATCACCTCCTCAAACAGATGAGCATGACGCTGTCCTCCTCCGTCCCGCTGGACATACTGTAAGTCCAGTACAGGAAGTAAGATAAAGTATTTCAAATCTTATTGCAAGATCTTAAACATTTTACTATGTCTGAAGCGCCATATGCAGAAGTATTATTTGAAGCGTATATCTCGCCATTCTGTTGTTGCTTCTATCAAGGCACACTGTGGGCTTAGATTATAATGTAACTGTTATCAAACTTTATTTCATGACATCATCCGTTAACATGATTTGTGAGTCCTGTTCTCTCTATTCCTATCGATAGTTCACCCACAAGTGAAAATAATGTCATTAATGACTCGTTCCAAACCCGTAAGACCTCCGTTCATCTTCAGAACGCAGTTTAAGATGTTTTAGATTTAGTCCGAGAGCTTTCTGACTCTCCATTGAAAATCTATGTACGGTATACAGACCCGGAAGAGAAGGCAATGCTGAATAAAGTCGTAATTTCTGGACCAAAATGTATCTTTGTTGCTTCAACAAATTCTGACTGACACACTGATGTCACATTAACTACTTTGATGATGTTTTTATTACCTTTCTGTACATGGACAGTATACCGTACATAGGTTTTCAATGGAGGGTGTTCACACCAGACGCGTTTGAGGCGTCAAATTTGCATCTATCGTGCGTAGTTGGACACTTGAAGATCTTGTGTGTACTCTCTTCATTCAAGCATGAATGAAGCAACTGTAAATATCTTAAACTGTGTTCTGAAGTCTTACGGGTTTGGAACGACATGAGGGTGAGTCATTAATGACATAATTTTCATTTTTGGGTGAATAATCCCTTTAAGCTACTGTTGCCATTGTTAGGATCTCTTAATACATGTAACAATACATGTATAATAATTTCTCTCTTTAGGAACGCTGATCTACAGCATCTGTCTGTTCTGGAGCTTTCAGACTCTACAGCCCCTGCAAGCAACCGATCAGGTGCCGTTAATGCTACATCACAGATTTACTGTTTGTAAAGGTGTACTTTCATTATTCAAACTGAACCGTACCCGAGTTAGTTTCACCCCCATAGCCTTATTCGGACTAGTGTGATTGCCCCGTACCGTATGTCAGTGTGGTACGCTTTAGTTGTCAGATTTCTGAAACCTCTTATCTGGAGAATGGCTTGTCATCATTGACTAGAAAAAAAGATGGACGTAGTATCCGTGACATCACCCATAGGTTTCTGAATATTGTTTTTGAAGGGCAGGACGTGGGCGAAGCTAAGGTGGCGGGTTGCTAAACCACGGCTACCTAGCTCGACTCTAGTGACAGCAGTGGCAGTTTACCCCCTTACTCAAGTGGCCACACCCTTAATTGTGCACTTTAGACCATTTAGCGATGCTAATGGTCCAATCAGATTCAATGGATTATGCTAAAAGTGGAACCATCAGAACTGGAAATTGGCTGACTGGATTCCAAAATGGTAAAAAAATCAAATGTTGAATGCTGGAAAATGAGCATATTCAGGGCTCCAGACTGCCCCCAAATGGTGGCATTTTGCCCCTAAAATTTGAGAGTGTGCCACTGAATTTTATATCCAGTCGCACATGTGCAACCAGTAAATTTGACCTTTTTTTCCAAAAGTGCACAATAATATGTGACACTGAATTTGAAACAGCACATTGTAATTTCTGCATCTATCATCAAGTATTTATTAGTAATACAGTGGAAATTAGTAGAAATGTTAATATTTGGTTAGCATGTTGATTTACGGTGTGTGCCCCTAAATTTTCTGGTTGCGCCCCTAAAATTTTCAGTTGGGGGCCACTGAGCTCCTAGTGAAAAAAGTTAGTCTGGAGCCCTGATATTTTTTTTTCAGAGTGGAGTGTCCCTTTAAGTAACCACAAGTGCAGTCTGCTCCCAAATGGCTCTTTACTGTAATATGCCATTCGTTCTTCACCGCGCTAGATGAGGTCAAACACAAATAATAAACTACTAAAGCCGAAAGTATACTAGGGACTTCCGCGTCTGCGTGCCCGTCCGCATGACGTCATTATCGTCATCAGGAGGGTCCGCGTACAACAGCGCATGCGCATGAAAATATTTAGACAGGATACTCCACTACCAACAATTATATAAAGGACATGGACAGCATTTGCACACACACTATCGTTTTTCTTCTTGAATTTTTACTTCTTCCAAGAACAGAAAGCTGTGGAGCATGTTCGTTACCATAATGTTTGATTCCTGTTCTTTGTTGACTTGTTGTTTGTTCTAATTTGTGTTTGCAAGGGTGGATTAGCTACTTTTCTTCACCTATCCTAATGTTTTAATGTACTGTAAATGTCGCCAAATCAGTGCTGCCCCGACGGCCTGTTAAACGAATAATTTAAATAAGAAATAATTTGTATTGCGTGTAGTGTCGAACGCGTGTAGCCGTCAGGGAGTATACTTGGAAAGCTGGGTGGACGCGTATACTTTTTTCCGTGTCCTGCTCGCTCGCACGTGAATGCGTCCGCGGAACTAAGTAAAACGCGGCCTTAAGCGTACCCAGGTCTGGTCAAAAGCATAATTTGAGTGCAGACACGCAGGATAGTGGACAGTTCAGTACAGTATAAAGTACAATGTGAGTACAACCTAACTGTGTGTTCACACCAGACGCGTTTGAGGCGTCAAATTCGCGTCTATCGTGCGTTGTTGAACACTTGAAGATTTTGAGTGTACTCTTCATTCGCGCATGAAATTCTAGTCATCAAGACATTTACGCGGAAATTCGCATCATCGGAGGGGCTTCTGCGACTCCGCTTGCTTCCTGTCATCTCGTCACTACTAGAGCAAGCTCCTGATTGGTTAACGCCAAAGTTCCGATTTTTCAACTCGCAACCTCCAGACGTGTGTTAACGCGTCTTTACATTGACTTAAGATTGAAATCACTCGCGCTTGATGCCTCTACCGCGGCTGGTGTGAACGCAGCATAAAAGATGATGAGAATATTGACTCCCCCTCTTTGTCTTCTCCAGTGTTGAGTCCTCAGACTGTGTTGGAGTTGTTTTATCAGAACGTTGCTCGTAAAGCCATCGTGTCTCAGATCTTCACCCAGCAGGATCTGGAGGACAATGTGACGGTGCTTCACTGGCCGCAGATGATCTCTAGCGTCCTCACGCTGCTCTGCCAGTTCATGTATCCTCCTCATGTGAAAGGCATTGCACACTTGACATTTTCAATCAGCTCTTCATTTGTTTATAAGGTTTTGCCTTGCATCATTTTATCAGCTGGCCCAGCAATCCAAACTTCCTGTTTCCTGAATGCCTGATGGGGAATTGCCAGTATGCACAACTACAGGTGAGGCTGAAGACATAAATACGATTTGCATCAGACTTTTTGATTTCCAGGATAGAAAGCCCATGATAAAATGTATACCTTAACTGCTCTGCCTTATGTATTTAAATAGTTACGCTGGATAAATTATAGTATATTTTTTGACTCCATGCCAATGGTTGTGTCATGTCTTTCTGCAGGAGTATGTTCGGTTAGTAGGGCCCTGGTGCCAGGTCAATGTGGGATCCTGTCGCTTTGTGTTGGGTCAGTGCTATCTGGCCAATGGTGAGGGGCATAAGGTAAGGACATTGTCTAGCTAGAGAGGAAGTCACAGAAATAAAGTTTCCTGATGCAGAAAATTCTTAAAATGGGAATCTTTGTTGTAACCAATAAAAGTGTTATGTTTGTGTATTGTGGTTTTAGGCATTGCAGTGTTTCCAGGAAGCAGCGGCTGAGGTGGAGAAAGAAGATTTTTTAATGAAAATTGCAGGTTCAGATGAGGTGACGGCTGCCACCGCCCCACGATTACTCTATTATAACAAGGTATGGCTGTGACGATGGCAGTATGGTTATATAATGTCTGTGTGTGTGCATGCGTGCTGCATATAGGCTTCTATATAATGCATACATGTACTTTGAAATATAAACATTTAAACGAGTATCAGATATTCGTTTCTTAACAAATGTGCGCCGATTTCTTTTTCTTGTCACAACGTCAATCAATGCTTAGGTTACTTAGCAATGGCAGACGCTCTGGAGAGCCCAAGCAATTGAGAAATCTGAAAACTGTTGTGCCATTTTAGTTGCAGATGGATAACTGTTTTTGTTTTGTTTTTATGTATTCTGAAAGTTATTTATCTACTATCCTAACATTAGTAATTGTTGATTTGTTTAGGTTCTGCGGTTATTGGAGGATATTGGTTTACCAGAGCTTGTCATTGAATTAGCCACACTGGCCATATCTGAAGCTGCTAATGATGAGAGAAGCCAGGTAAGTGACATAATGCTTAACATATATAAAACGATATATCTTTATTTAACCACAGTTGATGATTTTGTGATGTGTGCACTATTGTGTAGCACCACTATCTCTATGATAATCAGTTTACTAATAAACTGTGTCATAGGCTGCGCTGTGGACTCGTATATTCAAACATCATCTGGATCTCGGTCATAACAGTCAGGCGTATGAAGCACTGACCCAGAACCCGGATCCCAGCAGGTATTGAGCAGCAGTGATGTCATCATCTCAGCCGTAGTAAAATGTGACGCACATCTTGATATGCGCATATTTGTGTGTTTATCTTCAGGCAGTTGGATTGTTTAAGGCAGCTGGTGGTGGTGCTGTGTGAGCGTGCTCAGCTCAGAGATCTCATTCAGTTCTCGTTTGTTAATTTACACAATGAGGTAACATACACATGGCTAAACTACACACCAGCGCTTAACAATAAGTGTTACACTGAATTAATGAAACAGAGTACCTTACATAAGAAAAGCAAAACTGAAATTCTGTTCTGTGTTTGAGGTCTCAGTAAATACATGAACTTTTCCATCACTAAAAAAAAAAGAGTACATACATTTAGTGCACAGTACAAACGATTTAGGTCGCCTAGATAATGTTGCCATGGTTACCGTTAATAATAGGGCCCTATAGGGTAATGCATTTTACAATGGCCCTGGATCATTCTCATTGTTCAGCCCTTATCTATTTGACCTTACCTTATATTTAACATGGTAATAATGTATGAATATTTCATTGTGGCCCACGTTTTCAGTTAGTCAAGTGGTTGTGTATTTATTGCTGCTTTCTTTCAGGTGGTTGGTATCATTGAGTCTCGTGCGAGAGCGGTGGACCTCATGACTCACAACTACTACGAGCTGTTGTATGCCTTTCACATCAATCGACATAACTACAGGAAAGGTACGAACAATCAGCAACATTACAGAAGTGTTCAGGACAAGATTTACTGATCTTGGGATATCTAAAGGGTAGGGGTGGGCGATAAACCGATATGATAGTAATTACCGGTATTGTGTCACGCCATGATATGGATTTTGCAAAGCCGTTGATACCGGCGTTACATATTTTAAATTCTATTTTTGCACTTATCAGGGTTCCCGCGGGGTGTTAAAAAAACTAACCTTCAGAAAGTTATATCTAAGGCCTTAAAAAGCCCAGATCTTCATCCTAGGACCTAAATTTAACTTTCTGAATATTATTTTTTTAAGACCCCGGGGGAGTTTACCCAAGTCTTAAAAGTCATACCTCCGTTCCCGAGATGCGCTGTCCACAGAAACACAAAACTAAAAGCTCCGATCGCACTTCAATCCATTTCAATCATCAATTTTTTTAAGAGGATGCACCTTATAGTGCAAGCAACTCCTGCCAAAGGCTATTTCATGTGTTGTGATCTGTATACAGCGAGTTTGGCGAGAAACAAGCCCGTGGCTTACCTAAGCATTACCAGGTTCTGAAACATAAGAGGACCCAGAAGCGAACAAAATCAACACTGCTTTATTGAAAATCAACTGGAACAGTTGGGCTGTCGAGTCCCAAGGCACCAACAGCGCCTCAAGAGTATTATACATTTAGGAGGCTTTTTTACCTCACTGCTTCAAAGTCGTTTAACGTTGTTACTCGCTTTTCACTCAGATCTGCTCTCTACTGCGCCCTGTCCAGATAACAGCAGCGATTGGAGGACGGAAAGCAAGAAATTACCGTAATAAATCATAATTTGCCAAAAAGTGGAATTTATCTTCTTTTAGGAACCATTCCTTTTTTGATAGCGCAAATGGTCGAGGAGTTACGGTTAAATGAATATCGCTTTCCGAGTCCTTTAGCGGATAACGTGAGCAACATATCAAACACATTAAAAACAGCCTTTAATGGTTAATTTCGTTTTCTTAATGCAGATTTATTCATTAGAGAGGCTATTAAACAAGACATAGTGCATATTTACGCATAAAAACGTATGAGTTTAAACGTAAAAGTTTCATACTTCCCATATTAGTGACAATATGCATAAGAAGATGAGTCCACCCATCCACACAATGGCACTTTTAAAGGAAAAATGTCTATGTCCAATCCCTCACTTATTAGTAACATAAGGTTAAAAATACAAATTTTGCCAGTAATTTAACTAAGGTTAACTACAGTGTGACTCCAAAATGTTTTCTCTCATATGGCAACATACCGTAATACCGGCTGAAGAGTGGAAAATACCTTGATATGAATTTTTGCTCATACCGCCCACCCCTACTAAAGGGGTCCCTCAGGGGTCTATTTTGGGACCTATTCTGTTTATGCAAAAAAAAACTTGTGTAAGCTGTGTTTTCTGTCTGTGATTGATTATGGTGACATATTATATATGCATGCAGACTCCTCCATCTTACGGAGCCTTAATTTATATCATGCGTTTCAATTCTGCTAGTTATAAGCTATGCTCCTCCAAGTGGTTGCTCTTTAATGTACCCAGGGTTTGGACAGATTTTGGGAAAACTGCATTTTCATACTGTGCACCATGTTCATGGAATACATTGCAAAAAGATCTTAAACTAGAAACGTGAATATCAATAAATATATATAAGACCTTCATAAAATATTTGGTAAAGGGGACATAAATGTGTTTGCATGGGAATGCCAACTTTCTTTTACTATGCAAAACTACTGCAGGATTTTTTCAGAAAAACAGAAATTGTCAACGAGCCACCTAAAAAACAAGAGTTGCGTGGAGGGTTGTTTTGAAATCAAATAGTGATGCAGGCAGGAATTGTTATTGAACTAACAGAAATGTTACATCTGTTTCAGCGGGTACAGTCATGTTCGAGTATGGGATGCGTTTGGGGCGCGAGGTACGGACTTTACTCGGGCTTCAAAAACAGGTGAACTGTTACCTGGCGGCCCTCAACTGTCTGCGGCTTGTACAACCGGAATATGCTTGGATCGTCCAGCCCTCATCTGGAGCAGTTGTGAGCAGCTGTCTTTTATTTTTTTGTCCAGAGGCTTTCTTTAGTATTTTAATTGCACACATAATGAATATTTTTAACATTGTTTGGCCAACTTCTGTGTTGTACCAAACCTGTAAAAGGGACAAATGTACTAACAGCTTGCGCCAGCGTAAACCATCATTTTGGTATTAAATAACAACTGTCGGGATTTACTAAGGACACGCAGTGGATAGTTAGTGCTGAAAAGGTGTATTCTAGTTATTTTTTATGGTAAGACATTATTTCAATGACTGACGCAACGCAATTTACTAATGTTTGCGCATGTAAAAAATTACACATTTTTTGCATCATTATTTAACACAAAAAAGCATGTATGGCTGCAATTGTTGCTGATAAGAGGAGGCATCGCAGAGATCAAAGAGAGTGTGGTACAAAGAAGAGGATTGTTTTAACACATTTTTGTTTTTTTTGGAATGTCAGAGGAACATATTATATATCAGAGGAATATATCAAAAAAAAATTTGCCAAGCCATTTTATGTTTATTTGCATGCTTAGTTTGCACATTTTTAGTTAATAACTCACAGATATTACCACTCCCATCAGGACTATTTTGGAGTTGCGCTCTCACGCTGCTTTGCCCGTTTAGTAGATCTGGCTCTAAAAGCTTCATTTTCTACAAAATATATCATGCCAATCACATTGCGACAGTGGCCTAGTGGTTCATGTAGGTTGTCTACAAACCGGAAGGTTGGTGGTTCAATCCCCGGCTCCACCGGACCAAGTGTCGAGGTGTCCTTGAGCAAGACACCTAACCCCAGCCGCTCCCGACGAGCTGGCTGGCGCCTTGCATGGCTGACACCGCCGTCGGTGTATGAATGTGTGAGTGAATGGGTGAATGTGAGGCAAATTGTAAAGTGCTTTGGATGGCCATAGGTCTGTTAAAAGCGCTATATAAATGCAGTCCATTTACCATTTACCATTGCATTAATTTTGAAAAAACATTGGAATTGTAATTTGTCAAGAAACATGAAAAAAATTAAATGATATTTTTGTAAATCTAGTATGAACGACCAGGTGCATCACCGAAGAGGAACTATGATGGCGAGATGGCTGCAGGTCCAGGTAATGTTGGGAATCTGACCGTATTTTCAATGTCTTTAACCTGATAATCATAATTTTATCATTGTCATTTCTTATTCTACAGTAAGCCAGCGGATTGACATTTTGGAGCTGAAGGATTTGGAGAGAGAGTATATTTTGGCTCATAGTCGCTTAACTTTGGCCCAACAGGACCCGTCATCAGCAGCCATTGCAGGTAACAGCACGCTGTATACATTTACATTCATTAAAAAAACACGCACTATTCGCCTCAAACGCATCTTCACACAAGTTATTCAACTCAAGTGAAAAATTTGCACGAAATTAAAAAGTAATCTAGAGCGAGAAACACGATGCTTCGTGTTTGGTTTGAACACGGTATTTTAACCTGATGTCGTTTCTCTTACAGGAGCAGCTTCTTCAGTAGATATGGTGACGCTGCTGGTCCAAACTGGACTTTTTGACACGGCCCTGACGCTGTGTCAGACTTTTAACCTACCTCTCACTCCTGTTTTCGAGGGACTGACTTTCAAGTACGTTTAGATTTCCAGACATCTGAGCGTTTATCAAAACCACAGTTTAATGCAGATCTATTTGTGTGTGTGTTTATAGGTGTATTAAACTTCAGCATAAAGGTGATCAGGATCAGACGGAGGCATGGAGTTGGCTGGCTGCAAATCAGCTGCCAAGTGTTATCACTACCAAAGAGTCCAGGTTTGTACGACGAGTCTGTCTTTTTTATTATGATCACAAACTCAACTGTTCGCCTTCATTAATTCAGTTTATCACCACACACAGTGCGACGGATGAAGCTTGGCGACTTTTAGAGCATTATTTGGAGCAACATCCATCACAAAATGCAAAATATCATCGTTGTGTCATCAACAAACTACTGTCACATAGTGTACCGCCGCCAGACTGGCTGGTTAATGCACACAAGGTGAGAAATACAGATGTGTTCACATCCTCAATATACGTTTACATCCTGATGCTGAAATGCAAAGACATTTGCACTTTTTTAGATGTTGATACCAATATTTGCATACTAAATTCAATTTGTTTGATTGCTTTGCATACCATTTGTTTTCCTTTTTGCATCTATATACCCTTTTACTTTGAGTGATTCTCATACGTTGCTGACAGAAAGCAAGATTAGAGGAAAAGTGCCTCTGATGTGCCATTTTGTTTTCATTTTATTGCATTTAATACATACAGTATTTTTCAAATGTATTTCACTTTAGAGATGAAAAGTGTCCAAAAAAAAGTACCTCTGAACATCCCACAATGCAATACATTGACAAATGTCCGTTCCCTCAAAAAGTCCACTATATAAGGGTATAGGGGGCGATTTCGGACATAGCCATTTTTCTAAGTCTAAATTGTGGTTGTCTTACAGGCTGTGGATACCGCGGCTCTCTTGCGTCTCTATCTGAACTACGATCAGTTGGAGTCAGCATCTGAGCTCGTGCTGGAGTATGTAGACGCTATGATCGGAAAGGGACATCAGTATTTTGGCATAGAGGTATATAGTTACAAACACGCACCCTATGTTATATAAAGTAAGTTGTTTTGGAGTTTATTGTTGAATTTGTGAGATGATTCAATGGCATATTTGTCCTCTTACAGCGACCGCTCTCAGCTACAGCGCCTCTGGTGTGGCTCCCTTACACATCTATCGATCAACTCTTAAGAAGTCTCAGTGAAAGTCAGATCAATGAGAAGGTGACGCATTCATGTCCTTGTGTTTAACCTCTTGCATGCATACACACTTTAGATTCACTGCATATTGTTATGATGCAAAGTTTCATTCATTTTGACAAACTGAGAGAAATCAACAGAAATTAAAAATTTAATGAAGGTTGTTTGGCTTTTTTTATCCACAGATGTACAAGAACCTGAAAGATAAACTATCCGAGTATCACAGATTGGTGGAGAAGAGCAGCAGACACAGACTCAATGGCCCTTTCTGAATGGATCGACTCGCTTCTCAATGGACTCATTTTATACCTGTACTGTACTTACTAAATATAAATAATGTCTACATGAAGTTATTGATGGCATACACAATTGCTTTATGCTTCCAATCTGAAACATTTGAGAAATGTTTGGATGATTTGATGTATTAAAAGTTTGATATGGTGAATTAAGTGTTTTTCTATATAAACTCAATCTTGAAAAAAAAAATCTTTTTGTATTCTCTTTATTAATCAAAGTGTAGTTTACATAAATGAATGCAATAAAAGTCTTGTTTAATTGAGATTTATGTAAAATTTGTAGTAGTAGCATAGCTTCAATTAATCTCTTTACAGACACAAAGTATGATGTCCCTCTGACAGGAGAGATTTTTTTACTTCTCGAAAAATAAATGGTTCATAAATCACCATCAGTCTAGTTCTGGTTCACTTTAAATGAACTTTATGGTGAAAGTGTAACCTGTAGTCTTTCAAGTGGCACTGAGATAAGATTGAAATTTTTGATGATCAACTCTGTACCCTTTGGCAAGCAGATTCAGTATGTAATGTTAATATATGTTGTGTTGTTTTTATTTTAAAGTGATATGAGCTTGTTTGTTACACATGGGTGTGGTTTCTTGGACAGGGCTTAAATCTAGTCCACGACTAAAATGCTTGTATGAGCTATCTTAACTGAAAACAGCTAGAACTGACATATCTTAAATATATTGTTGTGTCTTGAGGTACACATCAGTAAATTGTAAGGCATGCTTGTTAAAATGATTTAAATGTCCAAATGTCCCTACTGAAAAATCCAGCATAAGCTGGTAGCAGGTTTTAGCTGGTCCTTCTAGCCTGGCAAAGCTGGTCAAACTGGTGGGTCAGCTGGTCTTTCAGACTGAACAGCTAAGTCCAGCTAGACCATCTTAAAAGGCGACCAAAACACAGCTAGACCAGCTTGCTACACCAGCAATTCCAGCTTAAACCAAGCTGGGAGACCAGCTAAAGCCTAGTCCTGGATTAAACCCTGTCCGGGAAACTGACCCATTGCGTTATTTTTTTAATCTCTGCTGATGAATTGTTTCAAAACTTTATTAACTTCCTGTCTATATTCTTTTTTTTCCTTTTTCTTTTGCAAAACAACATCAAATACAAAAAACACATTTTGCTTAATGCTACATGAACAAGATGTATTTGCGCTTTCAATGTGCTACAACGATTGAATCCAGAATTGTCAATAGGGCACGTCACAAGAAAATTTTTGAAATAAGCCACGTATCACAAATCCTGTGTCTTCATGAATGCCAAGCGACAAGGATTTGGACACGCAATACTGATTTTCACATACTGTATAGATTGTTTCAGTGGCAAAAGCAAACAAACAGTTTTGTGGATCAAACTTAACTTCCGGTAGATTTCCGCACGCATAAAATGAACAACAACCGAGTCCCCCAAAAGTAGATTATTTTTGATAAATGCAAAATAACATTAGTTTAAATCATAGCTAAAGTGTATCATCACACTGAGCTAATGTTACTGTGTAAAATTTATATATACAATACAATGTTAGCTACAGATCCTTCAATTCTTACCTATAGCTGCCAAATCCATGCCCAGTCTCCCCTCATCTTTTTTGGAAACCAGAGGTCAGTTTAGTCACACCAGACCGATGAACAAGCACACACCGGAAGTTAACTTCAGGCCAGAGGCGTAACCATAGCAATCCTACAATTGATGATAGAAGTGAGATGCAGTTATGGTGATCTTTATTAATTTTATTACTTTCATGTGTTTTAATCAAGTTATTGAATTAAGATTAAAACTGTTAAATGATGGTCTTGGAAAATAATTAGAAAAGTGTGGAGTCAAAACAGGAGAAGTTTGTGGAGAAAAGGAAACATTGAAAATGCAACAACACAGTCAATAACAATTATTGATTCTACTACTAAAACCTGTTTAAATACTAGACCAAGATGATAAACATTCCTGTAGCTAACTTTAACTGTAAAAAAAAAAATTGAACGTCTCATTATTTATTTGTACTCTAATATACAGAAAAATCACAAAACTGGCAGGCAACAATCTCTCATTTTTAATCCTGTGTAATCTAAGATCGTGGCACTTCTCAATTATGTAACAAAGAGTGCTTAGCTTGGCAAAATGCATGAATCATTCATAAACCTCAGCAGATGTATCTGCTTTTTAAAGGAAGCCATATGTCGTCGCGTGGGCGGAGTTTAAACCGGGACTACACTTTCACAATCCTGTGTCGAGCTGAAGGGTAACCAGAATACATTAAAAAAACTATTGTAAGTACCATAACATTATTGTACTTTACACGTTTTAATGTTGAATGTTTTAATTTAATTCATTTTTGTTTGTCATTCATTATACTATGGGCAAAACCCTAACTTTTGTTTCTTGTGGAAGTCTTGAGGACACACCTAACAATTTGCTTAAACTTTCAACACACATAAAGAGTGTTTCTTGCATAAATTATTTTAACTGAAAAAGATATGCATGATTACATTCATAATCTGTGCGAAAATCACAAAAGTGACCCTATGATCGTCTCAGTTTTAATAACTTTAAAGTAAGTTAATTCAATTCAGATGACGTTCCCAAAACGTTTCCCTAAGGTTTGTTTTTGGTTTCCAGAACGTTATTTTCCAAGGTTGGTTTTTGCTTGGAAAGTTTTCTTTACGAAAATAGAACGTTATTTTTAGGTTAGTTAAACGTTCCCCTAACGTTAGTATAACATTGTCCTAACCGTCATAACTTATTTTAAATTATTAAATACCAAGTTATTTTTGTTTGCTTAAAAATAACCACCCTGCAACCATATGTGGACGTTATTTTATGGATGCAAAAAAAAAAAAAAAAAACTAAAACTAAAAAGAACTTGAATGCATTATTTTGTTCTCCCCAAAATAACCGAACAAGAACCAAAACCTAACGTTAGGGAAACGCTGGGGTGCAATTGTTTTGTAGTACTACAATCTGGGTTGTGGGTTTTAGCTCTCCATTATCTTACAACACTGATACACAGCTCAGTTTAAACTGCTGTTTTCTAGACACTGATAGAAATGAAAAGGGTTAGTTACAAGTAACAGCATGCAGTTAGCTTATCTGCTGTAAACAACAGTGGTTGGTTGAAAGCAGATTTCAACATGAATTTCCTGTTTCCTGATTTAAAGAGATTGTGAAAATATCTTTTGTTGACCAATAAAATGAACTCAATGTTATGAAGCATCATGTAAACATGCATTACTGAACCGTGCATTGATTTTTTTATCTTCTGGCATTGTTTTTGTATACATTTTATTTAAACATAACTAAAAAAAGATGTGAGTTCAGCAGGAAGAGTGGTTGAGGTTTTTAGGAATTAGAAAATTGGGTTTGATTTAGCAACTTTCATTTCCCTCTATCAAAATGCATCTGCAAAGGGAACAGAGGCTATAAGACATGATTTTATTAACAGTTTTTCCTCTATTTTAACTGAATAGTATGTTTTTATTATTATAGATCTAAAATGTCTACAATATCTTCCATTCATTTTCCAGAATGAAAAATCATTAACTTAAACCAGATTGCTGCTTACAACCATAATTTCGCCTCTTGGGACAACACAAGTTAATAAAGACTTCAATAAAGTCAGAAGGGAACTTTAGAGAATAACTAAGCCTGTGTAAATACAGGTGTGGTTTTTACACAAATTTTTAAACCGGCTTTCACAGACAAGGTTTAAGGCTAATCCCAGACTAAAATATCTTAAAATATGACAGTGTGATTGTTTTGTCTCAAGAAGCACAAATGTTTTCTGAGGCTTTTTTTATATTAAACTAAGGCATAGTCCTGACTTTAACTCATTCCCTGCCAGCCATTGTTTTGGATATTTACAAGCAGTTTTGGAGCACTATTGACTTCCATAGTACAAAAATACTGTTCTTCCTTTGTGTCTCCCCTTCCTATACCAGACACTTATTATTGTTTTCCTTATGTTTTTCCAGGTTGTGATGGACATCATCGATCCAATCCTATCCATAGCAGAGAAGCTATATAGCCTGTGTGAGGAGGTAAAGTCTAATAAGAAGCGGTGCAGGCGTCTAGCCCGACGCGTATTGGCTCTTGCTGAACTGGTGAAATTTGCTAAGGCTCGTGGCTTTGGCACGAACCCAGAGCAGGTGGAGAAAGGCCTTCAAGAGCTTAAAGTGACCCTGGAGACAGCGGAGAAGGTCGTGAGGAAATACACCTGCCTTAGTTATTTGAAACGCATTGCAAAAGCGTATGACATCGGCGAGGAGTTCAGCGCCTTGAATGATAGACTGAATGATGCAGCTCAATTGCTTTCTCTAGCGCTTCAGTTCGAGCACAGAGAACAGTTAGATCAAGTGTTTCTCGAGGCCACAAGACGACGAGAAGATGAAGAGGACAGACAGAGCGATTGCCTGGAGTATCTGAATTGTGAGCTGCTTTCGTAAATATTACTGCATATAGTTTATGCATGTAAAATCTTCAGTGCCTTGAGCGCTTTTACATTTTTTGCATCTAGTCGTGCAACAACTACTAAAGAACAATAACTACTAAAGAACAAGCAAAATGCTGTTGAAAATAGTTTGCATGTCATACATCAACTACCCATCCATACTTATGCTACGTACACACCAAACGCGGAGCATCGCGTTACTCGCGCTATATTACTTGCGGGATTTAACTTCGTGTCATGCAAATTTTTTGCTCGAGTTGAATATTTTCAACTTGGGTGAAGACGTGTTTTAGGCGATTAGTGCATGTTTTTGCGGTAAACCCGCCGCCCATATCGCGTCATTCGCATCGCCCCAAATCAGGACACGTCTGATCGCGTCTTTGCATTGACTTTGTATTTAATCTACTCGCGCAAATCGTTGAATTCACGTCTGGTGTAAACCCACGGTTACTCCTATCCTGGCTTAATATGCAGGGAACACTATATGTTAAATGTTTACATCTTTGTACCATCAAAACATTTCTCTGATTGTTTGTGCGACCCAAACACAACAATATAACCAAAGAGTTAGTTTAAGGCATTTGGCCAACGATTGAGAGTGTTTGGAAATTTTGGCTGAAAAATATATTTTTGCATCATCTGGCACAAAAATGACAAACTTTATCTTTATGAAACGCTTAGTTCCAGTCCTTGATTCTAATTGGTCGATACCTGTGTTTTATTTATGATAAAATGTATCTGTGACCGCTGCATTCCACGTTTTTGTGTATCACTGAGCAGCACCCTTAGCAATGTAAACAATAGAGAGATGCACCGACTGCAGTTTTCTTGGCCGATTCCGATTCCCAATTTTTCTGTAGGCATGACCTGCCAAAACCGATTTTTGCCGATTCCGATTTTCTTTCAAAGTAGTATAATTGACAGCATATAGGCTAAAAACAAAAATTCACTTTCACTTTCATCATAAAAGAAATAGTTAAACATTGCACTCTCATCCACACTGTATTAAATTACACGATCTTCTTTCATTTTAACAGATCTTAAAATAAAGTGCTTTCAAACTCATTTAGTTTTTTAAAATAATTAAAGCGCTGTTTTTGAAAACTAGTTAGTTTTTCCAACTATCGTACTATGATGAATCAGCAGCAAGTTATGTCATTGTTTGGGAAACACACCCCTGAGCAGAGTCCTGCACATGCAAGGCAGGAATCAATATAGGCACGGGCGGATTGCACTGTCCCAAATAGCGCACTTCATGTGGACTTTCGGTCTCGTGGCCTTAAATTGCACGTGCTCGCTTAGTCTACGAGTCCGTAGGGTGTCCCATCTGTCCTTTTTACGTTGCGAAATGTCCTCATTGGCCCTGTCCCAAATGGCGCACTTCATGTGGACTTTCGGTCTCGTGGCCTTAAATTGCGCGTTCTCGCTTAGTCTACGAGTCCGTAGGGTGTCCCATCTGTCCTTTTTACGTTGCGAAATGTCCTCATTGGCCCTGTCCCAAATGGCGCACTTCATGTGGACTTTCGGTCTCGTGGCCTTAAATTCCGTGTTCTCGCTTAGTCTACAAGTTCGTAGGGTGTCCCATCCGTAATTTTTACACTTTGAAGTGTGCTCATCAGCGCCTCCTTTGCCCCCTTGATGCGGTCTTCGGCGAAGCCCGCACTGCAGCAGGCTTCGCGCACTTTACCAACCCAGAAGTCCTTGCGAAAGGGCAATCAGACCAATCAGACGACGGAAAGGAGGAGTTCACACTGACGGGCAACTTCTCTACCTATTTCCAGTGTGACGCTCGAGTCTGTCCCAAAATACGACTCCGGTGCACCCACGTGGACTCGTATCAAGGGTCCCTAAAGTCTGGACTACGTGATGACATCAAAGTGTGGACTCTGAGGAGGACCACAACTCCGGAGTGTGCCATTTGGGACAGGGCCAAATGCGTCCCCTTTTAACTCTTGCTGCAGGCTTCACGCACTTTACCAACCCAGATGTCCTTGCGGGGTGATGCTCAAAACTGTCCTAAAATACGACTCCAGTGCGCCCTTGAGGACTCGGACTTTACAGGCACTTTAATATTTGTTTGGTGTGGTTTTGTTAAGGAAATGAGGTTTTCAAGACGTGTGCTGTATCATAAATATCGTGTTGTGCATAACAAACATCCTTCAACCTTGAGTACCTTGTTGCTTACATAAATGTAATAAGCTGTTTGCTTTATATATGTTTTGTGAAGTTCTGTAAGTCTTAAGTATAACATTGTTATTATTTCTTCTCTAGTACTGCAGTCTTTAGCTACAGGAACAAGCACAACGGTTGACGCTGTGAAAAGGACAGTCGATCAAAATCACATTGACATACAGACTATTAAGGAACTCCTGGAATCAAGTAAATAAAATCTTTAATATTTTTAAATGCCTATGATTCAACTATTGTCTGTCAGAAGGTATAAACATTAAAACTGTCTGCTGTTTGTCTGTGGTTGGCAGCTAGAAAACCATGCATTAATCTGCAGGACATAAGAGAGATAAGACGAGAAGAACTGACCTTTGACTTTCCCATTAAGCCCATTCTACATGGCAACCATTCGGAGATATTCAAAGGGACTTATAACAAATTCACAGTGGCCATCAAAAAATACACAAGCCCGCTGAGCCCAAGGTACGCGACCGTTCCCGTTTATCTCCCCAAACCCTTTCATTCTGTGTTTTGAAAGTAAGTAACATTGAGTGCAGAAATGAGTACTTTACTCTTATTCATGACCGTTTTTATTTCCTTAAGTGAGTTGAGACGTATTTTTACCAAGGAAGTGGAGACCATGAAGCGCTTCGAGTCACCAAATATCTTAAGGATGTTTGGGATCTGTGTTGAGGATGAGAACGGTATAAACATCATTTATTATTCAAGTTGTATTTTGAACAACATTGTGACACTTCATCCTGTTTCTACAGGACCCAATCCAAGCTTTCTGATAGTAATGGAGTACTGTAAGAAGGGAAGCCTTCGACAAGTACTGGACAGCAGCTGTGAACTGCCCTGGGACAGGAAGACTCGCATGTGTCTAGATGCAGCACAGGGACTCTACAGGTCCAACTTTTTTATCCTCAGTCCTCTAAAAGATTTATTTATGTGCTTTATTGAATTTTGCATGTAAAAGTGAGAGAAATAAATCAAATGTGGCATCTCTACACAGTACAGACTGCATCAGTCAGAGGAGAAGTCTAAAGTTCACGGCTCCATCCAAAGCTCCAGTTTTCTAGTGGCCGCAGGTTACAGAGTAAAGGTAATTATTTTTATTTATTATAGCAACCATGTTTTGTTTTTTGTAATACTAGGGGTAGACTTTTTCAGAAATCGGTTTTAGCAGTAGTAAAACCATGATTTGTAAGGGTGGTCATTAAAGCACAAACAAAAAATTACAAATTTGTATTTTATACTGTTGTTATGAATTACTTAACATCATTGGTTTTCGTGTTAATACCATTAAACATTAATCTGCTACTCATTCACTACCATGACATAAAGCAGGCTAGCCAACTGGCAGCCTTTTTCGGATCCAATTTAAGTTTTTGATGCATTTAAAGGTGCTCTAAGCAAATCTGTCTGATGTCCCTTCTTGTTGACATTCAAACAAAACGGAGTGTAGCTAACTCCTCCCCCTCCCTTCCGTGCTTTCTGAACGAGTCATGAACGCGCCCAACCCCCAATCCCAAATCCTTTTTGTTGTTTATTGGCTGGAACAGTTTATTATGTTTCGTGGTGGTAGGTTTGACCACTTTGTTTTTGTTGCAGTTTGCGAAGCCTGGGCTGTCTACAGAGACCACGTTTTTTTTACAGTGTGTTCAGAGGACAGGCAGCTAGCAGATAGTGAGGAGATGTTTACTGTATGAAGCAAAAAAATGTTTTATGGCTTAAAACATGTGAATTCGCTTAGAGCACCTTTAAAAAATAAAAAAATAAACTTGTGCGACTACACAGCATTTGACACGCCGAGTGGAAGTGATGCATTTCAGTGTGTTCCAATCAAAACAATGTGTGCAAGGTGAAGATTATTAATCCTTTTTTGTTCAACGTTATCAGTAACACTTGAAACATTTAAAACAATTGATTACTGATAAGTTAATTATTAAGTATAAATATATTCCTAGATTTAAAGGCTCTTGCACTGGAATGAACCCTCCCATGTTGATTTACGATTAAATTGCAATTTCTGTACGACTGCCACTAGGGGGCGAACTCTGACAGTCATGTCCGAATGGTGTGTACAATGGAAAGCCGGTTTAGCCTATATATCTTTGGATTTTAAAAAAGAAAACATGAAGTTCAATTTAAGTCATTTGGAGAAGACTGCTTATATGTTGTGAATACTTGAAATGTAATAATTTATGAAAGTTATAAACAAAAAAAGTTTAATGCTGTGTTCACACCAGCCACGGTAGAGGCGTCAAGCGGAAGTGATTTCAATGTTAAGTCAATGTTCACGCGAATGGCGCAAATTGACATTGCCGCGGCAAACGTGCGAGTTGTAAAAATTTTAACTTTAGCGAAAAATTGTGCCGCGTTAACCAATCAGGAGCTTGCTCTAGTAGTGTCATGATTACAGGAAGTGAGCGGAGTTCCAGAAGCCCCTCCAATTAAACAAATTTCCGCGTGAATGTCTTGATGACTAGAATTTCACGCGCGGCTTTCATGCGCGAATAAAGCGAGTAAACTCCAACTCGTCAAGCGGCAAACTAGGCGCGGTAGACGCAATTTTAACGCCTCAAACGCGGCTGGTGTGAACCCACGGTAACGGTTCATTCACACGGGGCGAAACCGTTAACGCTTGACGGAAGACTTATCTGTAGCTTGGCCAACAGCCAATCATAGTGGTCGCACCCTATGGCTCTGCCTAGGTTATTTGAATAAGGTGATCTGATGGCTGACGCACGTGTTGCCGCTTGAAAAGTTGAGAAATGTTTTTAGATTTAGAGCAACGGTAATGACGCGGCACCGACGGATCCACAATTCAGTTCAGCAACGTGTGAATGCACCGTAAGAGCTCGGCATTACAGTAAAAAAAATACATGTGTTGATTATTTACACTTGCACTTTTTGTGAAATGTTCATAGTTGAACTATAACATTTGGCTCTTTCGATGTTAAATTGTTAATTTGTATATTTTTAAAGTTGGGAGGCTTTGAGTTGGCAAAAACAGAAACATCACTTCAGAGGAACAATCACAAAAAGAGCAGTTCCCTTTATTACTGCTCTCCACAACAGCTGCAGAATATCAACCATCCTTACGACAAAGCATGTGAAATATACAGGTACTCACAAACATCATACACAGATCTCTGATTCAAATACAACCTGATCTCTCACTATATAAATATACTGCTCCTTTAGTTTTGGCATTGTCCTGTGGGAAATCGCAACCCGAGGTGTTCCCTTTAAAGGTGTGTTTAACCACCATTTGTTCTGTTCATCTTTTTCTATATGTATTGTTTCCTCCCATGACACATGATGCACTTCATGCATATTTAAATACGCTCTATTTTCAGGCTGTTCAAACAAAGAGATCTCTTTAAAAGTGTGTGAGCAAAAGATCATGGAGTCACTTCCTCCAGACTGTCCCAGAGAGCTAGCAGAGCTCATCGATGCCTGCAGATCCTTCAGTCCCTTTCAGAGACCAACAGCTGGAGGTAAAACCAACAAACACATCAATTTACAAAGAATGTCCTACTGGTTAGTGCTGGTCTCACTGGTGGCCATTATAGCTTGAGCCGTAGATGTTTTCCTAGTTAGGAACCTTGATGAATCCCACACTGATGATCAGCATTCAGATTTTAACCCAAATCCTTTCAAGCCACAACATTTGGGTACAGATATGTATTTTCACCAATACGTACCTCTGAGGTACTAATAGGAACTTTTTAGGTGCAATGGTACTGCCCTTGTGACAGCTAGGGACGATTTTTGATCAGTTTTTCTAATCAATACAAAGGTTTGGTCCCAGCAACACACATATTGATAACAGAAGTACACTATAAGTTGCTTTGGTAAAAACATTGAACAAATATCCATCTGCAAATATAATGTAAATGTAGCTGCAGCTCTGTATTTGTTTACATTTCTGATGCTTCAATCATTTGATGTTGTCATATCCCATGATGTACTGGTGTCAGTCCCATAGTCCTTCACATGATGATTGTTACCACAGAAACTTTAAAATGAGGAATATTATGATTATATTGAATATTATATTAAGTCTCCTCAAGCATCATAAACAGAGAATTCATTCAGTACTGCTACACATGCATGTCTGCAAAAGAAATGAATGATCATGTGGGTGCGTGTTGTTTTTGTCATACAGCATTATTATGCTATTAGCGTTATTATGCTAACAGAATTAGATTGTGAAGACTCATCAAATGTATTTCTTTTTCGTAGTATTGGTGGACAACCTCCGAAAATTAGTGGAAGATGAGTGACAGCCTGGATCGTGCTGTGAAAGTATCTCAGGATCTCATCTTTTACCATCTGATCACACCATTTCTGGGAAATACAGTTAAAGACAGAATTATTAGCCTCCTTGGTAAATATGAGCAAAGGAAGCTGGGAAAATAAATCTGCATTGTTTCTCCTTTTGAGCTTTATTTTTAAAAATTCACAAAAATGCAATGTTTCATTGATGCAAACTATTTCAAAGTGGGGTCACACACATTGGCCAGAATTATTGCCACCCCTTTATTTAATCATCTTTGCTTCCTACTTGCTTCCAGCTTGTGGTTATGGAGGTGCTGTTTTCCTTTATTATTTTTTTAAGCTTTCTGACCCCAAGATTGCACTGATTTCCGAAGTTTTCCATCTGTTTTAGGCTACTTGGAGAATTATTGTCCACTCAAATTATTCTCCTCGCTGAGCATTAAGATGATATAGACACACTTCCTTTTTCAAGCAGATTTGCAATCTCCAGTCGATTTATTCGTATTTGTTATTTCCCTGATTTTGGAAATAGATTGTTTATGGTTTAACTATTTCCTTAAAGCCACAACAATCTTTTGCTGCACATCAGAACTATAGTCTTTGGTTTTATCCACTGTGATGACTGATTATGGGATTTGGGCTTTTTGTTACTTCATTCTTATTCTCCCGTAAAACAGGAAGCCATGACTGGACAAAATTATGTTTCTTGTCAGCGTGGTGTTCTATGAAAATGTTAATATCAATGTTAATATACTTCAAAGATAATTTACTCTTTAAGGGGACACAACAAGAAAATTAAACTTTTTCCATGTTTAAGTGCTATAATTGGGTCCCCATTGCTTGTATCAACCTAGTAAAATGTGTAAAAGAACAACCCAGTAACTTAGTTTTGGTAAACCATTTTCTGCAAACATGTGAAATTGAAATTTGGCTCCCCTTGTGATGTCAGAAGGGGATAATACCGCCCCTTAATCTGCACTGTCCAACCACAAAACAGCCATTAAGTGCAGAGTACAGCTCATTTGCATTTTAAAGGACACGCCCAAAACCTGCACATTTTTGCTCACATTTACAAAGTGGCAATTTTAACATGCTATAATAAATTATCTGTGGGATATTTTTTGAGCTAGAACTTCACATACATACTCTGGGGACACCAAATATTTATTTGACATCTTAAAAAAGTCTTGTGAAATGTCCCCTTTAAAAAAAATTCTACGTGTGTGTTAGAGAAAAACATTTATTTCATAGTGCAATTCCCTTCCAGACTTTCATTTAATTGACTTTAGTGAAACAACATATTTTTGTGATTTTTTTTTAAAATTAAAGCTCAAAATGAGAAACAATGCAGATTTATTTTCATCTTTCTTTGCTCAAATATACAGAGCCCCTAAGGGGACATTGAGCAAAAATTAAATAAAGTTTAGTTTCATGTGCGCGTGTGAAAGTTTCACGTGACTAAACTCAACTTAAAATAAAAATTCTGCACATGAAAGTTTCAAGTGAGCACATGAAACTAAACTTTATTTAATTTTTGCTTATTAAATAAATAATATACTCCAGTGTCACCTTAGGGGCTCGGTATATACCAAGGGGGCTTATAATTTTTGTCCACAACTGTATGTTTATTTCTCTATTTATCTACTCTTTCATAGAGAAATATATTTCTGTATTGCATGGACATCTTTATGTTGTGTGACGTACCCAGTAGACACATTTTTTTTTAGTTTTATTTCAAAACATTGTATTTTGTTTTGCAATTAGGTAAGTGTGAAATTATAACATAACACTTTGTATTTCTTGAACTGTTTTTGTAAAGTCATGGGAACAAAAGCCATAACACAAACACAAATCCTTCGAAACAAGAAATTTTTTGTTGAATGAACTTACGGGTCATTAAAGTTTCAAAACTCAAAACAAAAGGTAAGATACGTAGACCTGTTAAACTGGTATGAACATTTCAGCACAGGTCAGTTTTTATCATTATTAAAAACTTGAGGCGATATTTAAGTGTGATCAGTAATGTTTTAATGGATGTTTAAATGCATTCTGCAGTTATGAAAGCAAGCAAGAACCCATGAGATCTGATTTTATCAACATACCATCACATTTGATTTTAGTTTATATTGTGTAAGGGTTAAGACATGTCACGAAATTCCTTGACTAAACCAACTGAATCATTTTGCTTTTGACCCTGTATGTTTTTTAAAGGATGTTTTGATGCTGAAATGATTTTGATTGGCTCAAACAATGAATTGTTTTTAGAACCAGTGGCATACTAGAGGATAAACATGTGGATGGGACACTAACAATAGCACTATTTAAGTCTATTGAATGCGCTCTTGCCATGCTGCTAAGTTGTTACATTTGCACCTCTAGTTTTAAAATCAATAAAAAATAAATGAAAATTCAAAACAGCTCAGACAGTGTATTATTCAGAGAAAGTCACACAATTCCAGATGTATTGCTGATGTTTAACACCGTGGTTTTTCGGCCTGTGTTTGGTTGGTTTTGAAGAGTCTCTTCAGAAAGTACAGCTGCAGATATCCGGCCGTGACGATGAGCAGACTCTGAAGAGCAGACCAGCTGTTCACATAACTGTAGTTTGACTGAAGCAGGTAGAAGTCAGCGCCTCTTCTCATTCGCGCATAGTTGTAGTGACGCCACATGTGGAAGACAAACATCTGCACCCTGTTGGTGCTTTCCTACATATAGATTTGAGATAAAGTTGGATGAGATTAAAGAAAAACTTTAATAACGTTTTGAATTTGCCTACTGAGGTTTCAGACATATTCGCAATATTGCATTATGCAAACTGTATAAGAAAGTAGTGTTTTCAGATGCAGGGTCACCCAAAGGGTGTTAACCTTTTTAAGGAACACACAAAGGAAAAGAATAATACATGCATAATATGCACTAAAGTTAAACACTTATAAAATTGCATATAATAAATAAGCACAATACACGGTAAAGTACCAGAAGAATTACAAATCTACAATTTTTGTTAGGCTATACAGAAAGATACCATAATGAGTAGGCTATATATTCTAAATACATTAAAATAAATGCTTATATTTGAAATAAATGCATACATATAAATGGTGTGATTTGTGAAAAATAAGAGGGGGGATGTTTTTCAAATATTTTTATTTATAAAAAATAAATTATAAGCACATGCTTATACTGATTATTCAGGGAATTAAGCTATTTTTTGTAACTCTATTATATGTATAGAAATGTAACCATGACTAAACGCACACGCCCTGAGTGAGATTCAAACCGGTTTGGCATGAATGTTGGGCGCTCTAACAAGGAGGCTAAAGATCAGAGGGGGGATAATCCCCCCCATACCCCTAGCAAATGTCACTTTAGATTTTATACAGATATAAAGTCACATGTCTCAAAAATACAATATGTTGAAACAGAAGTCAAGAGAAGTAGGCCTATCATTATTGTAAGGATATGATTGTTACTCTGTGCAGTTATCGCTTACCCCAATTGTGGACAGTGTACTGTTAATCTCTTTAATTTCTTCTTCTTTTTGTTTCTCAGTGTTTTTTTGTTTCTCAGAGTACACACCGAAGTTCAGGAAAATCTGCATACTTCCAAAACGATTGTGGAAATTGCTAAAACACATCTGATAAAAACCTGCACAGAAAACAGCATCCAATGTATCACTACAGATCATAATGTTTTTAAATACAACACTAGTATTTTCTCACTTTGAAACCATATTAACCCTATATACACACATCATTACTTTAATGATTATTTACGGAAATCTATGTGGCTCTTATCCGAACAAGTTGGAAATAAAAAAAATCATTAAAATTGATAAATCATAGGTTAGTAATAATTACCCAGTTGTCATATTTGGGTATTTTTTTAAAAGCTTAATAAAAAAATAAATAAATGTCATGCAAAGTATCTGCCTCACCAGTCTCTTCAGCATTAAAGGCAATCTGACCGCTTGCATCGTCTGCTTTACCGACTATTAAGCTGCTTGGAGCATTGACCATCACAGAGAGATGTCTGTCAAGAGCCACACCAGTGGTCAACTGGACCTGCACAAAGCCATGGTGATATTTAAATGATTGTATTCATCTTTCACACTTATAACTCACAGCAAAAATGTTTTACTTACCATAAAGTTTAGGTAGAATCTTTCACCATATTGTGCGTAGTGCCAGTAACACTGAAGGCCTGCAGCAGGCAGCACAATGGCAAAATCATACTGATCTGATCCCCTAAAAGCATCTCGATCAGAATTTTGTGGATTTGGGTCTTTAAATGATCCACTGCTGCTCAAACTAAACAACAAAAGCAGACAAACTAAGTAAATGTCTTTCTGCAACATTTCAAAACCGTCTGAGTTCAGATGTTTGAGTTCAGGGAAGTTTCTAATGATGATTAACTTTCAGTCTGACGTGTAGCTCAAACAGGTGAGAAAATTCAAGTTAGGCCACAGGTGCGCAAGATAAACTTTTCTAAAGTGCACAAAAGTTGTTTTTACATACATTTTGTAAAATATGTTTAAATGGGGCAATTATTATGTGAAAGCTGTGATAAGCCATACTGACTGTTAATATCTAAATTGCCTACATTAATACTTTTATTATTTACAATATAGTTGGCTATTTACAGAAGTCAAGATGTCAAGATTAGTTTTTCATCACTCTGGGCCTAGGGTGTCCAGGGAGCATTTTTAGGTTTTATTTCACTGTAGTGTTTACTGTAGATCACATCTGCCTTTATGTAGCAGGAGGGAACATTACAGCTGTTGTGTCTGTCAACTGTTTTTCTTAGCGCTGGGGAGGACGAAACAATCATATTTATTTAAAATTACAGGACAATTCTTTATTATAGATATTTTAAATATATCAGGAACTTTCACTTGCATGTAAGGCCAGATTATACCTTACAAGTTGTCGTAAAAGACTACAGAATAACAATAGGCTTATTCGACTTTATGCGGCGCAGCAAGAACCGACATCCGCATGACGTCAAAGTACCGCGAGAGCGTTTCGCGAAATCATAGGGAGGAGTCTGCTTTTAAATTGCTCTCGCGGAACTTTGACGTCATACGGATGTCGGTTCTTGCGGCGCCGCATGAAGTCGAACAAGCCTAATATCCATTCATACTAAGCTGCTGCATCGCCCACTGGTGGTTATGTTTCCTCGAAATCACACATTTAGTTATTTATATTTAAATCATAAAAAATACTAAAATAACAAAAGTAAAAATTTAAAGACTTAAACATATAAAAAAACACTGCTGCAGTCGAGCAATCTTCAAATCGTGCAAAACGATAAATATATAAAAATTACGTTTATTTTAATTCGTCCAACATAATAACACACAACCACATTTACCTTAATTATTAAACTGGTATTTTTACATGCATTTTTAATTGTAAAATATTTTTTATTCATTTAAACTTAACGCTTAAGCACACTTCCTGAAGCCTGACATAAAAGGGGAGTGACTCAAAGTTTGGATTTCTTATCCTTAATAAGACAAGTTTATTTAAAACCCAAATTTGCAGTGTACGATGACCACAACTCAAATTAATTCACTACTAAAACCCCTCTAAAAAGGTTGGTCAAACTTAGGTTTACTCGTATGACAGACCTCTGACCAATTAGAGACAACTTCCTAGTCGTTTAGCTCCGCCCATTGCGGTAGACGCTGCTGTTTTCAGTCCTTTCTATGCAACTGCTAATCCTCTTCCTGTCTGTTATCTATTTTTAGATAACAGACTATTTATTATCTAACAACCATTTCGGTTTCAACCACAATGAACGAGCCAAGAGCATCATGGGATTGACTGAGATAAGCGGAAGTGTCATCATTGGAGTATCTGTCCCCGAGAAAGCGAAAGTTGTATGAGCTGCTGTAATGGATCTAAAGCAAAAGACTGTAGATTCATTAAAGAAATATGAAACCGATGAAGATTTTTCCCATTTACCTGCTCTTCCCAAAGCCTCCGTGCTTATACCGCTTCTGCTGAAAGATGGACAGCTACAGCTTTTACTAAACGTTCGTTCATTCAATGTAAGAAACATTGTTTATTTACGGTATCTATTGATTTAGCTGCACTTTTACTTGACGTTTTATTTGGCTAATTTGTTTTCTTATTAAAAAAAACAAAACAAACTTAAATTTCGTATTTAACAGTTTAGTCTGTGCAAATCAAAGTTGTGTTATAAAGCTGGCGAGATTTACTTCTGCACTTCTCCAGCTTAAAAATCATGCAGGTGAGGTTTGCTTTCCTGGAGGCAAATCTGAGTCCAGTGATAAAGATGAAATAGACACAGCTCTGAGGGAAGCACATGAGGAAATTGGTCTTCCTCCGAACAGAGTGGAGGTGATCTGCAAACTCTTCCCCATCATAAACAAGGTTCATTTATAATGTATCTTATTTACTAATTTTTGGTATACATAAGTGTAAAATGTTGGTATTTTAAAATGTTAATGGACATGTTACATGGCCTATATTGATATAAAAAACTTTTTAAATGTTGATCTTATCTTTTGTAGGACTAACTAAATTGTATGTATAATGGATGTAATGTTTTTCACAGACTGGTCTTCTGATAACTCCAGTGGTGGCTTTCATTGAGGATTCATTTCAAGCCCATCCAAACCCAGAAGAAGTGAGCGAGGTGTTTACTGTACCTCTGGAGTTTTTTACTAAAGAGGCTGATCATTCCTGCTATCCTGTACCCAGCATCTTTGGACCTACACATTGTTTTATTTTCACTGATCCCAGTACAGGGAACATCCACCAGATCTGGGGCCTGACAGCAGCTTTGGCCATAATCGTTGCTGTTTTTGCCATGGAAAAGAAGCCTGAGTTTGAGGTCGGCTTTAGCTTGAAAGATCCTGTTTCTCAGTTTAAAGAGACTCTTAATAGCAGATTAAGCAAATTATGAACGTTACTGACGAGTTAAACGAAAGAGAAAATAATTTACTGTAACTGAGCTGTTGAATCATATAACACTAGAGTCAATTATTTGTATATTGGGAATATAAAGGATATGTAAATACTGGGTTTTTAATTTATGAGGGAGAAATAATGTAAACATTTAAATAAATTATCATTACATATTCCCCAAAATATCCACAAGAGCGCATCATCAACTTTTTGATCGCCTGCAAACGAACCTCATTTGCATACAATTTCAAAGGGATTATGTATTTTGTCGACCAACCAAGGCGCAATCTATGAAGCCAATACGGAAGTGATTTAAACTGCAATTCATCGACTGGCCACTAGAGGCTGTCTCCAAAAGGAAGTCAATTCCCATAGACCCCCCATGTTAAAATGCTCAACTTTACAATAGAAAATAATGTTAAGTAGGCACTACATGAGAACTGTGAGGGGGTGAATTTTTTGTAACTCATCCCTTAAAATGATATTATTAAGCCTTAATATAGCAGGCGCCGCCACTATGCAGTTATATGACCATGTATTAAAAACACATATATGTTTACCCAAATAAAAGTTTATTTTCATATTTGAATGACAGCACGGCTTCAATTCTGTTAATAGTCAAGTAATAGCAGCAATAGTCAATTAAATTGTATAATAAACATACGTTTTTCATTACATAGTACTCAATGCTTTTTTATTGGATAGTGTACATATTTTAAATGTGATAGTAAATAAAAATTAAAATATGAATGTAGTCCTATATATATTTATGTTATATCAATCTGCGCGACCCCGCCGTTGACTTTCTTTGATGACGTTTGCAGGTTACTTTTAAATGACCATAACTTGCTCAATTTTCCACCAAGTTTCAAACGGTTTGGTTTCTTACAAACGTTATTATTGTGGCTATAATTCTGGAGGCTTTTACATGTTTCATGAAAAAATTTTTTTGTATAAGTATGCAGTGTCATAGGTACATCTTTGACTTTTAAAACAAACTAAACCGTTTGAAAACCGGTAGAAAATTCAGCAAGTTATGGTCATTTAAATGTACCTGCACCATTAAAACTCAATGCTACGAGTGAGCGAGCTGCCTGTGGTAAGATGGCCGCCAAATGTGGACGTTCCAATCAATTGGCCAGCAGCGTGGCGAGTGATCGCTGCGAGATGCATGCTGGTTAGAAAAGTGTCCGGGTTACGTCCGACTTGCTCTGATGTCACGCTGACGTGTGGCAAAAAACTCTCGGGATGGAGAGATGGGCTCATCACATTCTGCAGCCGGGCGCAGTTGATCTCCACTGACTGTGTTGACGAAAAGCATGATGGGAACTTGTTGACGACACAGCGCAATGCTCATTGGCCCGGGGATGTCAGCTGATGACTTACTTCTAAAAACTTCACTACCTATAGTAGTTTTTAGATTTTTTCAACTTGTTTTTGACTTATTTTTAATGAATTCCTTTAAACTTTTGTATGGGTGCTGTTTATATTTCACAAAAGAGAAACAAATTTGTATTACCACTAGATTTACACATCCCAACGTTTACCAAGTAGCCTTTATCAGTAATGAACAGTTCACCTTCGTTGATTCTCCTTATAAATATCTTCATGTAAATGCATTTATTGGTATTTCAGTTGAATCTCTTTAAATCGCAATAAAAAAAAAACGCGAACGTGAAGTGTCCGACTTAAAAGCAATTTTTTAACCCTTCCCTCACTGCAGCCGCCTGTTCTTGTCTAGGTAAATTTCAGGCGAGGCAAGCCATAAATTATCTGTAACACACCTCGCCAAAATGTTTAATTTGTACATACTGTATGTATTGTCTTTTTAATTTATAGGTCCCTTTTTCCTGTGTTTTTGAAGCTTTGATTTTGTTTATGGCGCGCAATATAATGTGTTCATGTCACGTGTGTAAAAAAAGCATGGTATTTTTCACACAATTTACAACAATCTGTATAGCGTTGTTTTTACTGTTCTCAAAACAGGCTGATGTCTTCCTTGTTATATGAAGTCCCTCCTTCAGAAATACATAACGAGTTCTGATTATGTAGTATGTTTAGTGTGTTGTGATTCGACAGCAGCGTATAGCAAAGCTGTTTGATCTTAGCTGGCGACTGACGTATTCCTGTGGGCAGAGTTTAGTCAGAAACTCTTATTTTGACATTATTCAACCAGGAAGTAGATGGCTGTAGTCCAAACCGGGCATTCACTGTAGGGTTTGAAAAAGGTATTCTACTAAAGAAAAATAAATCGCCTGACAGTGAACTTTGAGCTTTATCATTTTGCAGGTATTATTGATGCTCTAACAGCAACATTACACACTAACTAAAGTTTGATAAATGGGATCAGAAAAAATGGGACCTTAAGTATCCTATAACCCCTTGGTGATGAACATCATTTCAAAATAATTGGCATGTCTAAAACATTTTAAACAATGTATATTTATATGTTAAACTTGCATTAGGGGTGAACGGGGCACAAACTACCACGGGGTTAATTGTGACGCGGCTACTTTGTATATTTCTACAGGGCTGAGCAATCTGTGCTTTTGGTCTTTTTCTCTTACTGTCAGAAAAGTTTTTTTGTATTTTGTTTAAGATATTGAGTAAAGACCAAGATTTGGCATAAGTAAATTTCTCAATCTTATGTTTTTTTATTCAAATTCTGAGTTGTGTGTAAGTCACCAAATCCAACATTATATTATTTTAATCACTGTCTTTTTTCATAAAACATAACACCAGCGCCTCAGGTATGCAAGGATAATGAAAACAATATAAATACTATTCATCAAAATGATAACTGTTAATACAATATCAGGGGAAATAACTGACAATTATCATTTTTTTTTGTCTTAATTGTGGAGCCCTTTCAAAAAATCTATATGAATTGATGCATAATAGACGGATGGTTAGATGAAGGATCATGAATGTGTGGATATCTATCTATAATAGGCAGATATTCGTTTTTGTATGTTATATATGTCAAAATCTGTGTAAATAATAAAAAGGTCGCTGATTAACACTTGCAATTCAGTGTCGTGATGGTTTTCAAAAATATTCTGAAGGTAGTAAAAAAGTTATTAAAAAGTAGTACATTTAACTTAAGGATTGCTGTATATACCCTGCCTGCAGTTCCTGCTAGGTAAAGGAACCCTGAGGTTGCCTAAGTGAACTTTTACGGCTGACAGTCACCGAAGCAGCTTCTGCCCCTAGTGACCAGACTATGAACAGGATTTACAGGACTACAGTAATTGACCGGTGGCAATTCTGCGAGATCCAAAAGGAGAGGCGTGAAACTCATTGCTATAACACAGCCCAGTGTTTCCATTTCTCCCTTGTCTCTGTCTTTGCTCTGACTTAAATCTTTTAGCTACATTTTCTGTCTTCTGACATCTTCCTACTCACATCCCCTCCGATCTAAAGGCCAAGAAAACTACAGTATTGTGTTAAAGGAGAGAGTGTGTTTTTAGTGCGGTTGAAGCGCGCAGCTGTGGATGGGGCATTCTGAAGACAAACTTGAAAGTGTTTGTTTTTTTGTTATGTTTTCATTTTGTAAAAAGACAGATCTGTGAAAAAACTTCTAAATGACTAAAAAATGCTGTTGATGTGTTTTTATTTTTTTGCATAGCTTTTTTATGTGTCAATAAGTGTTTTTTAAACATGGTATTACCATAGTTTTATTTACATACTTCAGTATGTCTATACTGTATCAAACTACCACAGTATTACCATCTAATAACACCAATGAACCATGGTACTGCTACAGACATTTACAGACATTTGTTCAACTTTTAATGGCTCTAGTTAGTGATAAGCTTATATTTTATGGGAAACAAAATGCATAATTTGACCATGGTCACTTGAAGCCTTAAAAATCATACATTTTGAATCAAATAAGTAATCTGATAAACCACTGTTATTAGTAGTAATAATATTACTGCATTTGAAATGATTTACTTACAGATGTAGTAGTGTAATACAAAACCCACTGTAAAAGTTAAGCATGAAGGTGCAAAAGTCATGGTAGGCTATGGGAATGTTTTTCATACTAGCATATTGGGCCTATTTATCGGGAACATGGATCAGTTTGAATACATCAGAATGCTTGAAGAGATTATGTTGCCCTTTGCAAAAGAGGAATTGCCACAGACAACAACCCCAACCACACAAGCAAGACGGCAAAATCTTGGTTCCAGATGAAAAGGATTGAGGTTATGGAGTGGCCAGCTTACAACCACACTGAAAACTTGTGGGGTGACATAAAAAATGCAGTTTCTGAAGCAAAACCTAAAAATTGACAGGAACTGTGGGCTGAAATACCTGTTTTTATCGATTTGACACAGATGTTCAGCAGTTATCAACAACAATGGTTATGCAACTAAATATTAGTAATTCAATCATTATAGTGAGGTTAAATTTCTTCAGTTTTAAGTGTTTACAGAGAAAAATGTTGACACTGCTATTTTTTTTAAATGCAGAACAAGACAGACTTAATAGATTTGTCACGGTGATCCGTGTCATGTTTTGTGTCTGTTCCATATTGTCATCACCTGGACACTTGTTAATTATCACCTCATTCATTCCACCTGTGTGTCATTAGTCTTTGTGTATTTATACCAGTATTTGTGTCACACTCATCGCCGGATCATTGTCAGTACTACCATGTTTGTTTCCTGTTCATCTGTTCCTGTGTTTTGCTTACCTGTTGTTATTTTGATTCCTGTGTTTTGTTTCTCGTTTATTTATTAAATGTTATTTATTCAGTCATCAAGCTCTGCACTTGCGTCCTCACTTCCTCACTCCTGCATACGTATCGTGACAAGATTTTGTTAAAGTTTTGATTTGGAATTAAATGTGTAATTCAATAAATTTTAAATAAGGAAATAAACTCTATTTATAACATTTTTGCACTTTATTCACTAGTACACTGCTATTTTTTTAAACACCACTGCATAACCCAACACTTGTTGATGCTAAAGTCTTGCTGTTCAAAGCATCTGGGTGAAGTAAAGCACAACAAAACCCATTGTCACAGAAGATGGACAACTGCAAACAGTTTGAAAGCAAATGCCAAACACTTCAGTCTGCATGTGAAAATAAACCTTCAAATAAAACACATAATACAATTACAAGAGCCTATGTGTGATATATTGAATGATGAAATCTTAATAGTTATTAAAGACTGAACTTCAGGATATTTTCTGAGCTTTGACAGTGTTTTGTTGCACATAATATGTAATTGTAAAAGAAAACTGGTATTTTCTAGCTTTTTGGACTACAACGTACAGCTGTCTCATGACTTGATAATCAAATGAGTAGCAAAATAATTATCAACAAAATAATTGAATTTAATGGGATATATATATATATATATATATATATATATATATAGAGAGAGAGAGAGAGAGAGAGAGAGAGAGAGAGAGAGAGAGCTCAATTGACTTTGCCCTTGTAAATGGTTGTTTATTACGTCACAATCAATATTGTGGGTCATAAGCGAGGCGTTCGACGCTGTGATTTTTCAGTTGGAATCGAACGGTCAACGGTAAAGGATGAAGAGAGGAAATCAGCGTACAAGCGACTTTAAGTAGGTACAATCCAAACTTTTATCGTTTTTATTGAACTGAGCATAACAGAGACTGTGTTTAAAATTGAGTAAACTTTACTGCTGTCGTGCTTATATTTCTTTATCGTGAGTTATGTTTACCTCACTGATCTGCTAACTGTCATGCGTTTTGTCGTCTTTTCATTAGTTATGCGATTGTCATGTCTCATTTCTCCACCTGTTAATGATGGCCTTGGCCAAATCTAAGCCATGTTTTCACAATGACAGCCCGCATACAGTATGTTTACAGTATGGATCATGACTTTAGAAATGTAATGAAGATAATTTACTTCAGTAACTTGTTTATTGCTAATCTTTATTCGGAGCAGATCGGAGTGAATTGTTTAATGAGACACTTGCCCTATATTGTAGGGTGTGTGAATTTAAGAAGGCAGTTAGGTTTCACTAACGTTAAATTTTATTAATGTTTTAGATCTGGATTTTGTTGGCTGCGTTGTCACGTTGTTGGTGGAATAAGTTCTTGCACGTTTCAGCTCAGTTAGCTCTTTATATATCAAAAACTTTGTGTCCCTTTGTGATAGATGGGTTCATGGTTTGTCCTGGGTGGTAAAACATTGTTCTTGGCAAAAATCCTCCTGTATCTGCTCGAATCATGAGGTTTTTTCTCAACAATAGTGGCTTTACTATGTTGAGGTTTGACTTTAGGATGAATTAGGGATTAACTATCACTGAAGGAGGCAATCAGTCACTTGATGAGGCAGCACATAATGTTATAAAAGTGTTTTGAATAGTCTCTTGAATGTGGAAAATAGGATTATATTTAACCTGCAGTAAAGACCACATTAAATTTACTATTGTAATGCATACATTTGGCAAAATCTGCAAAAAGATGACTTATTATAAGCCTTTAGAGAATACATTTTATTTTTATTATATTTGTTCTTAATTTGTTTATTATATTAGGAAAATATCACATTCATAAATGTTGATGGTCAAAGAGCACAGGGGCGGTTTCCCAGACAGGGATTAGACTAGTCCTAGACTAAAATAAATATAAGAGCTGTCCAAACTGAAAACAACTTGCCCTTTGTTTTGCCTGAAAATGCACAGAAGTAATTTTTTAGTAAGGCATGTTTGTTAAAACTAGTATTATTAAGTCCTGGCTTAAGCTAATCCCTGTCCGGGAAACCACCCCCTAGTTTTTTACAATTTAAATTTGAGTATGTTAAAGTAATAGAATGTGTAAGGAACTCTAAAGCACAAAATACTATAGATTGTTGTAAAGCCTTGAAACGTTATTCTTTTTAAAGCAACACTATGTAGTTTTTTTACCTTTAAATAATGTCTCTAAAATTATTTCAGTGGTAGAACAACTTTTAACTGGACAAATTGTACTGTTTCTGCAACCTGAGCAACCTCCTAGCTGCTACAAGCACACTCTGAAAGTGGCGGTGGAGGGTAGGAAACACAGCTCGGCCCCTCCCCCTGCCTGCAGAAGAGTGTCTGATACCAGGCACTGTTGCGCTTTTCAACCACATGGGGGAGCTGTAAGTCATTTTTACATGGAAACTACATAGTGTTGCTTTAAGGACTTTTGTACTTATTTTGTAGTTGGAGATATGGATTTGTTCTTAATACCCCTTTGTATCCAGTTTGTACAATTATTGTCTGTTTGAATATATTGACATTTTTGCTTTTATTGTTAATTTGTATGAATTGTCACTAAATAAAGCATAAAAAAGAGAACTTTTGAGAATTAAGGTTTGTTTTTAATTTAGTCCTGCCCTGAACAAGTTATTTTACATAAGATATATTTACATGCAACAAAGAATAATAACAGATTTTCTAATAAAAATAGCCCAGTTCAAATGTTTATCTGATCCTAAAACTGTACAGTCTTACCTGGACAAATCAATGACAGTTTTTATGTTTTTTGAAAGTTGTTTAAAGGTTTCTTGTTTGTCCTGAGCCATTAAATCCTCCAGGTCCTGCAGAATATTTGCTTTTCATCTTCTGCATATTTGACCCCTGTCCAGCAATAACTCTATGATGTTGAGATTAATCTTTTCACATTGAGGACAATCAGGAGACTCATACACAACTATAAAAAAAATCCAACTTCAAATTTGTTATTCCAACAAAGATAATTAAGTAAATTAAACAAATTGTTTTTTTTTTGTTGAAACGGGGTCAATTAACGGTATGAAATAAGCATAATCATCCAGCTAACAAAAATTATTTTGTTGACTGGACTTAGATATGTAAGTGTTTTTCTAACTCGTTTACCCAACTAGCCAAACTGAGTAATCTGTACAAACATTAAAAAAAACAATGGTCTGAATGGTTCCCAGCATGCATTACAACATGTTCACTTCTTTGTTTAATATTTATTTAAAAAGATGTTTTAATGTTTGATGGCTTTATTTATGTTGTTATGTTGTTAATGTTAGTTATATGTTGTATTTAGAGTTATTTTAAAAGAATTATGTTTGTTTATTGTTACCACGATTGAGAACTGTGTGCTCAGTGCAGAGGGCAACGCGTACGCAGCAACATCGAAAGCTTGAGTCCTGAGTGGTCTGGGGGAAGGATTATAGTGTCTCTGATCCAATACCCACAGTAGATGGCGGTAATGCTCTTTTAAGAATGCGAGCCGCCAATAAGCTCAAAGAAGAAGAAGAAGAAGAGGGCAACGCAATGGGTTAGCACCCATCATTGTTGCCTTAAAGCAAAAAGGTCTCTGGTTCAAGCAAGGGCTAAGTCAGACATAGACTTTTGTTCAGGAGACCTTCTGTGTGGAGTTTGCATCTCTGTGATATTGTGAGTTCACTCCCACAGTCCAAAACATACAGGTTAGTGGAATTGGGATATATTAAATTGCGTATGTGTGGATAACTTAATGGATAGATGCTGGAATGGTGTTCATACAGTTGTAATCCTATTTGAGAGGACTTAAGTCACTACTTGAGTAAACTCAGAAATTAGCCTTTTGCCTAATACGTTTAAGTTGGCATTACTCAGTGAATTGAGTTAGGTGAACTACATCACCCAAGAGTAATTCGTTTTTTATTTGTTTGATACACATTCATATTTATGTTGTTACAACTTGTGATGTTAACACAATTTTAAGTTGCGTGGACTTTGGTCCTTGTTGAGTTAACTCAATAATGTGCTTACGATAAGTTGCCTTAAAATTTTAAGTCTACTTAACTATTTTTTTTTAAGTGAATAGATACAAACATTTAGTGATGCTCAGGTGGGTGTAAATTACAATTTACCCTGTCCATACTCCTAACTTTTAAATGTATGGTATTGACTTCCTGTTCGTCACTGAATGTTTGTATATTTTGTAATAGGTGTGTATGAGTCTCTTGATTGTCCTCAATGTGAAAAGATGAATCTCAACATCATACAGTCACTGATGAACAGGGTTCAAATATGCAGAATTTGCTGAAACGCAAAGACAACTATCGCAAAACATAACAATTGATTGTCCATGTAACATTGTGCAGTATAAGAATCAGTAAACTTTTTTATTGGGTTATTAATAGAAATTCTGTTCTTATTCTGTGTTGTAAACTTTATGTGAACATTTTGCATGTAAAATAACTTGTTCAGTATTAAAGTAAAACCTTAATTTTTAAATGTCTTTTTTTATTCTAAAATTGTAAGCATTTTAGCATTATTTATACACTTACATTTACATGTATAAATAATGGTGCATGTGATATAATTTATAGTCAGGTAAGGAGCAATGAGAGAGAGAAAAACTTGCCGTACACCTTTTGCTTGTAACACTCAATAAGTAAGAGTCATAGGTACATCCTTTATTCATTTTTGTTTAATTTGCAAATGAAATAGAAGTGATTTTCGATAAAAATGCTTTAGATAAGGTCCAGACTGAACTGAACTATTCCAGCACTTATCATACTGGAAAATTCAATTAATGTTAATTTGCAGCCTTGTAATTGAGGCCTGCTGCAGTATTTTGCATCACCATAACGCTTTACGGTACACTTTACTTTTTCTCCTACAGAAACTGCCTGTCATTTTCCTGGCTTAATCAGGATCAAAAATTGCACATGAATGCTTTCTGATGTCCTTTTCACCTTTTCAGAGCCCGCTCACGTCATGTCTATTAAGCCAGAGCCTGCACACTTTGATCCTGCCAAGCCAGAGCCTGCTCGGTGCATGCCAAGCCAGAGCCTGCTCAGTGTCTGCAAAGCCAGGGCCTGTGCCTGCCAGAGCCTGTCCAATGGCTGATTTGCCAAGCCAGAGCCTGCTCACGTCATGCCTGCCAAGCCAGAGCCTGCGCACACCATGCCTGCAAACCAGAGCCTGCTGACGTCATGTCTCCCAAGCCAGAGCCTTTTCACCTCATGCCTGCCAAGCCAGAGCCTGCTCACATCGTGCCTGCCAAGCTAGAGCCTGCTCGGTGACGGCCAATCCAGACTCTGTTTAGTGCCTGCCAAGACAGAGCCTGCTCCGCGCCTGCCATGTAAGAGCCTGCTCCGTGCCTGACAAGCCTGAGCCTGCTCAGTGCCTGACAAGCCGAAGCCAAAGCCTGGCCCGTGCCTGCCATGCCAGAACCTGCTCAGTGCCTGCCAAGCCAGAGCCTGCTCAGTGTCTGCAAAGCCAGGGCCTGTGCCTGCCAGAGCCTGTCTAGTGGCTGCTTTGCCAAGCCAGAGCCTGTTCACGTGTTCACGTCATGCCTGCCAAGCCAGAGCCTGCACACGTCGTGCCTGCCAAGCCAGAGGCTGCTCGGTGCTGGCCAATCCAGACCCTGTTCAGTGCCTGCCAAGCCAGAGCCTGCTCAGTGCCTGCCAAGACAGAGCCTGCTCCGTGCCTGCCAAGCCTGAGCCTGCTCAGTGCCTGACAAGCCAAAGCCTGGTCCGTGCCTGCTATGCCAGAACCTGCCCAGTGCCTGCCATGCCAGAGCCAGGGCCTGCTCAGTGCCTGTTAAGCCAGAGTCTGCTCCGTGCCTGCCATGTAAGAGCCTGGGCCTGCTCAGTGCCTGCTAAGCCAGAGTCTGCTCAGTGCCTACCAAGCCAGAGCTTCTCAGTGCCTACCAAACCAGAGCCTTTCCAATGCCTGCCAAGCCAGAGCCTGCTCAGTGCCTGCCAAGCCAGAGCCTGTTCAGTGCCTGCCAAGCCAGAGCCTGCTCCGTGCCTGCCATGTAAGAGCCTGCTCTGTGCCTGCCAAGCCTGAGCCTGCTCAGTGCCTGACAAGCCAAAGCCTGGTCCGTGCCTGCTATGCCAGAACCTGCTCAGTGGCTGCCAAGCCAGAGCCAGCTCAGTGCCTGCCATGCCAGAGCCAGGGCCTGCTCAGTGCCTGCTAAGTCAGAGTCTGCTCAGTGCCTACCAAGCCAGAGCCTTCCCAATGCCTGCCAAGCCAGAGCCTGCTCACATCGTGCCTGCCAAGCCAGAGCCTGCTCAGTGCCAGCCAATCCAGACCCTGTTCAGTGCCTGCCAAGCCAGAGCCTGCTCAGTCCCTGCAAAGACAGAGCCTGCTCCGTGCCTGCCATGTAAGAGCCTGTTCGGTGCCTGCCAAGCCTGAGCCTGCTCAGTGCCTGACAAGCCAAAGCCTGGTCCGTGCCTGGTCCGTGCCTCCTATGCCAGAACCTGCTCAGTGCCTGCCAAGCCAGAGCACGCTCAGTGCCTGCCATGCCAAAGCCTGGTCCGTGCCTGCTATGCCAGAACCTGCTCAGTGGCTGCCAAGCCAGAGCCAGCTCAGTGCCTGCCATGCCAGAGCCAGGGCCTGCTCAGTGCCTGCTAAGTCAGAGTCTGCTCAGTGCCTACCAAGCCAGAGCCTTCCCAATGCCTGCCAAGCCAGAGCCTGCTCACATCATGCCTGCCAAGCCAGAGCCTGCTCAGTGCCAGCCAATCCAGACCCTGTTCAGTGCCTGCCAAGCCAGAGCCTGCTCAGTGCCTGCCAAGACAGAGCCTGCTCCGTGCCTGCCATGTAAGAGCCTGTTTGGTGCCTGCCAAGCCTGAGCCTGCTCAGTGCCTGACAAGCCAAAGCCTGGTCCGTGCCTGGTCCGTGCCTGCTATGCCAGGGCCTGCTCAGTGCCTGCTAAGCCAGAGTCTGCTACGTGCCTACCAAGCCAGAGCTTCTCAGTGCCTACCAAGCCAGAGCCTTTCCAATGCCTGCCAAGCCAGAGCCTGCTCAGTGCATGCCAAGCCAGAGCCTGCTCAGTGTCTGCAAAGCCAGGGCCTGTGCCTACCAGAGCCTGTCCAGTGGCTGCTTTGCCAAGCCAGAGCCTGTTCACGTCATGCCTGCCAAGCCAAAGCCTGCACACGTCGTGCCTGCCAAGCCAGAGCCTGCTCGGTGCTGGCCAATCCAGACCCTGTTCAGTGCCTGCCAAGCCAGAGCCTGCTCAGTGCCTGCCAAGTCAGAGCCTGCTCCATGCCTGCCAAGCCTGAGCCTGCTCAGTGCCTGACAAGCCAAAGCCTGGTCCGTGCCTGCTATGCCAGAACCTGCCCAGTGCCTGCCATGCCAGAGCCAGGGCCTGCTCAGTGCCTGTTAAGCCAGAGTCTGCTCAGTGCCTGCCAAGCTAGAGCCTGCTCAGTGCATGCCAAGCCAGAGCCTGCTCAGTGTCTGCAAAGCCAGGGCCTGTGCCTGCCAGAACCTGTCCAGTGGCTGCTTTGCCAAGCCAGAGCCTGCTCACGTCATGCCTGCAAACCAGAGCCTGTGCCTGCCAGAACCTGTCCAGTGGCTGCTTTGCCAAGCCAGAGCCTGCGCACGTCATGCCTGCAAACCAGAGCCTGCTCACATCATGCCTCCAAAGCCAGATCCTTTTCACCTCATGCTTGCCAAGCCAGAGCCTGCTCACGTCGTGCCTGCCAAGCCAGAGCCTGCTCGGTGCTGGCCAATCCAGACCCTGTTCAGTGCCTGCCAAGCCAGAGCTTCTCAGTGCCTACCAAGCCAGAGCCTTCCCAATGCCTGCCAAGCCAGAGCCTGCTCACCTCGTGCCTACCAAGCCAGAGCCTGTTCACGTCAATCCTGCCAAGCCAGAGCCTGCGCACGTCGTGCCTGCCAAGCCAGAGCCTGCTCGGTGCCGGCCAATCCAGACCCTGTTCAGTGCCTGCCAAGCCAGAGCCTGCTCAGTACCTGCCAAGACAGAGCCTGCTCTGTGCCTGCCATGTAAGAGCCTGCTCGGTGCCTGCCAAGCCTGAGCCTGCTCAGTGCCTGACAAGCCAAAGCCTGGTCCGTGCCTGCTATGCCAGAACCTGCTCAGTGCCTGCCAAGCCAGAGCCAGCACAGTGCATGCCATACCAGAGCCAGGGCCTGCTCAGTGCCTGCTAAGCCAGAGTCTGCTCAGTGCCTACCAAGCCAGAGCTTCTCAGTGCCTACCAAGCCAGAGGCTTTCCAATGCCTGCCAAGCCAGAGCCTGCTCAGTGCCTGCCAAGCCAGAGCCTGCTCAGTGCATGCCAAGCCAGAGCCTGCTCAATGTCTGCAAAGCCAGGGCCTGTGCCTGCCAGAGCCTGTCCAGTGGCTGCTTTGCCAAGCCAGAGCCTGCTCACGTCATGCCTGCCAAGCCAGAGCCTGCGCATGTCATGCCTGCAAACCAGAGCCTGCTCACGTCATGCCTCCCAAAACCAGAGCCTTTTAACCTCATGCCTGCCAAGCCAGAGACTGCTCATGTCGTGCCTGCCAAGCCAGAGCCTGCTCAGTGCCTGCCAAGCCAGAGCCTGCTCAGTGTCTGCAAAGCCAGGGCCTGTGCCTGCCAGAGCCTGTCCAATGGCTGCTTTGCCAAGCCAGAGCCTGCTCACGTCGTGCCTGCCAAGCCAGAGCCTGTTCACGTCAATCCTGCCAAGCCAGAGCCTGCGCACGTCGTGCCTGCCAATCCAGACCCTGTTCAGTGCCTGCCAAGCCAGAGCCTGCTCAGTGCCTGCCAAGACAGAGCCTGCTCCGTGCCTGCCATGTAAGAGCCTGCTCCGTGCCTGCCAAGCCTGAGCCTGCTCAGTGCCTGACAAGCCAAAGCCTGGTCCGTGCCTGCCATGCCAGAACCTGCTCAGTGCCTGCCAAGCCAGAGCCAGCACAGTGCCTGCCAAGCCAGAGCCTGCTCACCTCGTGCCTACCAAGACAGAGCCTGTTCACGTCAATCCTGCCAAGCCAGAGCCTGCGCACGTCGTGCCTGCCAATCCAGACCCTGTTCAGTGCCTGCCAAGCCAGAGCCTGCTCAGTGCCTGCCAAGACAGAGCCTGCTCCGTGCCTGCCATGTAAGAGCCTGCTCCGTGCCTGCCAAGCCTGAGCCTGCTCAGTGCCTGACAAGCCAAAGCCTGGTCCGTGCCTGCCATGCCAGAACCTGCTCAGTGCCTGCCAAGCCAGAGCCAGCACAGTGCCTGCCATGCCAGAGCCAGGGCCTGCTCAGTGCCTGCTAAGCCAGAGTCTGCTCAGTGCCTACCAAGCCAGAGCTTCTCAGTGCCTACCAAGCCAGAGGCTTTCCAATGCCTGCCAAGCCAGAGCCTGCTCAGTGCCTGCCAAGCCAGAGCCTGCTCAGTGCATGCCAAGCCAGAGCCTGCTCAATGTCTGCAAAGCCAGGGCCTGTGCCTGCCAGAGCCTGTCCAGTGGCTGCTTTGCCAAGCCAGAGCCTGCTCACGTCATGCCTGCCAAGCCAGAGCCTGCGCATGTCATGCCTGCAAACCAGAGCCTGCTCACGTCATGCCTCCCAAAACCAGAGCCTTTTAACCTCATGCCTGCCAAGCCAGAGCCTGCTCACGTCGTGCCTGCCAAGCCAGAGCCTGCTCAGTGCCTGCCAAGACAGAGCCTGCTCAGTGCCTGCCATGTAAGAGACTGCTCCGTGCCTGCCAAGCCTGAGCCTGTTCAGTGCCTGACAAGCCAAAGCCTGGTCCGTGCCTGCCATGCCAGAACCTGCTCAGTGCCTGCCAAGCCAGAGCCAGCTCAGTGCCTGCCATGCCAGAGCCAGGGCCTGCTCCGTGCCTGCCAAGCCTGAGCTTGCTCAGTGCCTGACAAGCCAAAGCCTGGTCCGTGCCTGCCATGCCAGAACCTGCTCAATGCCTGCCAAGCCAGAGCCTGCTCAGTGCCTGTCATGCCAGAGCCAGGGCCTGCTCAGTGCCTGCTAAGCCAGAGTCTGCTCAGTGCCTACCAAGCCAGAGCTTCTCAGTGCCTACCAAGCCAGAGCCTTTCCAATGCCTGCCAAGCCAGAGCCTGCTCAGTGCCTGCCAAGCCAGAGCCTGCTCAGTGTCTGCAAAGCCAGGGCCTGTGCCTGCCAGAGCCTGTCCAATGGCTGCTTTGCCAAGCCAGAGCCTGCTCACGTCATGTCTGCCAAGCCAGAGCCTGCGCACATCATGCCTGCAAACCAGAGCCTTCTCACGTCATGCCTCCCAAGCCAGAGCCTTTTCACCTCATGCCTGCCAAGCCAGAGCCTTTTCACCTCATGCCTGCCAAGCCAGAGCCTGCTCACGTCGTGCCTGCCAAGCCAGAGCCTGCTCTGCCTGCCAAGCCAGAGCCTGCTCGGTGCTGGCCAATCCATACCCTGTTCAGTGCCTGCTAGGGCTGAACGATACATCGAATTTTCATCATCATCGCGATATGAACTCACGCGATGAACACATCGCAACAGACAGCCTTGACGCGATGAATGAAGGGAAAACGGTTAGCGCATGTAATAAACGTTTGACCTATCACGTTTAGTCCTGAAGACATGCCCTGCGTCCCAAACAGCATACTTTCATACTATATAGTAGGCAAAAAAAGCACTACTTCTCGTGCTCTTTGCATACTATATAGTATGGAAGTATGCAGTTTGGGGCGCACGGATGGTTTGCGCGTTCATGCTATTAGGCCAATCAGGGGAACCCCCAAGTCAGCTACCTTCAGATTGATTGTTGCAACGCTGTGCCTGTTAGCAAAAATGATCGCGGAGAAAGGAGAGAAGAGTGAGGAAAATGTGTTGTCAGACAAAGACCTTGTGGTGAAAAGGAACAGCACTTCAGCTATATCATGTTTTTTTTTGGATTTAAGAGATGACGCCGCAAACACAGGTACTGTGGAAGTGGTGATCCACATATTGCGTCTATTGTGCGCTCAAGTTCATTATTTCAAATGTAGGCGCGCAGTATGTGCACTCTGGAAGCGCCGCGGTCGCGACTCGCACGCGTTGTGACGCCCTCGTTATTCCAAGCTTTTAAAAAACATTTTAACTTTTCAGAATGACACAAGCGCAGCGTGCATATCATGTGACAATAACCTACGTGTCTAGTGTTTTCCACGCGTTTTTTGGCGCGACATGTGAATGGACCCTAAAGCATGAAAAAATATAAAATATTTATCGCAACTCACATCGCCATCGCAACATTAAACAATGTCACCGCACATCGCAACTTTTCCTGACATCGTGCAGCCCTAGTGCCTGCCAAGCCAGAGCCTGCTCAGTGCCTGCCAAGACAGAGCCTGCTCCATGCCTGCCAAGCCAAAGCCTGGCCCGTGCCTGCCATGCCAGAACCTGCTCAGTGCCTGCCAAGCCAGAGCCTGCTCAGTGCCTGCCATGCCAGAGCCAGGGCCTGCTAAGCCAGATTCTTCTCAGTGCCTACCAAGTCAGAGCTTCTCAGTGCCTACCAAGCCAGAGCCTTTACAATGCCTGCCAAGCCTGAGCCTGCTCAGTGCCAGCCAAGCCAAAGCCTGGTCCGTGCCTGCCATGCCAGAACCTGCTCAGTGCCTGCCATGCCAGAGCCAGGGCCTGCTCAGTGCCTGCTAAGCCAGAGTCTGCTCAGTGCCTACCAAGTCAGAGCTTCTCAGTGCCTACCAAGCCAGAGCCTTTCCAATGCCTGCCAAGCCTGAGCCTGCTCAGTGCCAGCCAAGCCAAAGCCTGGTCCGTGCCTGCCATGCCAGAACCTGCTCAGTGCCTGCCAAGACAGAGCCTGCTCAGTGCCTGCCATGCCAGAGCCAGGGCCTGCTCAGTGCCTGCTAAGCCAGAGTCTACTCAGTAGGTAAGTGAAGGTAAAGAAAGGTACGAGGTAAGTGAAGGTAAAAAAACAAACAAAAAGGTGTGAGGTAAGTGAAGGTAAAAAAAGGTACAAGGTAAGTGGTAAAAGGTAAGTGTAGGTAAAAAAGGTAAAAGGTAAGTGAACAAAGGCTCTTGGTTGGCAGGCATGATGTGAGCAGGCTCTTGGTTGGTAAAAAAGGTAAGTAAAAAAAGGTAAATGGAACAAGGGTAAGTGAAAAAAGGGTAGGCGAAAAAGGGTAAGTGAAAAAGGGTAAGTAAAAAAAGGGTAAGTGAAAAATGGTAAATGAAAAAACTGTAAGTGCAGGTAAAAAAGGTAAAAGATAAGTGAGAAAAGGTAAGTGGTAAAAGGTAAGTGAAGGTAAAAAAGGTAAAAAAGGCTCTTGGTTGGCAGGCATGATGTGAGCAGGCTCTTGGTTGGTAAAAAGGTAAGTAAAAAAAGGTAGGTGGAAAACGTGTAAGTGAAAAAAGGGTCAATGAAAAAGGGTAAGTTAAGGTAATAAAGGTAAAAGGTTAAAAAGGCTCTTGGTTGGCAGGCATGACTTGAGCAGGCTCTTGGTTGGTAAAAACGGTAAGTGGAAAAAAGTCCCTGCCAACCAAGAGCCTGCTCACGTCATGCCTGCCAACCAAGTGGAAAAAGGTAAGTAGAAAAAGGTAAGTGGAAAAAGGTGCCTGCCAAGCCAGAGCCTGCTCAAAACAGGTAAGTGAAAAACAGTTAAGTGGAAAAAAGTCCCTGCCAACCAAGAGCATGCTCATGTCATGCCTGCCAACCAAGAGCCAGCTCACTTCATGCCTGCCAACCAAGAGCCAGCTCACTTCATGCCTGCCAACCAAGAGCCTGTTCACGTCATGCCTGCCAACCAAGAGCCTGCTCACCTCATGCCTGCAAACCAAGAGCCTGCTCATGTCATGCCTGCCAACCATGAGCCTGCTCATGTCATGCCTGTCAACCAGGAGCCTGCTCACATATTGCCTTCCAACCAAGACCAAGAGCATGCTCACCTCATGCCTGCCAACCAAGAGCCTGCTCACGTCATGCCTGCCAACCAAGAGCCTGCACACCTCATGCCTGCCAACCAAGAGCCTGCTTATGTCATGCCTGCCAACCCAGAGCCTGCACACCTCATGCCTGCCAACCAAGAGCCTGCTTACGTCATGCCTGCCAACCAAGACCAAGAGCATGCTCACCTCATGCCTGCCAACCAAGAGCCTGCTCACGTCATGCCTGCCAACCAAGAGCCTGCACACCTCATGCCTGCCAACCAAGAGCCTGCTTATGTCATGCCTGCCAACCCAGAGCCTGCACACCTCATGCCTGCCAACCAAGAGCCTGCTTACGTCATGCCTGCCAACCAAGACCAAGAGCATGCTCACCTCATGCCTGCCAACCAAAAGCCTGCTCACGTCATGCCTGCCAACCAAGAGCCTGCTTACGCCATGCCTGCCAACCAAGACCAAGAGCATGCTCACCTCATGCCTGCCAACCAAGAGCCTGCTTACGCCATGCCTGCCAACCAAGACCAAGAGCATGCTCACCTTATGCCTGCCAACCAAGAGCCTGCTCACGTCATGCCGGCCAACCAAGACCAAGAGCGTTCTCACCTCATGCCTGCCAACCAAGAGCCTGCTCACGTCATGCCTGCCAACCAAGACCAAGAGCCTGCTCACCTCATGCCTGCCAACCAAAAGCCTGCTCACGTCATGCCTGCCAACCAAGAGCCTGCTTACGCCATGCCTGCCAACCAAGACCAAGAGCATGCTCACCTCATGCCTGCCAACCAAGAGCCTGCTTACGCCATGCCTGCCAACCAAGACCAAGAGCATGCTCACCTCATGCCTGCCAACCAAGAGCCTGCTCACGTCATGCCGGCCAACCAAGACCAAGAGCGTTCTCACGTCATGCCTGCCAACCAAGAGCCTGCTCACGTCATGCCTGCCAACCAAGAGCCTGCTCACGTCATGCCTGCCAACCAAGACCACGAGCGTTCTCACCTCATGCCTGCCAACGAAGAGCCTGCTCATGTTATGCCTGCTAACCAAGACCAAGAGCATGCTCACCTCATGCTTGCCAACCAAGAGCCTGCTCACGTCATGCCTGCCAACCAAGAGCCTGCTCACGTCATGCTTGCCAACCAAGGACTCGAGCGGTTAGATTTTGGGCGATTTCATTACGAGACTATATTAAATGCACATATTTTTAAGCTTACAATTTTCTACGAAGGCCTGTTTTATTAAAAGACTGCTTTTATATATGTCCAAAGCTGTTAAAGGCGGAGTCCATGATGTTTGAAAGCCAATGTTGATATTTGAAATCACCTAAACAAACACGCCCCTACCCCAATAGAATCTGGACCTTCTGTTGATAGACCCGCCCCACACATAAGCAACCCGGCATTTGATTTGATTTGATTGGCTATAAGTGTGTTTTGGTAGTCGGCCCGTCTCCTTTTCCAAACCGTTTTTCAAACATCATGGACTCCGCCTTTAATACAGTCAAGCAGCCCAACACAATTGTCAAATACACACAACATAACTATCATTTAAGTTAAAATAAACAGTTCTGAGAATACAAACAAGGTTATCATTTCAGGTTGCTCATTTTGCAGCTCCCCTAGAGTGAAACATTTGATTTTTACCATTTTGAAATCCATTAAGCCGATCTTGGGGTCTGGCATCACTACTTTTAGCATAGCTTAGCATAATCCATTGAATTTGATTAGACCATTAGCATCACGCTAAAAAATAACCAAAGAGTTTTGATATTTTTCCTATTTAAAACTTGACTATTTGAAAAATAATCCCCTGCTATTGAAAGTTACCAAGGAGACTATTTTCGGCTGATGTGTAATATCATTGCGCCTCCTGCAGCCATGGTACGGCAACAAAGTCCTTGATCATTACGCCAGAATAAGAATATAGGTCCTAGCATTAACTGCCTAGAAAATTGCTAATTTAAATTTTCCGTCTGTCTTAGTACACAATGTAACTTCAGAGGAGTCTACAGAAGTTTTAAATAGGAAAAATATCTAAACTCTTTGGTTATTTTTTGCGCGATGCTAATGGTCTAATCAGATTCAATAGATTATGCCAAGCTATGCTAAAACTATGCAGAAACAATGAATCACTATGACAAACAAACAAGGCAGGAAGTGGAGAATGTGGAGAATCAATGAATGTTCATGGTAATTTTAAAACTGCTTACTGATTCTTGTTCCTGTTAACAGCCCAGTTATGATCCTTTATACTTTATAGTATTTTGAATGGTGTTTAATTATATTGTATGTAGCACTACACTTGTTGTACACTTGTTTTTTTACTTGATTGGATATTAATTTTTCTCATGTGTTACTCTGTTGTGTCGCACTGTTTCTGCCTTATCTTGCTTTTTGAAGCTTCGAATCAGTTGAACCAATTGCTTTGAAAATTGATTCAGTTTTTCAAAGCTTTCGAAACCCCACACGCTGGCGACACCTGCTGGTCAAAATATTGTAAAAGCAGTTCTGTCCCAACATTTTACACTTTTACGACTCCCCCTAGGGTTGAACCATCAGATTTTCTAAACGTTTTGAAACAGTTATGACATAATGAAGCCTCGTTTGCTAAAATCACGTGACTTGGCCAGTTTTGAAACACGCTCCGAACCAATGATTCGAATCAAAAGATTCGTAAAAGTTTTAAAGCCTCATGAAGCAGTACTTCAAAAGTGACCATCACTAAGAAACAGGGCAGACTCAGATAGGAATCGTGACAATTATTTATTTAGGCCTAGTCCAGACGGACACGTGACTTTTTTTACATGGTTCGGCTGTTTGTCCATCACGTCACTGAAACCGAACATTTTTGAAAACCCCTGCCAGGGTGAGGATTTTAAGAAACGCAGTGTTGTCGTGTAGACAGTAAAACTGTTTTTTTTTTTTGCCTTGCGACATCACTTTTGTTAGGCTTCTGATTGGCCAAGGTGGCTTTGTGATTCGGGTTATATCGCCGCCTGCTGGTGTGGCATGCTCTTGACAGCGCTTGATAGCGTGTTTTTGCTTTTTCAGGTGAACAGAGATTTCTTTTAAACTCAGCATGTGTGAACGTGATTTTTTTTGGAGGCAAAACTCCGGTTATAAAAATACCCGTGTCCGTGTGGACTAAGCCTTAGGTTAGGTTAAGAAAGTCGAACCTAACAATTTTTGTCACAGTCCTGCCCTTCGGATAATTTCAGTATATGTACGAGTCACTCAGTTAGGCTTTTGTGGTGGAAATTTTGATTCTTCTAAGTGACTCGTTCATTTTACAGTTTGTTTACCAAAAAACAGATTTGTTCAATAATTTGTTCTGTGACCATTTCTTTATATTACATAAATACACCAGTAGGTGATGAAAATGACCGTCTTATGGGTTAGAACAATGAAATGGACTTGTTACAAAAACTTATTAGGCTTTAATAAAACGTGTCTTTAAAACTCCTAAGCACAGATGTCTAACAAGTAGATCTGAGTTTAAAATATTGAGCATGATTTTATCAAGCTAGAGAAAACAGTTAATGTTCTTGTGTATTTGTATTAAGCCACACGTACAGTTGTAGTTAATCTAACCTGTCCTTGTTGTGAACAAAGCTCATGTGCTGCCTTGAGTGATAGTCATGATTCGTGAACGAAGATCTGATCGAACCAGACGAGGCATGCCAAATTCGTTCATGTTGTTCACAATGAAGAAGTTCAAGTCTTATTCAAACTAGGGCTGCGTCCAAAAGGAAAGCTTAGGGAGCTGACTTGTTGCCTCGCATGAAGGCAGCTCCAGGAAACGCATTCGGACAACCTTCATAGGCAACGGAATGGAATTCTGTTTAAAATATAAACAGAGAGCACCTTTGTGATAACTAATCGAATATTTGAAAACTACAATACTTATTTCTTGCTGGAAAAAAAAAATGTATTTACCCTAAAACTGTGCTCCAGCCGCTATCTTGGACGCCATTAAATTTTTTTGAAACTCGACCATGCTCCACCAATCACATTCCCACTGCACACACCACGCTGGCTCTAATTGATGAAAGTATCTCAGGAGACAGGAAATAAAACAAACATCGGATTGGATGTGCCTTCATGCCTTGCAGCCTACATTTAGTCAAATTTCTGTGGCATTTTGTAAAAACAGACATTTCAAAATGCATCAAAAACTAAAAAAAATTCTACTATTTGAAATAATTTTTATTTTTAATGACCTTTCTAATGTTTATATAAATATATATATTATATAAATTCACAAAATGTTTCACTAAAGTGGTGATGTTGAGCAGTTGGCCACATACAGTAAAATGAATGGGTCTCTATGGGCATCTGCTGGTCAAAATTATTTATTTCCTAAACTGTAACCATAAAACTGTTTTTTTCTAAACACCAAATGGTCGAATTCAACACATACCATCTAGATCAATATCTAAAAACAATTTAAATCAAATTTAGATAATAATTTATGTGAATTTTTCATAACAATTTTATATTTTACAGGCAAGCTAATGGTGTAGTTGAGGAATTGAGTGGTAAACAGGTACAAAAATACTTCAAATCTCCCAAAACACAGCATTAATGTATAGATGGGAAGTAAACAACAAAAAAAGATATATTATTTGTATCTTTAAAAATTTATATATTTTTGTAATCACCCTTTTAATTTCTGGGGTTATTTTGACCCCCAGGGAACTGTAACGTATACAGGAAAACAGGGGCTTATGAGGGTTAAGACAGCATGTTTAAGTGTCATGATGCAGTATGTAGTGAAACCACAGTAGCCACAAATCTTTTGTCTTTTACTTCAGTAACTAGCCAAGATGTTTGTAGTAAAACCATATTAAATACAATTTGTAATGCACTGTAAGTTGTCTTGGACAAAAAGCGTCTGCCACATATATTTGAATTCATGTAATGGTACTTTATTGGGATGAGTGGATAAAGTACTAAATATAATAATTATTTACATTATATAATTGACTTTAAAATACAAACATTTGAAGTAGGCCTACATACATTTACATTTAAAACAGCAGCACATGAAAGTTGGAATAAAAGCACTGCATTTGATCTGCATCTGTAGGGCTGTGAAACTGTGGCATGAGATTTTATCGTTTATTTGTCATATATCAATATATCTGTAATACAGACGGCTTCAGTAAAAAAAGACAAAACAAATGAAAGAAGTGGGCGTTATCTTTTGGAGGGAAGTTCAGTGATTGGTTCAAAACTTCTACAGAATCTAACCAATCGGCGAGTGGCAAGCATTCTTAAATACTGAGAACAGCAGCACACTGAATTACAGTTTCTGTATCTTTCTACCAGAAAACAGCAAATTCTTCAACCGAAAATGAGCGGCAGAGGCAAAACCGGTGGTAAGGCCAGAGCAAAGGCTAAGACTCGTTCATCCAGAGCCGGACTTCAGTTTCCTGTCGGCCGTGTTCACAGACTTCTTCGCAAGGGTAACTACGCAGAGCGCGTCGGTGCTGGAGCTCCAGTTTATCTCGCCGCTGTGCTCGAGTATCTTACTGCTGAGATCCTGGAGTTGGCCGGAAACGCCGCTCGTGACAACAAGAAGACTCGCATCATTCCCCGCCATTTACAGCTGGCAGTGCGTAACGACGAGGAGTTGAACAAACTCTTGGGTCGCGTGACCATCGCTCAGGGCGGTGTGTTGCCCAACATCCAAGCTGTGTTGCT